>NC_092333.1:122831666-123170000 GCF_046630445.1 Rutidosis leptorrhynchoides
GTACTTAACCTTGTAATGATCCTGTTGTTGTTGATTCGTACAGGATGGTTTTGTACGGGGCATCACAAGCAGCTTGTAGGAAGAAGAAGAGAGAGTTTTTGAATGCTAAGTTGAATACTAGAGTCAAAATTACTTGGTTTTAGTGTTAAGCATGCACCCTTAAGGAATTGTGTTAAAAGTAACAAAGAATAAGCATGGGTTGGTGGTCTTGGAGTCACCAAAACCGTCCACCACCATGGGGACTTAAAAAAAATCAATTCCTTTTTTTTATAAAACTTGTTATATATAAACTTGTAATAAAACTCATGTTATTTGTTAATGTTACTTCCATTTTATAAAATATAACACAACTTAATTATTTAAAACCTATAAATAATTAAATCCTTATCATTTAATTTATACAAATAATTTATCTCAAGTGATAATATTTTAGAAAACCGATTTTCTAAAATCCAAGTGTCGCGTATTTATTTAACGATCCAATCATTAAGATTAAATACATATAAAGTGGCGGTAAGCTTGTTATTGGGTATGACCCGACTTGGATCATAACATGTTGGCCACATTAATTTAATATGACTCTCGAGCATACGAAACACCTTCAGAAACAACCATCCATGTTCTGTACACACGTTCCCGAGACAAGCAAGTTTTAGGATGTGCAGTTGATACCATGGCTGGGGCCGTATGACCGTAGTTTTCTCTTATCAAAATGAACCTTCCAAATTTAATGATTACCTATGGGTTGACACTTTTAATGATTGAAAATTTATCTAATGCACATTACACGAGTTTCTAAATGATAATTAACAAGTTCAACTACTTTCATATTTGAACTACATTATCACCATAGGTTTAAGATAAACTTTATCAACACATAAGTGTTTGGTGACTTTTACAAATATAAATTGAACCTAGACATCTTAAGGATGCTCATCAAACTCCCAACTAGGAGATGCTTCTTCTTAATATATGTATTGATCATTAATGTATACTTATTAATTAATACTTATGATTAACGTTTCATTTTGATGAGACAAGATATTACAAGTATTTATGTTGTAACATGCATATCTTAGATCAAATTATATGTAGTTACATTGAATATATTGGGATATGATTTGCTAACTTGTAATAATCTTGACTATTATGCCTAGAGATTCAAATGAGTACATGCACCTAGATATGGACAAAATGATTAAAAACAAACTATATGAAACTACATGATAAACTTATTGAGAATATGGTTCATTGTCTTAAGACTAAATTGATCTAAGTGTTTAGATGACTATGTGATTTAAACTTGCTTATATAGCTATAATCTTATCTTTCATGAATGCTAAATAATAATAACCTTGAATAATAATACAAAGATTAATCACACACTTAGTACATACTGAATCTTTTACTTGATTGTGCTTTATAATTGATTAAAGCAAATATGTTTGTTTATGACATGTTGACTAACCAGTAGAATTTAAATGAGAGTGTTCAAAAGTGATTAAATATATATACCAAATATGCACTTAACCTATTTGGTTAACATGATGAAATACCAAAAAAGTAAGACTTGTCTCTTTTGTGATGAAAAGCCACTTTCAATAAATACATCAAAGTAAATTCAAACACTTATGCATATGCAACATATCTAGACTCTTACTCATCTTTTCAAAGTTTTAAAAAGAGTAATGCCAAAATATCAAGGTTAACTTGTCAGTCAACGGCTAGGTAACGGATATAATTTAAGAGTAGTAGGTGTGCGGTCGAAAGAAGGCCGACCTTAGGGGCAATCGTAGACTGCCTGGAAGTTTACATTCTCTTATTTATATATATATATATATATATATATATATATATATATATATATATATATATATATATATATATATATATATATATATATATATATATATATATATATATATATACAGTGGAGTAACTTGAAGACTTGAACCTCTTGCATTCAAACTTCAAAGACATCATATACAATCACAAGATCTTCATTCTATATTCATTAGTGTGATTAGTAAGAGAGTTTCTATAATCATTAAGATTGTAGAAGTAATTGTAAACTCTATTCTTAAATTTCTATACTTGTGAGTTTACATATAAGTTACTTTTCTAAAGTGATTAAGGAAGTAATCTTATTACTGTTGAGTATTTTTTATACGTTGTAATATGAGCATCATTGAGTTTAGTGATCCTTTTCCTTAAAAGGACTTAGGAAGTTAATTAATTCTATTGAAAATTAATACATGTTCAATGTGAATACAAGTTGATCTAATATCACTTGAATCTTTCGAAGGGATATAAAGATCATTGGTGTGGCCTATTGGGGTACAAGAATAGTAATCGGATCTCCACAGGGTTTGGAGAAGATCTAGTGAAGCTAACTCTCGATTAGTGAATCAAGGAGTAGAATAAGATGGAATAGTTAACATCCACCCCGACCACTATAAATCTATGTGTTCATGTTCTTTACATTACTTGTCTTATTCACAAATTTACAACAAAAGTAACTTCAAGTCTGAGTTGATAAAATTGAGATTAAACTAGTCAATTACTGAAATTTTTTTAATATCTCACTAAGTAAATATTCACTCCATCTATCATTTACAATTGGTATCAGAGGAAGTTGCTTTGATATTTGCTCAAAACTATTTTCTTGGTGTCAAAAATCTTTTATGCAAAAAGTCGAGTCAAACGATTATGGGATCAACTTAAACAACTTCAAATCGTTAAAACTTTTGGAAAATCCACCACTCCTTGGTCGTAAGGGTTTTGATCTATAAAAAGAAGGTTTGAAGTCTACGTACAGGCAAATGACTATGGATTCTGATAAAATCTTAAAAAAAATGGGACTTTACTCTAACTAAATTTTCAAATCTAAAATAAAACGAAGAATGGAGTATGGAAGATAAGGCTAAGTGTCAAGAAACCTTATAGCAAAAGAGATACTTTTTAATAGCATTACGAATGATGAGCTCATAAGAATTTTCTAGAACGTTTGATTCCACATTTTTTTATTCTATAAATTGTACTGAGTTGGAAAAAAATTGAACTGAGTGCGAACAAATTTTATTATACAATTTTGATTCTAAAAATTGAACTGAGTTCGAACAAGTTGAACTGAGTTTTGATTCTACAAATTTGATTCTACAATTTTAATTCTACAAATATGATTCTACAATTCTAATTCTACAAATTGAACTGAGTTCGAACAAAAAAGTGTTAGAACTTAAGTTCAAACATGCTCTATAGTTGTGTTTGAACACTTTTTTGTTCGAACTCGGCTTTTAAAGGTTGAAGGTTTTCTCTGTCCAGGCTGCTCGGGAGGGCTAGTAATCCGACCTCATACTCTGATGTACATAGCCTAACAGGATTACTCCATAGCTGTTTCCAACCCTTCTCTGACCACCATAATATATTTGTTCTAGAAAAGATTTGAACCTGAGATTTCTTGCAGTTCACTTAGAATTCAAATTCAACTTTTGATTTTATATTTTTGAGTTCGATCAAAAATCTTGAACTTTAACCAAAAAAAAAAAAAAAAAATATTGTTCGATTTTAAGTTCTCTGACGTGTTAGATTTCTCACACCTCACCCTATATATATCAAATGTGTTTATGTATATTTATATTTATATTTATATATAATATCTATAGTTTATGTCATTATTAGGCTAATTCTTTTGTTAAAAAAAATCAAAAACCAAAAGAAAAAAAAATTAAGTATGGTGAGTAATGTCATTAATCTAAATAATTTTGAATTAAAATTAAATCTTATTAATTAATTATTATAATTAAATCTTATTAATATTACTTTAATTATTAAAATAAAATAATTTTGAATTATTTTACTTAATTATTTTGAATTGAGTACGAGAAAGTATAAAAGCTTAGCAGAAGGAAATCAATTCTAAATTTAAATTTTATTTTACATTTTTAAAATAAAATGACAATCAATATTATCTCTTATGATTGGATGTGGATTGTTTAATATGCATTTTAGGTGTTTGATGAAATGTTCAGCTGATGAGTTTCTTTGTCGGACTCTGTGGTTCCACGGGTCATTAAACTAAATGACTTTAGCATTTACGTTCACTCACTTAATACCTAAAACATATCATTAAACTGTTTCGTTTAAACAAACTCGTAGTTTCACAGGTCATTTCACTAGTATAATATTATAATATAATATAAATAATACTCCGTAAATGAAAAAAGAAAGAAATGGCATACGTTAAAAATGATGATTTATAGGACTGAAATGGATGGGTACTTGATGTTTGTCTGCTAATAATGGTTAGTCTGCAGAAGGAAGTAAAACAACTGACAATTAAATCATTGATCTTCCTCACCGTATTTTGTGCTCTTCTTTGATTTCTTTTTTTTTTTTTTTTTTTTTTTTTTTCTAAATTCCAAATAGCAAACATTACATCTTCTTTTAATACCAAAAAATGTGAATTGTGAATTTGCCTCTTTAGTTTTAAGATTGTTAATTAAAGAGATGGAGATGAAACTATTTGTAAATATTCATAAATATTGGTATTAAGGAGTTGTAATTCATTGAATCCAATAATTTACTTGAAATTTAACGGATCAATCAGAGCGTGATAATAACATGTGATTGAAATAAATTTTTTTTTTTTTTAAAAAACTTTTTTGAATTTTTTTTTTCTAAAATTTAGAATGTAAAATTCAATCATATGTGATTGTAAAACCCAATCACATGTGATTGAAAAAAAAAATTAATTTCTTTTTTCAAGAATTTTTTTTCTTTTTTCGAATTTTTTTTTTAATCACATGTGATTGAATTTGACATGCAGAATCACATTGAGTTTTACAATCACATGTGATTGGCATGTAGAATCACATGTGATTTACTACATGTCAAAGCCAATCACATGCGATTGAAAAAAAATTGAAAAAAAAAAATAGTTTTGAAAGAAAAAAAATTTTGAATTTTTTTTCACTCACATGTGATTGTCGCGTCACATGTCGCACTCTGATTGGTCCCTTGAATCTCAACTTAAAAGTTAGATTTATTTGAATATTTCTCATATGAGTAAATCATGTAGAGATACCGCTCGCTTTGAATTTTGAATTTTCGATACTGAATTACTTGTCTTGATAAAGAGAAGAGCTAGCACTAATCATTTTTGGAGTAATAATATCATAACTAATTGGTATTATTTTTAAATGTACACAAATTTTTACCTGAATATATAATATTGTACATCTTTAGACTTGAGAGGTGATCCTTACACACCACTTTTTGATTCATGTACAGCTAATTACCTATTTTTACCTTTAATTGTACTTACAATAATAATATAAGTTCAACTTCCTAGATTAATCTAGAAGCATAACTATAAATTTATGAAACAAATGTGTACATGAAACAAAAAGTGGTGTGTGAGGATCACCAGACTTAAATATCTTAGTGGTTAGAAATTTAGAATACATCAATACCGATTAACCAGTAATTCTTTAGTATCATAACCCAAGTACTTTTACCCTATATATCAAATGCTTTAAGTATAGATTGAATAAACTTATGAAATGGTTTTAACTAGTTATCGAACCCTCGCTTCGCGCCGGAGATTCGGTTTTCAATGTATTTTATTGCGTTTAGTAAAATTATTTTGTGGCTAACGATGATGTCGTTGAAGCGCAACTCGAGTCGAACTAAAAGGTATAACCCATGAGAAATTTAAATGTTATTTTAAATTAACAATATATGTGCATCTCCCCGTTTCGTTATGAAATTGTCGACTTTTAAAAATTTAACGCAAAATCAACGTGTATGAAAAGTACCCCAAATATTTAGCGTTTTTTAAAAAGCGTCCGTTTTGCGTATAGCTAGTGACATTGTGTTCCTAAAATTATTTCGAGTTTAACGATGGTGTCGGAAAAATTTAACTCGTTGCGAGCAAGAAGATATGACCCGTTGAATATTTGGGTCGAGTTTATTTAAGATTTTTTATGAAAATGGTTATTTGACACTTTACCCCCTGTTTGGAGGGTCGATTTGAATTTTTCAAAAAAGTGTGGGGGGCTTTGTTGGTAAAATGGAATTTAGTAAAAATTTAAAAAAAAGTGAAAAGTCGAAAATGCCCCTGGTTACTATTCATAACTTTTGTCTGTTAGTTAATATGTAAATGTTTTATCGATGTTTATTAATAATAATAATTTAATTGTTAAAGTATATACGAAAAATAAAATCAAAATGCGTATCAGCTTATTCAATAATAGTGTTATGTAGTTTAGATAATTTGATATAAAAATGTGTTTGCTTGAATCTATTGGTTACGACTACCGATGTAAAAAGCTCAATTACTCGCTGATTAATTCTCGAATACTCATTTCTAAAAGAAATTTGTTCCAAATTTTAAAAATTCGTTTAATTAATCGGTCAATGTCAATTGATTGGTCAACGTCGATTGATCGGTTAAAATCGAATTTTGTAATTAAAGTTTGTCAAAGTCAAAATTGGTCAACATTTTAACATGAATTTAAACTAGAACTTTAAAGTTTTTTTAAAAAAATAAACAAGTTTTAAACAACTACGTTAGAGTTTATGTTCATGTTTATGGATTTTTTCTATATTTACAAATAATTATTGAAATTTAATATTTAAATGTATAAAGTACAATCCGATTAATCTTCAAATTGACGAATCATTCGAAAGTCCTAACCGATTAATCCCCAAATAGCGAATTTTGAAACCTTGACTTATGAGTAATAACATCATTATTATAATGCGAGACTATACTTAGGTAATTTCCGCATCTACTAAATGTTACAAAAACTATGGTCATTTTAGCTCTTGATGTTTGTCGTTTTCAAGTTTGAGTTAAATGAGCTTTAGTTAAGGGGTAAAAGCTGTAACTATTCAGAGGTAAAATGTAACGACCCGACTTTTTCGACTTACTTTTGTGTTTGTTACTTTCACGAAACTGCGTATTTGTGCGTACTGTGTTGGTTTATATTCTGGGATCTTATTTCATGTTAATTACTTTCGTTAATACCATACAACGTGCCATTAAGTACTTAGTTACTTAACTTGATCCCCGAATGCTTTTATGACCGTTAGTGTCACTTGACGTTTAGAACGAGCTATATGTTTTGGTACACGTTTAACTTTTGTCGTAATTGAAATATTACGACTACGTAATACTAATTGTTATTTCCTAATAACAATTACTTGGGTTTTTGGTTGCTTAATTACGCTTAGTAATTTACTTATGCTCACTAGTTAGTCTTGTTGGACTTTCTACCTTGTTGGACTTTAGCCCACCCTACTCTAGCTAATGGACCATTTAATTAGCCCAATTTTAAATGGATTATGACCCATTAAGATGGGGAGGTGATACTCACACACCTAAAATTGATTCATTCACACTTTTTAGCACAAATTTGACAGTTATAACCCTAAATTATCTAGGGACTTGAACCTTCAAAATTGTAAAATAAGGGTATAATAGTAAGTTGGTGTGTATGGATCAATTCTTGGTGTGCGAGTATCATCTCCCATTAAGATGTAGGACAAAAACCATTTATAAGAGCCAACATACTAGCATTTTTGTTAACCATTATCACAAATATTGCATATGATCCTAACAATAAGCACCACCTTTAGACCACCACTAAGCAAAAAGCAAAAAGGTGTCCCCATGTTCCCCCCCCCCCCCCCCCCCAAACCCCACGGCCACCACCACCCATCACCACTATAAATACCAAGCTATTGTCATCCATTTTACACTTGATCTCATTCTCATTTTACACACACTTACTCTCTAATTTTCTCTATAGTCTTTCTCACTTTAAAAATTGTAAGTTTTAAATTTTCTTCTTCTTCTTCTTCTTCTCTAAATCACGACATCATCATCATATTTATAAGATCAAGCTTGTTAGCTTTTTGATCTTGTTATATCTTGTAGATTCAAACTTTGATTTGAATCCTTCAAGAACATTAAAGATTCAAGCTTTCTAGCTTTGAATCTTCATTACTTTGATGGATCTAAGCTTTATAGCTTAAGATCACTTTATTTTTGTTAAAAGATCAAAACTTGTGTTTATGATCTACATGAAACTTGAAGATCTAGCTTCATGGTTTAAAGATCTTCTAGAACATTCAAGATTCAAGCTTTGAATCTTCATTACTTTTGTTGGATCTAAGTTTTCTAACTTATGATCTCTTTTATTTTGTTAAAAGATCAAAACTTGTGTTTATTATCTTCATGAAACTTGAAGATCTAGCCTTTTGCTTTGAAGATCTTCAAGAACATAAAAGATTCAAGCTTTCTAGCTTTGAAATCTCATAACTTATGATAAAAGGATCCAAGCTCTCTATCTTAGAGTTCCATTACTTTGTTTGATCAAATTTATGTTCTTACTTGTTTGATTGAATGAAAGTTTGTAGCTTTAGTTGTAGATAGAACTTGTATTTGTGTTAAGATTAAGAACATGATGTAACCTTGGTTCATCATCCTTCTAAAACTCTTAAGTGAGTTGTATTCTTGCTTAGTCTTGATATTGTGTGTTGATGGTTGAAACTTGGTCAAAGTGATGCTAAAACATCAAAGAGTTGTACACTTGAAGCTTACACGCATCAAGGATGAGAACCGTGATGAGCATCAAGCACCAAGAAACCCACCGGAGCACTTGTTTACTATTTTTCGCGGTCTGATCAGACTCCTAGGTCTTCTGAAAAATTGATTTTCAGATAGTTCGTTTCGATTAGATGACTTTTCGTTTAGGACTCACCTAAATCCGATATACGGTTTAGGATTTATAGCCTTCCGAAAATAACTACGCTGTTGTAACGACGTGCTGAAAATTCTGACCTACTCGCGCTTGAACCGTCGCCACGGTCAAACGACATCGAGTTAGGATCTGAAAATTGGACAGAGGTTAGGGGACTCACATACGGAGCCTTTGCCACTGACCACGCATCTTTTTGGTTTGTATAGAGGTCGTAGTAGCTGTCCGAATTCAGCCTTTTGTTTCGATCTCTATTCTTGTTGAAAACTTACTTTAGCTTTTACGAATGATGATGATGATGATACTTAAGACTTAATTTATTCACTTTTAAACTTTTGGGGACAATATACTGACTTAGTGACCTTTGACTTAGGTTGACGACCTTCCGGACCGACTTACTACTTGCATACTTTTCATATCAACTTTTACTGCTTATTCACTGTGAGTTATAGCTTCCCTTTTTACTTTAACTATTTTTGGGACTGAGAATACATGCACTTTTTATGTTTTACATACTAGACATGAGTACTTAAACTTTATATATGTATGGGTGACATAACGGCACAAAGATTCCCCTTAGCTCGGTAACGTTTAGTCATTGATTTATGAACCGGTGAACGCGAATCTTAGATATGGATCCATAGGATTTGACATCCCCACTCGAGCTAGTCGCGCTAGCATTCAACGGGTGTTTAATACTTCGTAAACAGACACACTCACCAAGTGTACTTTTAGGGGGTAATATTACGTTAAGTTAGTTACCGGGTGCCCACGGAGAAGCATATACTTTTCATACTGTTTTGAATACGAAATCTCGTGGTCTACATTACATTACTGATTACAAACAAACTATAGCTCACCAACATTCGTGTTGACCTTTTAAGCGTGTATTTCTCAGGTGCTTAGACGTTGTTGCTTCCGCTGTTAGACTTGCTGTCTTGGTGTTATAGACTTGCTGTTACAGACTCGCTGTGTTAGACTTTTGCTGCATTACTTAGAGATGTCTCAATCATGAAACTTTTATTTTGCATTCGTGACTTATGTTATTTTGAATAATGGCTTTGTAACGACCTTTGTGTCACGTTATCTTTTGTAAAACATTTGAAGTTATCTTTTCATGAATGCAATACTCGTTTTAAAATGGCATGTAGTAATATATCGTGTAATGGACCTGTTGTTGAAGATTCGTACATGATGGTTTTGTACGGGCCGTCACATTTGGTATCAGAGCATTGGTTGTAGGGAATTAGGTTGCATTAGTAAGTCTTGACCTTGCCGAGTAGGATTCGCTAATAGGACTAATCTATAACTTGCTCGTTTACTTGTTTCTGCGGAACTACTGCATGCTACTCTTACCTTTACTGCTATGTGAACTTGTTGTATGCTACTGCTATTTTCTCGCTACTGCATGCTACTATCTGCCTTTGATTGCATGTTACTTTTGTTTGATACTGTTACGATTGCCATGCTATGTACTGTTAGGATGCTGTAGTACCTGATTACATGCTTGCTATATGTCTTACTGACATGGAAAAAATTATTTTTCCTTGTTCAGATGTCGGACATGCCGCCCATGACCTTTGACTTCGAGAGTGACTCAGATATGTTTCCTACCTCGCCTACTATTGTTGCTGACCCACCGCTAGCCTCCGGCGAGTCTGGCGATTCGTCTTCTGGAGATAGTAGACACGCGTTTGACCTAATGGACATCTCAGACGGAGACGAGGATCCCGAGGAGATTCCAGCTCCACCCAGCCCTAGACTCCCAGGGCCACAGCACCATTCTGGTGGTACTGTGATTCCTGGGGGAGACGGGGACGGTCCCTTTCGTAACGAGTGTAGACATTGGGTTAGACGCACCGCTGACGGACATGTCGTACCGATTACACCTGGCAGATATCGAATTATGACCACCGGCCAGACACTTTCTCCTGCCCGTGATGTACCTGCACTACCTTCGGACGATTTAGACGGTTCATCATCCGACGACACCAGCGAGGAGGACCCCGAGGAGGAGCCCGTGCAGCCACCCTCTACCCCGCTGAAGAAGAGGTACCGCTTCGATGGTACTGTTATTCCAGGGGTTAATGGAGGTAAGACATTCGTGAACGCACATGGACAGTTGGTTAGGGTCACAACCCATAAGTGGGTTGTACCGTATCCTGCCGATCCATTTGTGCGTAAGGTCGCCCGCTGAGAACCGTCTACTTCTAGTACTACATCTGCACCATCTGGACCATCTGCACCACCGACGCCACCTGCACCATCTGCACCACCTGCCCCACCAGCATCTCCCACCGTCGAGGAACTGACGAGGGAAGTGCATGCCCTCCGTGCTCGGGTAACTGAGCTCGAGGACCAGATGACCCACCTGATGGACATCATTTACCCACCCTCAACCTAGGACTATCGTATTAGATTTCTTTATGTATCCCGTTAGTAGTTTCCTATTTTTCATTTATGTATTGTACGAACCTTATGCTGTTGTATGCAATTTTCTTACTTTGAATGGAATTATTGTTGTTGATTTATTGTACGGCGTTTTATTACATGTTGGCTTTTGTGCTATCTGCTGCTTGTTTGCCATGCTTAGTTAACGTGTATTGTGTTGCTTCCATGTTGTTTACCCTATGCTATGATGTTGTTGGTCGATGATCAATGGATTTTGACTTAAGTCGAAATTTTTGTTTTGAAGATCGATGGCTAACAGAAGAGGTCCAAGGGAAATGCCCACAGCAGCACAGATTGAGGAGATGATAGCCGCTCGAGTAACCACAGCTATGGCGAATGCCAACCCCCAAGCTCCACCGGCTAACCATAACATTTGGAATGGGTGCACTTTCAAGGAATTTCAAAGTTGTAAGCCCCACAATTTCAGTGGAACAGAAGGGCCAGTTGGGCTGACGAGATGGTTTGAGGAGTTGGAATCTGTATTCCGTGTGAGTAACTGCTCCGAAGTGAATAAGACCAAGTTTGCGTCGTGCACGCTGTCGGATGGTGCTTTGACTTGGTGGAATACGTTTGCCCAGGCTCAGAGAATTGACGAAGCTTATGTTACACCATGGGAGGAGTTTAAGAGGACTATGATTGAGGAATACTGCCCCAGAACCGAAATTCAGAAAATGGAAGTGGAATTTTGGGAAATGAAAGTTGTAGGAACTGACCTAGATGGCTACAACCGAAGGTACTTGGAGTTAGCTTTAATGTGCCCCACAATGGTTACTCCAGAGTACAAACAGATGGAGAGGTATTTGTGGGGACTCCCTAAGGACATTCAGGGAAATGTCACTTCTTCAAAACTAGTAAATGTCCCGGAAGCTATGCGCATGGTGCACACCTTGATGAATCAAATTACCCACCAAGAGCCAGAGAAGGCGAAATCAGAATCGGGAGCTAGTAATGGGAAACGTAAGTGGGACGGAAACAAGGGAAAAGGTTTTGATTAAAACCCAACTAAGAGATATGAGAATTTTAAGGGAAACAACGACTGGAGGAACCCTAACCTGAACCCTAGCTCTAACCCTAACTACAAAGGTACCCTTCCTCAGTGTAAGAGATGCTACAAGCATTACATTGGACACTGCAACGTAGTGTGTGAGAAGTGTAAAAGGCTTAAACACGTTGGCAGAGATTGTAAGAGCACCACCCTAGCTGTGAGGATAAACCCAATTGGACCAAGGAAGTGCTATGACTGTCAGCAAGGCCACTTCAGGAATGAATGTCCCAACAAGAAGAAGGATGGCGGGCCAGCACGTGGACGAGTCTTCAACATGAACGCCAGAGATGCCCGCGAGGATCCTGACTTGGTTACAGGTACATTCACTATCAATAAACTATTAGCTTCTGTCCTGTTTGATACCGGTGCCTATAGGAGTTATGTATGTAGACACTTTTGCTCTAAGATAGATTGGTCGTTAGTGCCTTTGGATGAGAGTATACTTGTTGAGGTGGCCAATGGAAAACTTGAGAAATTTGACCAAATTGGCCGAGGAGGTATTATAAACTTAGCTGGTGTGGATTTCGAGATTGATTTGATACCCATTAAGTTAGGGAGTTTTGATGTGATAGTCGGTATGGACTGGTTGTCCAAGGTAAGAGCAGAAGTTATCTGTGGAGAGAAGATTCTTCGTATACCACGCAAAGATAGTGAGCCACTAATTGTTTACGGAGAGAGATGTAGCCCGAAGCTGAACCTTATTCGTTGCATGAAGGCACAAAAGGTTATGAAAAATGGGCGTTTTGCCGTTTTGGCGCACGTGAAAAAGTTAGAAACTGAGGAGAAAAGCGTGGATGATGTACGAATTGTGAACGAATTTTCCGACGTCTTTCTAGAAGAATTACCAGGATTACCCCCGCCGCGATCAGTGGAGTTCCAGATCGATCTAGTGCCAGGAGCTGCACCTGTAGCTAGCGCACCTTATCGACTTGCTCCTTCCGAACTGCAAGAGTTGCAGAGTCAACTGCAGGAACTGCTAGACCGTGGATTTATCCGACCGAGTTCATCGCCTTGGGGCACACCTGTTTTGTTCGTGAAGAAGAAGGATGGATCTTTTCGCATGTGTATCGATCATCGTGAACTAAACAAGTTGACGATCAAGAATCGGTACCCCCTTCCTAGAATTGACGATCTTTTCGATCAGCTGCAAGGATCCAGTGTTTACTCCAAGATTGATTTACAATCAGGTTATCACCAGTTGAGGGTGAAGGAGAGCGATGTGCTGAAGACTGCGTTCCGAACTCGTTATTGTCACTATGAGTTTCTGGTGATGCCATTCGGTTTAATCAACGCACCTGCCGTGTTTATAGATCTCATGAATCGTATATGCAAGCCGTACCCTGGACAAATTCGTTATCGTATTCATAGACGATATCCTAATCTATTCCGAAAGCGAAGAAGAACTAGATCAACATCTTCGTCTCATGCTTGAACTCATGAGACAAGATCAACTCTATGCCAAACTCTCCAAGTGTGAATTTTGGTTGAAGGAAGTCCAATTTCTTGGTTATATTGTGAGCGATCAGGGTATCAAAGTCGATCCCGCAAAGATCGAAGCCATCAGCAAGTGGGAAACCCCCACTACTCCTACTCATATCCGCCAATTTTTAGGCCTCGCCGGTTACTATCGTAGATTCATCGAAGGTTTCTATTTGATTGCGCATCCTTTAACCACATTAACTCACAAAGGGAAGAAGTTCGTTTGGAAAACCGAGCAAGAGTCGGCATTCCAAACCCTGAAGCGGAAGTTAACCACCGCTCCTATTATGTCCCTTCCCGAAGGCAGTGATGACTTTGTTGTGTATTGCGATGCCTCCCGACAAGGTTTTGGGTGCGTATTGATGCAACATAAGAAGGTTATTGCTTACGCCTCCCGACAACTGAAGATTCACGAGTGAAACTACACAACTCATGATCTCGAGCTTGAAGCCGTTGTCTTTGCACTCAAACTGTGGAGACACTATTTGTATGGAACCAAGAGCACTATCTTCACCAAACACAAAAGCCTCTAACACATCTTTGATCAGAAGCAACTGAATATGAGACAGCGTCGATGGATCGAGACGTTGAACGACTAGGATTGTGAACTTCGCTACCATCCTGGCAAGGCAAATGTCGTAGCCGACGCCTTAAGCCGAAAGGAAAGAATGGTACCCCTTCGTGTCCGAGCTCTAAACATCACCATCCACATAAATCTCAATAGCCAGATCCGTGTAGCTCAAGATGAGGCTCTTAAGGAGGAGAATATTTCTCATGAGCACTTAAACATTCTCGTCTCTCGAATCGAGGTCAAGGAGACTGGACTCCTATATTTTGCCGGAAGAATTTGGGTGCCTAGTTACGGGAATTCACGAAGCCTTATTCTAGATGAAGCTCAAAAGTCAAGGTATTCGATTCATCCAGGAGCTGGTAAGATGTACCACGACCTCAAGGTTCAATATTGGTGGCCAAACCTCAAAAGGGATGTTGCTACGTATGTTGGAAAGTGTTTAACTTGTTCCAAGATCAAAGCCAAACATCAGAACCCGTCTGGGTTACTTCAGCAACCCGAAATCCTGCAATGGAAGTGGGAAGGAATAACAATGGACTTCATCACGAAGTTACCGAAGACAGTAGGCGGTTATGATACCATCTGGGTTATCGTTGACCGTCTTACCAAATCTGCACACTTCCTAGCCATGAAGGAAACTGATACGATGGAGAAACTCGTGCAACTATACATAAAAGAGATTGTATCTCATCACGGCATACCCTTATCGATTATTTCAGACCGAGATGCCCGTTTCGCTTCTAGATTTTGGCGTTCTTTACAAGAAGCTTTGGGAACACGTTTAGATATGAGTACTGCATATCACCCGCAAACCGATGGACAGATAGAACGCACGATTCAAACTCTGGAGGACATGTTGCGTGCTTGTGTAATTTATTTCGGAAAGGCTTGGGAAAAATCATTTGCCGCTGGCCGAATTCTCTTACAACAATAGCTATCATGCAAGCATTAAGGCCGCACTTTTTGAAGCCTTGTATGGCCGCATATGCCATTCTCCTATCTGTACTAGACCCGAACTCATTCATGAAACAACTTAGAAGATTGTTCAAATTCAAGCAAGGCTCAAGACGGCCCGTGATCGTCAAAAGAGCTATGCCGATCTTAAGCGTAAAGATCGCGAATTCCAAGTAGGTGACCAAGTGATGTTGAAAGTCGCACCTTGGAAAGGTGTAATCCGTTTCGGAAAGCGTGGGAAGCTAAATCCGCGATATATTGGTCCTTTTGAAGTCTTGGAGCGTGTAGGACCCGTTGCTTACCGTTTGGATCTTCCGACTTAGTTGAGTGCAGTTCATCCCACTTTCCACGTGTCGAATCTGAAGAAATATCTTGCTGAACCAGAACTTATCATTCCTCTTGAGGAACTTATGATTGATGACAAACTCTACTTCATGGAAGAACCTGTTGAAATTATGGACCATGAGGTCAAAACCTTGAAACGCAACAAGATTCCAATTGTCCGAGTCTGTTGGAATGCTAAACGAGGACCCGATTTCACTTGGGAGCGAGAGGATCAAATAAATCAGAAATAACCTCACCTCTTCACAACTCTACCGTCTACCTTAGCTTAAAATTTCGGGACGAAATTTTCATTAACAGGTGGGTAATGTAACGACCCGACTTTTTCGACTTACTTTTGTGCTTGTTACTTTCACGAAACTGCGTATTTGTGCATACTGTGTTGGTTTATATTCTGGGATTTTATTTCATGTTAATTACTTTCGTTAATACCATACAACGTGCCATTAAGTACTTAGTTACTTAACTTAATCCCAGAATGCTTTTATGACCGTTAGTGTCACTTGACGTTTAGAACGAGCTATATGTTTTGGTACACGTTTAACTTCTGTCGTAATTGGAATATTACGACTACGTAATACTAATTGTTATTTCCTAATAACAATTACTTGGGTTTTTGGTTGCTTAATTACGCTTAGTAATTTACTTATGCTCACTAGTTAGTCTTGTTGGACTTTCTACCTTGTTGGACTTTAGGCCACCCTACTCTAGCTAATGGACCATTTAATTAGCCCAATTTTAAATGGATTATGACCCATTAAGATGTAGGACAAAAATCCATTTATAAGAGCCAACATACTAGCATTTTTATTAACCATTATCACAAATGTTGCATGGGATCCTAACAATAAGCACCACCTTTAGACCACCACTAAGCAAAAAGTAAAAAGGTGTCTCCTTGTCCCCCCAAACCCCATGGCCACCACCACCCATCACCACAATAAATACCAAGCTATTCTCATCCATTTTACACTTGATCTCATTCTCATTTTACACACACTTACTCTCTAATTTTCTCTCTAGTCTTTCTCACTCTAAAAATTGTAAGTTTTAAATTTTATTCTTCTTCTTCTTCTTCTCTAAATCACGACATCATCATCATCTTTATAAGATCAAGCTTGTTAGCTTTTTGATCTTGTTATATCTTGTAGATTCAAACTTTGATTTGAATCCTTCAAGAACATTAAAGATTCAAGCTTTCTAGCTTTAAATCTTCATTACTTTGATGGATCTAAGCTTTATAGCTTAAGAATACTTTATTTTTGTTAAAAAATCAAAACTTGTGTTTATGATCTTCATGAAACTTGAAGATCTAGCTTCATGCTTTAAAGATCTTCAAGAACATTCAAGATTCAAGATTTCTAGGTTTGAATCTTCATTACTTTTGTTGGATCTAAGTTTTCTAACTTATGATCTCTTTTATTTTGTTAAAAGATCAAAACTTATGTTTATGATCTTCATGGAACTTGAAGATCTAGCCCTTTGCTTTGAAGATCTTCAAGAACATAAAAGATTCAAGCTTTCTAGCTTTGAAATCTCATAACTTTTGATAAAAGGATCCAAGCTCTCTAGCTTAGGGTTCCATTACTTTGTTTGATCAAATTTATGTTCTTACTTGTTTGATTGAATGAAAGTTTGTAGCTTTAGTTGTAGATAGAACTTGTATTTGTGTTAAGACTAAGAACATGATGTAACCTTGGTTCATCATCCTTCTAAAACTCTTAAGTGAGTTGTATTCTTGCTTAGTCTTGACATTGTGTGTTGATAGTTGAAACTTGGTCAAAGTGATGCTAAAACATCAAAGAGTTGTACACTTGAAGCTTACACGCATCAAGGATGAGAACCGTGATGAGCACCAAGCACCAAGAAACCCACCGGAGCAATTGTTTGCTGTTTTTCAGGGTCTGATCAGACTTCTAGGACTTCTGGAAAATTTATTTTGAAATAGTTCGTTTCGATTATATGACTTTTCGTTTAGGATTCGCCTAAATCCGATATACGGTTTAGGATTTATAGCCTTCCGAAAATCACTACGCCCTTGTAACGACGTGCTAAAAATTCTGACCTACTCGCGCTTGAACCGTCGCCACGGTCAAACGACATCGAGTTAGGATCTGAAAATTGGACAGCGGTTAGGGGACTCACATACGGAGCCTTTTCCACTGACCACGCATCTTTTCGGTTTGTATAGAGGTCGTAGCAGCTGTCCGAAGTCAACCTTTTGTTTCGATCTCTATTCTCGTTGAAAACTTACTTTAGCTTTTACGAATGATGATGATGATGATGATGATACTTAAGACTTAATTTATTCACTTTTAAACTTTTGGGGACAATATACTGACTTAGTGACCTTTGACTTAGGTTGACGACCTTCCGGACCGACTTACTACTTGCATACTTTTCATATCAACTTTTACTGCTTATTTACTGTGAGTAATAGCTTCCCTTTTTACTTTAACTATTTTTGGGACTGAGAATACATGCGCTTTTTATGTTTTACATACTAGACACGAGTACTTAAACTTTATATATGTGTGGGTGACATAACGGCACAAAGATTCCCCTTAGCTCGGTAACGTTTAGTCATTGGTTTATGAACTGGTGAACGCGAATCTTAGATATGGATCCATAGAGTTTGACATCCCCACTCGGGCTAGTCGCGCTAGTATTCAACGGGTGTTTAATACTTCGTAAACAGACACACTCGCCAAGTGTACTTTTAGGGGGTAATATTACGTTAAGTTAGTTACCGGGTGCCCACGGATAAGCATATACTTTTCATATTATTTTGAATACGAAATCTCGTGGTCTACATTACATTACTGACTACAAACAAACTATAGCTCACCAACATTCGTGTTGACCTTTTAAGCGTGTATTTCTCAGGTGCTTAGACGTTGTTGCTTTCGCTGTTAGACTTGCTATCTTGGTGTTATAGACTTGCTGTTACAGACTCGCTGTGTTAGACTTCCGCTGCATTACTTAGAGATGTCTCAATCATGGAACTTTTATTTTGCATTCGCAACTTATGTTATTTTGAATAATGGCTTTGTAACGACCTTTGTGTCACGTTATCTTTTGTAAAACATTTGAAGTTATCTTTTCATGAATGCAAAACTCGTTTTAAAATAGCATTTAGTATTATACCGTGTAATGGATCTGTTGTTGACGATTCGTACATGATGGTTTTGTACGGGGCGTCACAAAAGTTGTAACTATTCGGAGGTAAATGTTGTAACTGTTCAGAGGTATGAATGGTAACTTGAGGAGCTAAAATGTAACTTTTGATTTTAATTAAAAAAAACCCACACAATTTTTTCTCGGGATTTAACTTCTTCTTTTTTTACTGTGATTTAAGTTTCTCCGTCATTACCGGTCAACTCGAAATAATTTTACTAACAAAACACAACCAATTATATTCGAAATGTAGCCTTTTATTTTAAAGGTAATGACCGGTAATGACACATTTTTGTTCGAATATCGGCATTTTTGTTCCAGTGAGAACTTTTTTGGAGTTCTCACTGGAGTGTTTTTGTGTTTTGTCAGTAAAATTATTTCGAGTGAGAACTTTTTTAGTGTGAGAACTCTAGGAACTCCAAAAACACTCCAAATACACTGAAATTCAAGCAAAAAGGGTGCACGGGCGAGCAAAAAAAAGAAATTCCAGCAAAAATCAAAAACATGGACGAATAAAAAATTCATAGTCGAGCAAAAAAATCTTTTTTTGTTCGAATTTCAAAGTGTAGAACACATTTTTGTTCGAATATCAGCATTTTTGTTTGACTACCCGTGTGTTCTACATTTTTTTGTTCGACTATCAAAAATGTAGAACACAAAATTGTTCGCCCGCTTTTTTTTTTGTTCGAATATCACTTTTTTGTTCACCCTTGTCCCATTTTTTGCTCGAATTGCTCTTTTTTTTTCGTCCGTGTCCCATTTTTGCTCGAATTTCTCTTTTTTTGCTCGAATTTCCCTTTTTCGCTCGAATTCCAATGTATTTTTGAGTTCTCAGGGTTCTCACACAAAAAAAGTTCTCATTTGATCCATCTATTATATATATATATATATATATATATATATATATATATATATATATATATATATATATATATATATATATATATATATATATATATATATATATATATAATCGGTAAGCATTTTGTCCAAATGGCATCAAACCCGTAAATTTCAGTCCATGTAGGAGAGAAGTTTGTCTCACAAAAAACCTATACATATACACTATTTGTTGCTATTTTTTTTTACCTCACACCAAACCTATACATACAATACATACACCACCTCATAATCCTACATGGCATCCGAATTTCTTATCAGTTTTTTTTTTCAAAATTACCTTTTTGTCTAGAAAGTGGTGAGAAGGTTCATTTTTTTCAATAAAACACTCATTTTTGCTTAATCCCACCATTATAGCATTTTATTCAAAATCTTCCTTCTTATTTTCAGTTTCATTTCTCTCTCAATTTCATAATCGTTGCACACCCACCCATCCATGTATAATATATTTTTACTCGATTTTCTTAATTATAGTGTATTTGCAATGATTATTTAATTCTATTTTGCCTCTCTATTTCAGATTCCAGACTCATCCAGGTATTATTATTTTTCTCAAATTTCATAATTCCGTAGTTAGCCGTATTTTATTTTTTGTTATTTTTTCATAACTTATTTATTTCATGATAATTTATTTTCTTAATTTTTGTTTGTTTTCATTTTACTTTTAAATAATGTCCACATCTACCAGTATCATTAAGGTCGGAGATAATGATGCACTCAATGTTATGAATTATCATGATGCTATGGCACTTGTTCGTGTATTTTGCTCTCCCGTATTATTTGTAACTTTCACATGTAATCCTAAGTGGCCAGATATCACAACAGAATTCAACCTGTCCGGTTTTAAACCAGCCTTGTTTTTAATGACCATTTTTAAAATGAAAATCCATCAACTGATAAAAGATATAATGAAATTTTTTTTATCAAAATACATTTTATTTATATTACTTTTTTTAAACCATAAATTATCTTTAGGCCATGATATATTATAAATCTATTATACCCCACTCTTGAAACCTATTTAGACCCGTCCGATAAATTAGCCCAATAATAATCAATCTTTTATTCTTTGTTAGGTTAAGACTCAAATAATCAAAAGTCAAAAATTAATTTTATACGTAGTACTTTTTATTTTCATTAAAAAATCGACTCAGATAGCAGGTTCTTTACTATACCTTCAACTTTAACTGTATCTCTTCCTTGATTAACTTTAGCCGTAAAGGTACAATTTGACCATTAACTCATTATTAATACTGTTGATTATGCTTACCATCGTATAACACGCATATGTATTATAGGTATCTCATAATTTAATTTTAGAAAATATGATAAGATAGTACACTATAGAGTGTGTGTGTGTGTGTGTGTGTGTGTGTGTGTACTATGATTAATTATGGTACTATATTTTACACAAACTTATAAATAATAATGTTTAAAAATCCTTTATGTTTTATACTGATACCTGATTCCTTTATTTACTTTATATATTATTGTCTTCAATTTTCATACAATGGAGATGAATCGAGAAGGATGTTCATCATCAAAATCACGCAAGACACGTTTTCTATCTCGCTTGGTAATACTACCATTTCTTTACGGATACAAATAATGAAAATATTATATTTTAACATGATTAACCAGTCTCATATTCATGGATATATAATGAACAATCTATATTGTTGATTTCATTTATTTAACTGACAGCTTATACCAAAAGGCTTTGTTCAAAACAACTTCTCATGGGAGGAATGTAGTGACCCGAACTTTTCCATATTTATATATATTAATTGAGATTGATATTTACATGATTAAATGTTTCCAAAATGTTAAGCAATCAAACTTGTTAAGACTTGATTAATTGAAATATGTTTCATATAGACAATTGACCACCCAAGTTGACCGGTGATTCACGAACGTTAAAACTTGTAAAAACTATATGATGACATATATATGGATATATATATATAGTTAACATGATACTATGATAAGTAAATATATCATTAAGTATATTAACAATGAACTACATATGTAAAAACAAGACTACTAACTTAATGATTTTTAAACGAGACATATATGTAACGATTATCGTTGTAAAGACATTTAATGTATATATATATCATATTAAGAGATATTCATACATGATAATATCATGATAATATAACAATTTAAAATCTCATTTGATATTATAAACATTGGGTTAACAACATTTAACAAGATCGTTAACCTAAAGGTTTCAAAACAACACTTACATGTAACGACTAACGATGACTTAACGACTCAGTTAAAATGTATATACATGTAGTGTTTTAATATGTATTTATACTTTTTTGAAAGACTTCAATACACTTATCAAAATACTTCTACTTAACAAAAATGCTTACAATTACATCCTCGTTCAGTTTCATCAACAATTCTACTCGTATGCACCCGTATTCGTACTCGTACAATACACAGCTTTTAGATGTATGTACTATTGGTATATACACTCCAATGATCAGCTCTTAGCAGCCCATGTGAGTCACCTAACACATGTGGGAACCATCATTTGGCAACTAGCATGAAATATCTCATAAAATTGCAAAAATATGAGTAATCATTCATGACTTATTTACATGAAAACAAAATTACATATCCTTTATATCTAATCCATACACCAACGACCAAAAACACCTACAAACACTTTCATTCTTCAATTTTCTTCATCTAATTGATCTCTCTCAAGTTCTATCTTCAAGTTCTAAGTGTTCTTCATAAATTCCAAAAGTTCTAGTTTCATAAAATCAAGAATACTTTCAAGTTTGCTAGCTCACTTCCAATCTTGTAAGGTGATCATCCAACCTCAAGAAATCTTTGTTTCTTATAGTAGGTTATCATTCTAATACAAGGTAATAATCATATTCAAACTTTGGTTCAATTTCTATAACTATAACAATCTTATTTCAAGTGATGATCTTACTTGAACTTGTTTTCGTGTCATGATTCTGCTTCAAGAACTTCGAGCCATCCAAGGATCCATTGAAGCTAGATCCATTTTTCTCTTTTCCAGTAGGTTTATCCAAGGAACTTAAGGTAGTAATGATGTTCATAACATCATTCGATTCATACATATAAAGCTATCTTATTCGAAGGTTTAAACTTGTAATCACTAGAACATAGTTTAGTTAATTCTAAACTTGTTCGCAAACAAAAGTTAATCCTTCTAACTTGACTTTTAAAATCAACTAAACACATGTTCTATATCTATATGATATGCTAACTTAATGATTTAAAACCTGGAAACACGAAAAATACCGTAAAACCGGATTTACGCCGTCGTAGTAACACCGCGGGCTGTTTTGGGTTAGTTAATTAAAAACTATGATAAACTTTGATTTAAAAGTTGTTATTCTGAGAAAATGATTTTTATTATGAACATGAAACTATATCCAAAAATTATGGTTAAACTCAAAGTGGAAGTATGTTTTCTAAAATGGTCATCTAGACGTCGTTCTTTCGACTGAAATGACTACCTTTACAAAAATGACTTGTAACTTATTTTTCCGACTATAAACCTATAATTTTTCTGTTTAGATTCATAAAATAGAGTTCAATATGAAACCATAGCAATTTGATTCACTCAAAACGGATTTAAAATGAAGAAGTTATGGGTAAAACAAGATTGGATAATTTTTCTCATTTTAGCTACGTGAAAATTGGTAACAAATCTATTCCAACCATAACTTAATCAACTTGTATTGTATATTATGTAATCTTGAGATACCATAGACACGTATACAATGTTTCGACCTATCATGTCGACACATCTATATATATTTCGGAACAACCATAGACACTCTATATGTGAATGTTGGAGTTAGCTATACAGGGTTGAGGTTGATTCCAAAATATATATAGTTTGAGTTGTGATCAATACTGAGATACGTATACACTGGGTCGTGGATTGATTCAAGATAATATTTATCGATTTATTTCTGTACATCTAACTGTGGACAACTAGTTGTAGGTTATTAACGAGGACAGCTGACTTAATAAACTTAAAACATCAAAATATATTAAAAGTGTTGTAAATATATTTTGAACATACTTTGATATACATGTATATATTGTTATAGGTTCGTGAATCAACCAGTGGCCAAGTCTTACTTCCCGACGAAGTAAAAATCTGTGAAAGTGAGTTATAGTCCCACTTTTAAAATCTAATATTTTTGGGATGAGAATACATGCAGGTTTTATAAATGATTTACAAAATAGACACAAGTACGTGAAACTACATTCTATGGTTGAATTATTGAAATCGAATATGCCCCTTTTTATTAAGTCTGGTAATCTAAGAATTAGGGAACAGACACCCTAATTGACGCGAATCCTAAAGATAGATCTATTGGGCCTAACAAACCCCATCCAAAGTACCGGATGCTTTAGTACTTCGAAATTTATATCATATCCGAAGGGTGTCCCGGAATGATGGGGATATTCTTATATATGCATCTTGTTAATGTCGGTTACCAGGTGTTCACCATATGAATGATTTTTTATCTCTATGTATGGGATGTGTATTGAAATATGAAATCTTGTGGTCTATTATTATGATTTGATATATATAGGTTAAACCTATAACTCACCAACATTTTTGTTGACATTTTAAGCATGTTTATTCTCAGGTGATTATTAAGAGCTTCCGCTGTCGCATACTTAAATAAGGATGAGATTTGGAGTCCATGCTTGTATGATATTGTGTAAAAACTGCATTCAAGAAACTTATTTTGTTGTAACATATTTGTATTGTAAACCATTATGTAATGGTCGTGTGTAAACAGGATATTTTAGATTATCATTATTTGATAATCTACGTAAAGCTTTTTAAACCTTTATTAATGAAATAAAGGTTATGGTTTGTTTTAAAATGAATGCAGTCTTTGAAAAGCGTCTCATATAGAGGTCAAAACCTCGCAACGAAATCAATTAATATGGAACGTTTTTAATCAATAAGAACGGGACATTTCAGTTGGTATCAGAGCGTTGGTCTTAGAGAACCAGAATTTTGCATTAGTGTGTCTTATCGAGTTTGTTAGGATGCATTAGTGAGTCTGGACTTCGACCGTGTTTACTTGAAAAATGATTGCATAACAAATTTTGTTGGAAACTATATATTTTTAACATGTGAATATTATGTGATATATTAATCTCTTAACGCGTTTGATATTATGTGATAGATGTCTACCTCTAGAACAAGTCCCATTGACTCACCTAATAATAATGAAGAGTCAAATGTAAATTGGAATGATTCGTGGACTGATTCACAAGTTCCCGAAGAGGAACCAGAAGAAGAGTCGGAACCGGAAGAAGAATCGGAACCGGAAGAAGAATCGGAACCGGATGAAGAAATAGAACCGGTGGGGGAAATAATAAAACGGTTAAGTAAAAGAAAATCCTCAACCAACCGACCAAGGTTAATTATGGTCAATGGTGTTTCCGCCAAGGAAGCAAAATATTGGGAGGATTACCAATTCTCCGATGAATCGGATTCCGACGAGAATTCCGATGATGTTATAGAAATTACCCCAACTGAATTTAAAAAGGCAAAAGAAAATAATAAGGGAAAGGACATAAAAATAGAGAAATCTAATTCCAACCCCGATGAACTTTATATGTATCGTCAACCCCCGAAGTCCTTAAGTTGTAACAATGACCCGAGAACCTCTAAACCACCAGGTTTTTCTAAACCAATGTGGATCACGACGGCTCGTATTAGGGGAACATCATATATCCCTAGAAACTTGGCAAAACGAACCAAAACTGAAGAAGAAGAAACAAGCGAGTCGGAATAAGATAGTTGTATTCGTGTGGTGTAATATATGTAATATAGTGTGCTTATGCTTTATGATATATGTAAAAATTGCTTGTATTAATAAGTATTTTTTTTATGAATCTAACTCTTGTCTATTTTACAGTATAAAAACACAAAATGGATAGACAACCCAATATTTTAAGAGACCTACCCGGAGACATGATTGATGAAATCTTGTCTAGAGTCGGTCAGAATTCTTCGGCACAACTATTTAAGGCGAGATAAGTTTGTAAGACATTCGAAGAACGTTCCAAGAATGCCTTGGTTTATAAAAGGCTTTCGTTCGAAAGATGGGGGATATCACATTGGGAAATCCATAAGTTACGATGTGTTTACTTTGACGCATATATTGCGGGGAACCCAAATGCTATTTTACGCAATGGGTTAAGAAATTATTTTGACTCAATATATCCGAATATTGGACTTCGTGATTTAGAAAAAGCGGCTAACATGCAACATAAAGAAGCATGTTATGCTTACGGATTAGTAATGTTCGCTTCTCACCAAAGTGAGAACAAGAACATCGGGCTACAACTATTAAACAAAACGTTCCCACAAGTGACGGAGTCGGTAATTGGGGTAAGAAATGAGGTTTTTAGATTGTTACGGGACTGTTGGACATTACGTAACCCTCGTCTCTTTGACGACGTTACAACACGCTGTCTTATCAACGGCCATAACGGTTATGTTCTGTAGTGACCCGAACTTTTCCATGTTTATATATATTAATTGAGATTGATATTTACATGATTAAATGTTTCCAACATGTTAAGCAATCAAACTTGTTAAGACTTGATTAATTGAAATAGGTTTCATATAGACAATTGACCACCCAAGTTGACCGGTGATTCACGAACGTTAAAACTTGTAAAAACTATATGATGACATATATATGGTTATATATATAGTTAACATTATATTATGATAAGTAAACATATCATTAAGTATATTAACAATGAACTACATATGTAAAAACAAGACTACTAACTTAATGATTTTGAAACGAGACATATATGTAACGATTATCGTTGTAACGACATTTAATGTATATATATCATATTAAGAGATATTCGTACATCATAATATCATGATAATATAATAATTTAAAATCTCTTTTGATATTATAAACATTGGGTTAACAACATTTAACAAGATCGTTAACCTAAAGGTTTCAAAACAACATTTACATGTAACGACTAACGATGACTTAACGACTCAGTTAAAATGTATATACATGTAGTGTTTTAATATGTATTTATACACTTTTGAAAGACTTCAATACACTTATCAAAATACTTCTACTTAACAAAAATGCTTACAATTACATCCTCGTTCAGTTTCATCAACAATTCTACTCGTATGCACCCGTATTCGTACTCGTACAATACACAGCTTTTAGATGTATGTACTATTGGTATATACACTCCAATGATCAGCTCTTAGCAGCCCATGTGAGTCACCTAACACATGTGGGAACCATCATTTGGCAACTAGCATGAAATATCTCATAAAATTACAAAAATATGAGTAATCATTCATGACTTATTTACATGAAAACAAAATTACATATCCTTTATATCTAATCCATACACCAACGACCAAAAACACCTACAAACACTTTCATTCTTCAGTTTTCTTCATCTAATTGATCTCTCTCAAGTTCTAAGTGTTCTTCATAAATTCCAAAAGTTCTAGTTTCATAAAATCAAGAATACTTTCAAGTTTGCTAGCTCACTTCCAATCTTGTAAGGTGATCATCCAACCTCAAGAAATCTTTGTTTCTTACAGTAGGTTATCATTCTAATACAAGGTAATAATCATATTCAAACTTTGGTTCAATTTCTATAACTATAACAATCTTATTTCAAGTGATGATCTTACTTGAACTTGTTTTCGTGTCATGATTCTGCTTCAAGAACTTCGAGCCATCCAAGGATCCATTGAAGCTAGATCCATTTTTCTCTCTTCCAGTAGGTTTATCCAAGGAAATTAAGGTAGTAATGATGTTCATAACATCATTCGATTCATACATATAAAGCTATTTTATTCGAAGGTTTAAACTTGTAATCACTAGAACATAGTTTAGTTAATTCTAAACTTGTTCGCAAACAAAAGTTAATCCTTCTAACTTGACTTTTAAAATCAACTAAACACATGTTCTATATCTATATGATATGCTAACTTAATGATTTAAAACCTGGAAACACGAAAAACACCGTAAAACCGGATTTACGCCGTCGTAGTAACACCGCGGGCTGTTTTGGGTTAGTTAATTAAAAACTATGATAAACTTTGATTTAAAAGTTGTTATTCTGAGAAAATGATTTTTATTATAAACATGAAACTATATCCAAAAATTATGGTTAAACTCAAAGTGGAAGTATGTTTTCTAAAATGGTCATCTAGACGTCGTTCTTTCGACTGAAATGACTACCTTTACAAAAACGACTTGTAACTTATTTTTCTGACTATAAACCTATACTTTTTCTATTTAGATTCATAAAATATAGTTCAATATGAAACCATAGCAATTTGATTCACTCAAAACGGATTTAAAATGAAGAAGTTATGGGTAAAACAAGATTGGATAATTTTTCTCATTTTAGCTACGTGAAAATTGGTAACAAATATATTCCAACCATAACTTAATCAACTTGTATTGTATATTATGTAATCTTGAGATACCATAGACACGTATACAATGTTTCGACCTATCATGTCGACACATCTATATATATTTCGGAACAACCATAGACACTCTATATGTGAATGTTGGAGTTAGCTATACAGGGTTGAGGTTGATTCTAAAATATGTATAGTTTGAGTTGTGATCAATACTGAGATACGTATACACTGGGTCGTGGATTGATTCAAGATAATATTTATCGATTTATTTCTGTATATCTAACTGTGGACAACTAGTTGTAGGTTACTAACGAGGACAGCTGACTTAATAAACTTAAAACATCAAAATATATTAAAAGTGTTGTAAATATATTTTGAACATACTTTGATATATATGTATATATTGTTATAGGTTCGTGAATCAACTAGTGGCCAAGTCTTACTTCCCGACGAAGTAAAAATCTGTGAAAGTGAGTTATAGTCCCACTTTTAAAATCTAATATTTTTGGGATGAGAATACATGCAGGTTTTATAAATGATTTACAAAATAGACACAAGTACGTGAAACTACATTCTATGGTTGAATTATCGAAATCGAATATGCCCCTTTTTATTAAGTCTGGTAATCTAAGAATTAGGGAACAGACACCCTAATTGACGCGAATCCTAAAGATAGATCTATTGGGCCTAACAAACCCCATCCAAAGTACCGGATGCTTTAGTACTTCGAAATTTATATCATATCCGAAGGGTGTCCCGGAATGATGGGGATATTCTTATATATATGCATCTTGTTAATGTCGATTACCAGGTTTTCACCATATGAATGATTTTTATCTCTATGTATGGGATGTGTATTGAAATATGAAATCTTGTGGTCTATTATTATGATTTGATATATATAGGTTAAACCTATAACTCACCAACATTTTTGTTGACGTTTTAAGCATGTTTACTCTCAGGTGATTATTAAGAGCTTCCGCTGTCGCATACTTAAATAAGGACGAGATTTGGAGTCCATGCTTGTATGATATTGTGTAAAAACTGCATTCAAGAAACTTATTTTGTTGTAACATATTTGTATTGTAAACCATTATGTAATGGTCGTGTGTAAACAGGATAATTTAGATTATCATTATTTGATAATCTACGTAAAGCTTTTTAAACCTTTATTGATGAAATAAAGGTTATGGTTTGTTTTAAAATGAATGCAGTCTTTGAAAAACGTCTCATATAGAGGTCAAAACCTCGCAACGAAATCAATTAATATGGAACGTTTTTAATCAATAAGAACGGGACATTTCAGTTGGTATCCGAGCGTTGGTCTTAGAGAACCAGAATTTTGCATTAGTGTGTCTTATCGAGTTTGTTAGGATGCATTAGTGAGTCTGGACTTCGACCGTGTTTAGTTGAAAAATGATTGCTTAACAAATTTTGTTGGAAACTATATATTTTTAACATGTGAATATTATGTGATATATTAATCTCTTAACGCGTTTGATATTATGTGATAGATGTCTACCTCTAGAACAAGTCCCATTGACTCACCTAATAATAATGAAGAGTCAAATGTAAATTGGAATGATTCGTGGACTGATTCACAAGTTCCCGAAGAGGAACCGGAAGAAGAGTCGGAACCGGAAGAAGAATCGGAACCGGAAGAAGAATCGGAACCGGATGAAGAAATAGAACCGGTGGGGGAAATAATAAAACGGTTAAGTAAAAGAAAATCCTCAACCAACCGACCAAGGTTAATTATGGTCAATGGTGTTTCCGCCAAGGAAGCAAAATATTGGGAGGATTACCAATTCTCCGATGAATCGGATTCCGACGAGAATTCCGATGATGTTATAGAAATTACCCCAACTGAATTTAAAAAGGCAAAAGAAAATAATAAGGGAAAGGGCATAAAAATAGAGAAATCTAATTCCAACCCCGATGAACTTTATATGTATCGTCAACCCCCGAAGTCCTTAAGTTGTAACAATGACCCGGGAACCTCTAAACCACCAGGTTTTTCTAAACCAATGTGGAAAATTACGGCTCGTATTAGGGGAACATCATATATCCCTAGAAACTTGGCAAAACGAACCAAAACCGAAGAAGAAGAAACGAGCGAGTCGGAATAAGATAGTTGTATTCGTGTGGTGTAATATATGTAATATAGTGTTCTTATGCTTTATGATATATGTAAAAATTGCTTGTATTAATAAGTATTTTTTTATGAATCTAACTCTTGTCTATTTTACAGTTTAAAAACACAAAATGGATAGACAACCCAATATTTTAAGAGACCTACCCGGAGACATGATTGATGAAATCTTGTCTAGAGTCGGCCAGAATTCCTCGGCACAACTATTTAAGGCGAGATCAGTTTGTAAGACATTCGAAGAACGTTCCAAGAATGTCTTGGTTTATAAGAAACTTTCGTTTGAAAGATGGGGGATATCACATTGGGAAACCCATAAGTTACGATGTGTTTACTTTGACGCATATATTGCGGGGAACCCAAATGCTATTTTACGCAACGGGTTAAGAAATTATTTTGACTCAATATATCCGAATATTGGACTTCGTGATTTAGAAAAAGCGGCTAACATGCAACATAAAGAAGCATGTTATGCTTACGGATTAGTAATGTTCGCTTCTCACCAAAGTGAGAACAAGAACATCGGGCTACAACTATTAAACAAAACGTTTCCACAAGTGACGGAGTCGGTAATTGGGGTAAGAAATGAGGTTTTTAGATTATTACGGGACTGTTGGACATTACGTAACCCTCGTCCCTTTGACGACGTTACAACACGCTGTCTTATCAACGGCCATAACGGTTATGTTGCACAAGACCAAGGATGGTAAGTAGTCCTAGTAAAACCAGAATGCATGACTTGTTTCTGGACGTATGAATTACGTGTCTTTATTGCCTTTGCTGAACGACTTGTGTACTAGCTAGAATTATCTTCACAACTATCTTGTATCAAAGTTATTGTGTGCTATATTTCATGCTTTATGTAAAATAAGCGGTATTGTAAGTTTGTAAAATATTGTATAAAAGTTTGAACGCGAAATATTATTATAATCAGTTTTTCATATAGAATTGTAGTAGTTGAATTGTATATTAGCTACTAAGTATGAACTTAACGGGTAGGTACTACCCGAATTTAAACTTATAAAACGCTAATATGAAGAAAAAGCTTTTATAAATGAGTTCATATTATGCTACGAAATACTATTAACTACTCTTAATATTCTGTATGATTAACTTGTTCCATTTAACTATTTTGAAGGAAATGGCACCGACTACTCGACACACCGTGAATATGAATGAAGAGGAATTCCGTACTTTTCTAGCTTCAAACATAGCCGCAGTACAGGCTGCGCTACATACCAACAATAACCTTGGATCTAGCAGTACAGGAAATCGTGTAGGATGCACCTACAAAGAATTCACTGCCTGCAAACCTTTGGAATTTGATGGAACCGAAGGACCGATCGGATTGAAACGGTGGACCGAGAAGGTCGAATCGGTGTTTGCCATAAGTAAGTGTACTGAAGAGGACAAAGTGAAGTACGCTACGCATACCTTCACAGGTTCTGTGTTAACATGGTGGAATACCTATCTAGAGCAAGTGGGACAAGACGATGCGTACGCACTACCGTGGTCAGCATTCAAGCACTTGATGAACGAGAAGTACCGTCCCAGAACCGAGGTTAATAAGCTCAAGACAGAACTTAGAGGGTTACGAACCCAAGGATTTGATATTACCACGTACGAAAGACGATTCACAGAATTGTGCCTATTGTGTCCGGGAGCATTCGAAGATGAGGAAGAGAAGATCGACGCGTTTGTGAAAGGATTACCGGAAAGAATCCAAGAAGATATAAGTTCACACGAGCCCGCCTCCATACAACAGGCATGTAGAATGGCTCACAAACTAGTGAACCAGATTGAAGAAAGAATTAAAGAACAGACTGCTGAAGAGGCCAATGTGAAGCAAGTCAAAAGAAAGTGGGAGGAAAACGGTGATAAGAATCACCAATACAACAACAACAGCAATCGCAACAATTATCCCAACAATCGCAACATCAATCGCAACTACAACAAACGGCCCAACAACAACAACAACAACAACAACAGCAACTACAACAATCATCTCAACAACAATAACTGCAACAACAACAACAACAATCAGAAGCAGCTATGCCAAAGGTGTGAAAAGTATCACTCGGGGTTCTGCACCAAATTTTGCAACAAGTGTAAAAGAAATGGTCATAGCGCGGCGAAGTGTGAGGTCTACGGACCAGGGGTTAATAAAACGAAAGGAACAAATGGTGTCGGAACGAGTAATGGCGGAGCAAGTAGTGTCGGAGCAAGTTATGCCAATGTAGTTTGTTATAAATGTGGAAAACCGGGCCACATTATTAGAAATTGCCCGAACCAGGAGAACACGAATGGACAAGGCCGCGGAAGAGTTTTCAATATTAATGCGGCAGAGGCACAAGAAGACCCGGAGCTTGTTACGGGTACGTTTCTTATTGACAATAAATCTGCTTACGTTTTATTTGATTCGGGTGCGGATAGAAGCTATATGAGTAGAGATTTTTGTGCTAAATTAAGTTGTCCATTGACGCCTTTGGATAGTAAATTTTTACTCAAATTAGCAAATGGTAAATTAATTTCAGCAGATAATATATGTCGGAATCGAGAAATTAAACTGGTTAGCGAAACATTTAAGATTGACTTGATACCAGTAGAGTTAGGGAGTTTTGATGTGATAATCGGTATGGACTGGTTGAAAGAAGTGAAAGCAGAGATCGTTTGTTACAAAAATGCAATTCGCATTATACGAGAAAAAGGAAAACCCTTAATGGTGTACGGAGAAAAGGGCAACACGAAGCTACATCTTATTAGTAATTTGAAGGCACAAAAACTAATAAGAAAAGGTTGCTATGCTGTTCTAGCACACGTCGAGAAAGTACAAACTGAAGAAAAGAGCATCAATGATGTTCCCATTGCAAAAGAATTTCCCGATGTATTTCCGAAAGAATTACCGGGATTACCCCCACATCGATCCGTTGAATTTCAAATAGATCTTGTACCAGGAGCTGCACCAATAGCTCGTGCTCCTTACAGACTCGCACCCAGCGAGATGAAAGAACTGCAAAGCCAATTACAAGAACTTTTAGAGCGTGGTTTCATTCGACCAAGCACATCACCGTGGGGAGCTCCTGTTTTGTTTGTCAAGAAGAAAGATGGTACATTCAGGTTGTGTATCGACTACCGAGAGTTGAACAAACTTACCATCAAGAACCGCTACCCACTACCGAGAATCGACGACTTATTTGATCAACTACAAGGCTCGTCTGTTTATTCAAAGATTGACTTACGTTCCGGGTATCATCAAATGCGGGTGAAAGAAGATGATATTCCAAAGACTGCTTTCAGAACACGTTACGGTCATTACGAGTTTATGGTCATGCCGTTTGGTTTAACTAATGCACCAGCTGTGTTCATGGACCTTATGAACCGAGTGTGTGGACCATACCTTGACAAGTTTGTCATTGTTTTCATTGATGACATACTTATTTACTCAAAGAATGACCAAGAACACGGTGAACATTTGAGAAAGGTGTTAGAAGTATTGAGGAAGGAAGAATTGTACGCTAAGTTTTCAAAGTGTGCATTTTGGTTGGAAGAAGTTTAATTCCTCGGTCACATAGTGAACAAAGAAGGTATTAAGGTGGATCCGGCAAAGATAGAAACTGTTGAAAAGTGGGAAACCCCGAAAACTCTGAAACACATACGCCAGTTTTTAGGACTAGCTGGTTACTACAGAAGGTTCATCCAAGACTTTTCCAGAATAGCAAAACCCTTGACTGCATTAACGCATAAAGGGAAGAAATTTGAATGGAATGATGAACAAGAGAAAGCGTTTCAGTTATTGAAGAAAAAGCTAACTACGGCACCTATATTGTCATTGTCTGAAGGGAATGATGATTTTGTGATTTATTGTGACGCATCAAAGCAAGGTCTCGGTTGTGTATTAATGCAACGAACGAAGGTGATTGCTTATGCGTCTAGACAATTGAAGATTCACGAACAAAATTATACGACGCATGATTTGGAATTAGGCGCGGTTGTTTTTGCATTAAAGACTTGGAGGCACTACTTATATGGGGTCAAAAGTATTATATATACCGACCACAAAAGTCTTCAACACATATTTAATCAGAAACAACTGAATATGAGGCAGCGTAGGTGGATTGAATTATTGAATGATTACGACTTTGAGATTCGTTACCACCCGGGGAAGGCAAATGTGGTAGCCGATGCCATGAGCAGGAAGGACAGATAACCCATTCGAGTAAAATCTATGAATATAATGATTCATAATAACCTTACTACTCAAATAAAGGAGGCGCAACAAGGAGTTTTAAAAGAGGGAAATTTAAAGGATGAAATACCTAAAGGATCGGAGAAGCATCTTAATATTCGGGAAGACGGAACCCGGTATAGGGCTGAAAGGATTTGGGTACCAAAATTTGGAGATATGAGAGAAATGGTACTTAGAGAAGCTCATAAAACCAGATACTCAATACATCCTGGAACGGGGAAGATGTACAAGGATCTCAAGAAACATTTTTGGTGGCCGGGTATGAAAGCCGATGTTGCTAAATACGTAGGAGAATGTTTGACGTGTTCTAAGGTCAAAGCTGAGCATCAGAAACCATCAGGTCTACTTCAACAACCCGAAATCCCGGAATGGAAATGGGAAAACATTACCATGGATTTCATCACTAAATTGCCAAGGACTGCAAGTGGTTTTGATGCTATTTGGGTAATAGTTGATCGTCTCACCAAATCAGCACACTTCCTGCCAATAAGAGAAGATGACAAGATGGAGAAGTTAGCACGACTGTATTTGAAGGAAGTCGTCTCCAGACATGGAATACCAATATCTATTATCTCTGATAGGGATGGCAGATTTATTTCAAGATTCTGGCAGACATTACAGCAAGCATTAGGAACTCGTCTAGATATGAGTACTGCCTATCATCCACAAACTGATGGGCAGAGTGAAAGGACGATACAAACGCTTGAAGACATGCTACGAGCATGTGTTATTGATTTCGGAAACAGTTGGGATCGACATCTACCGTTAGCAGAATTTTCCTACAACAACAGCTACCATTCAAGCATTGAGATGGCGCCGTTTGAAGCACTTTATGGTAGAAAGTGCAGGTCTCCGATTTGTTGGAGTGAAGTGGGGGATAGACAGATTACGGGTCCGGAGATTATACAAGAAACTACCGAGAAGATCATCCAAATTCAACAACGGTTGAAAACCGCCCAAAGTCGACAAAAGAGCTACGCTGACATTAAAAGAAAAGATATAGAATTTGAAATTGGAGAGATGGTCATGCTTAAAGTTGCACCTTGGAAAGGCGTTGTTCGATTTGGTAAACGAGGGAAATTAAATCCAAGGTATATTGGACCATTCAAGATTATTGATCGTGTCGGACCGGTAGCTTACCGACTTGAGTTACCTCAACAACTCGCGGCTGTACATAACACTTTCCACGTCTCGAATTTGAAGAAATGTTTTGCTAAAGAAGATCTCACTATTCCGTTAGATGATCCAAATCAACGAAAAACTTCAATTCATCGAAGAACCCGTCGAAATAATGGATCGTGAGGTTAAAAGACTTAAGCAAAACAAGATACCAATTGTTAAGGTTCGATGGAATGCTCGTAGAGGACCCGAGTTCACCTGGGAGCGTGAAGATCAGATGAAGAAGAAATACCCGCATCTATTTCCAGAAGATTCGTCAACACCTTCAACAGCTTAAAATTTCGGGACGAAATTTATTTAACGGGTAGGTACTGTAGTGACCCGAACTTTTCCATGTTTATATATATTAATTGAGATTGATATTTACATGATTAAATGTTTCCAACATGTTAAGCAATCAAACTTGTTAAGACTTGATTAATTGAAATAGGTTTCATATAGACAATTGACCACCCAAGTTGACCGGTGATTCACGAACGTTAAAACTTGTAAAAACTATATGATGACATATATATGGTTATATATATAGTTAACATTATATTATGATAAGTAAACATATCATTAAGTATATTAAAAATGAACTACATATGTAAAAACAAGACTACTAACTTAATGATTTTGAAACGAGACATATATGTAACGATTATCGTTGTAACGACATTTAATGTATATATATCATATTAAGAGATATTCGTACATCATAATATCATGATAATATAATAATTTAAAATCTCTTTTGATATTATAAACATTGGGTTAACAACATTTAACAAGATCGTTAACCTAAAGGTTTCAAAACAACATTTACATGTAACGACTAACGATGACTTAACGACTCAGTTAAAATGTATATACATGTAGTGTTTTAATATGTATTTATACACTTTTGAAAGACTTCAATACACTTATCAAAATACTTCTACTTAACAAAAATGCTTACAATTACATCCTCGTTCAGTTTCATCAACAATTCTACTCGTATGCACCCGTATTCGTACTCGTACAATACACAGCTTTTAGATGTATGTACTATTGGTATATACACTCCAATGATCAGCTCTTAGCAGCCCATGTGAGTCACCTAACACATGTGGGAACCATCATTTGGCAACTAGCATGAAATATCTCATAAAATTACAAAAATATGAGTAATCATTCATGACTTATTTACATGAAAACAAAATTACATATCCTTTATATCTAATCCGTACACCAATGACCAAAAACACCTACAAACACTTTCATTATTCAGTTTTCTTCATCTAATTGATCTCTCTCAAGTTCTATCTTCAAGTTCTAAGTGTTCTTCATAAATTCCAAAAGTTCTAGTTTCATAAAATCAAGAATACTTTCAAGTTTGCTAGCTCACTTCCAATCTTGTAAGGTGATCATCCAACCTCAAGAAATCTTTGTTTCTTACAGTAGGTTATCATTCTAATACAAGGTAATAATCATATTCAAACTTTGGTTCAATTTCTATAACTATAACAATCTTATTTCAAGTGATGATCTTACTTGAACTTGTTTTCGTGTCATGATTCTGCTTCAAGAACTTCGAGCCATCCAAGGATCCATTGAAGCTAGATCCATTTTTCTCTCTTCCAGTAGGTTTATCCAAGGAAATTAAGGTAGTAATGATGTTCATAACATCATTCGATTCATACATATAAAGCTATTTTATTCGAAGGTTTAAACTTGTAATCACTAGAACATAGTTTAGTTAATTCTAAACTTGTTCGCAAACAAAAGTTAATCCTTCTAACTTGACTTTTAAAATCAACTAAACACATGTTCTATATCTATATGATATGCTAACTTAATGATTTAAAACCTGGAAACATGAAAAACACCGTAAAACCGGATTTACGCCGTCGTAGTAACACCGCGGGCTGTTTTGGGTTAGTTAATTAAAAACTATGATAAACTTTGATTTAAAAGTTGTTATTCTGAGAAAATGATTTTTATTATAAACATGAAACTATATCCAAAAATTATGGTTAAACTCAAAGTGGAAGTATGTTTTCTAAAATGGTCATCTAGACGTCGTTCTTTCGACTGAAATGACTACCTTTACAAAAATGACTTGTAACTTATTTTTATGACTATAAACCTATACTTTTTCTATTTAGATTCATAAAATATAGTTCAATATGAAACCATAGCAATTTGATTCACTCAAAACGGATTTAAAATGAAGAAGTTATGGGTAAAACAAGATTGGATAATTTTTCTCATTTTAGCTACGTGAAAATTGGTAACAAATATATTCCAACCATAACTTAATCAACTTGTATTGTATATTATGTAATCTTGAGATACCATAGACACGTATACAATGTTTCGACCTATCATGTCGACACATCTATATATATTTCGGAACAACCATAGACACTCTATATGTGAATGTTGGAGTTAGCTATACAGGGTTGAGGTTGATTCCAAAATATGTATAGTTTGAGTTGTGATCAATACTGAGATACGTATACACTGGGTCGTGGATTGATTCAAGATAATATTTATCGATTTATTTCTGTATATCTAACTGTGGACAACTAGTTGTAGGTTACTAACGAGGACAGCTGACTTAATAAACTTAAAACATCAAAATATATTAAAAGTGTTGTAAATATATTTTGAACATACTTTGATATATATGTATATATTGTTATAGGTTCGTGAATCAACCAGTGGCCAAGTCTTACTTCCCGACGAAGTAAAAATCTGTGAAAGTGAGTTATAGTCCCACTTTTAAAATCTAATATTTTTGGGATGAGAATACATGCAGGTTTTATAAATGATTTACAAAATAGACACAAGTACGTGAAACTACATTCTATGGTTGAATTATCGAAATCGAATATGCCCCTTTTTATTAAGTCTGGTAATCTAAGAATTAGGGAACAGACACCCTAATTGACGCGAATCCTAAAGATAGATCTATTGGGCCTAACAAACCCCATCCAAAGTACCGGATGCTTTAGTACTTCGAAATTTATATCATATCCGAAGGGTGTCCCGGAATGATGGGGATATTCTTATATATATGCATCTTGTTAATGTCGATTACCAGGTTTTCACCATATGAATGATTTTTATCTCTATGTATGGGATGTGTATTGAAATATGAAATCTTGTGGTCTATTATTATGATTTGATATATATAGGTTAAACCTATAACTCACCAACATTTTTGTTGACGTTTTAAGCATGTTTATTCTCAGGTGATTATTAAGAGCTTCCGTTGTCGCATACTTAAATAAGGACGAGATTTGGAGTCCATGCTTGTATGATATTGTGTAAAAACTGCATTCAAGAAACTTATTTTGTTGTAACATATTTGTATTGTAAACCATTATGTAATTGTCGTGTGTAAACAGGATAATTTAGATTATCATTATTTGATAATCTACGTAAAGCTTTTTAAACCTTTATTGATGAAATAAAGGTTATGGTTTGTTTTAAAATGAATGCAGTCTTTGAAAAACGTCTCATATAGAGGTCAAAACCTCGCAACGAAATCAATTAATATGGAACGTTTTTAATCAATAAGAACGGGACATTTCATGTTCCACAAGACCAAGGATGGGAAGTAATCCTAGTAAAACCAGAATGCATGACTTGTTTCTGGACGTATGAATTACGTGTCTTTATTGCATTTGCTGAACGACTTGTGTACTAGCTAGAATTATCTTCACAACCATCTTGTATCAAATTTATTGTGTGCTATATTTCATGCTATATATAAAATAAGCGGTATTGTAAGTTTGTAAAATATTGTGTAAAAGTTTGAACGCGAAATATTATTATAATCAGTTTTTCATATAGAATTGTAGTAGTTGAATTGTATATTTGCTACTAAGTATGAACTTAACGGGTAGGTACTACCCGAATTTAAACTTATAAAACGCTAATATGAAGAAAAAGCTTTTATAAATGAGTTCATATTATGCTACGAAATACTATTAACTACTCTTAATATTCTGTATGATTAACTTGTTCCATTTAACTATTTTGAAGGAAATGGCACCGACTACTCGACACACCGTGAATATGAATGAAGAGGAATTCCGTACTTTTCTAGCTTCAAACATAGCCGCAGTACAGGCTGCGCTACATACCAACAATAACCTTGGATCTAGCAGTACAGGAAATCGTGTAGGATGCACCTACAAAGAATTCACTGCCTGCAAACCTTTGGAATTTGATGGAACCGAAGGACCGATCGGATTGAAACGGTGGACCGAGAAGGTTGAATCGGTGTTTGCCATAAGTAATTGTACTGAAGAGGACAAAGTGAAGTACGCTACGCATACCTTCACAGGTTCTGCATTAACATGGTGGAATACCTATCTAGAGCAAGTGGGACAAGACGATGCGTACGCACTACCGTGGTCAGCATTCAAGCACTTGATAAACGAGAAGTACCGTCCCAGAACCGAGGTCAATAAGCTCAAGACAGAACTTAGAGGGTTACGAACCCAAGGATTTGATATTACCACGTACGAAAGACGATTCACAGAATTGTGCCTATTGTGTCCGGGAGCATTCGAAGATGAGGAAGAGAAGATCGACGCGTTTGTGATAGGATTACCGGAAAGAATCCAAGAAGATATAAGTTCACACGAGCCTGCCTCCATACAACAGGCATGTAGAATGGCTCACAAACTAGTGAACCAGATTGAAGAAAGAATTAAAGAACAGACTGCTGAAGAGGCCAATGTGAAGCAAGTCAAAAGAAAGTGGGAGGAAAACGGTGATAAGAATCACCAATACAACAACAACAGCAATTATAACAATAATCGCAACAACTATCCTAACAGTCGCAACATCAATCGCAACTACAACAAACGGCCCAACAACAACAACAACAACAACAACAACAACAGCAACCACAACAATCATCTTAACAACAATAATAACCGCAACAACAACAACAATCAGAAGCAGCTATGCCAAAGGTGTGAAAAGTATCACTCGGGGTTCTGCACCAAATTTTGCAACAAGTGTAAAAGAAATGGTCATAGCGCGGTGAAGTGTGATGTCTACGGACCAGGGGTTAACAGAACGAAAGGAACAAATGGTGTCGGAACGAGTAATGGCGGAGCAAGTAGTGTCGGAGCAAGTTATGCCAATGTAGTTTGTTATAAATGTGGAAAACCGGGCCACATTATTAGAAATTGCCCGAACCAGGAGAACACGAATGGACAAGGCCGCGGAAGAGTTTTCAATATTAATGCGGCAGAGGCACAGGAAGACCCGGAGCTTGTTACGGGTACGTTTCTTATTGACAATAAATCTGCTTACATTTTATTTGATTCGGGTGCGGATAGAAGCTATATGAGTAGAGATTTTTGTGCTAAATTAAGTTGTCCATTGACGCCTTTGAATAGTAAATTTTTACTCGAATTAGCAAATGGTAAATTAATTTCAGCAGATAATATATGTCGGAATCGAGAAATTAAACTGGTTAGCGAAACATTTAAGATTGATTTGATACCAGTAGAGTTAGGGAGTTTTGATGTGATAATCGGTATGGACTGGTTGAAAGAAGTGAAAGCAGAGATCGTTTGTTACAAAAATGCAATTCGCATTATACGAGAAAAAGGAAAACCCTTAATGGTGTACGGAGAAAAGGGCAACACGAAGCTACATCTTATTAGTAATTTGAAGGCACAAAAACTAATAAGAAAAGGTTGCTATGCTGTTCTAGCACACGTCGAGAAAGTACAAACTGAAGAAAAGAGCATCAATGATGTTCCCATTGCAAAAGAATTTCCCGATGTATTTCCGAAAGAATTACCGGGATTACCCCCACATCGATCCGTTGAATTTCAAATAGATCTTGTACCAGGAGCTGCACCAATAGCTCGTGCTCCTTACAGACTCGCACCCAGCGAGATGAAAGAACTACAAAGCCAATTACAAGAACTTTTAGAGCGTGGTTTCATTCGACCAAGCACATCACCGTGGGGAGCTCCTGTTTTGTTTGTCAAGAAGAAAGATGGTACATTCAGGTTGTGTATCGACTACCGAGAGTTGAACAAACTTACCATCAAGAACCGCTACCCACTACCGAGAATTGATGACTTATTTGATCAACTACAAGGCTCGTCTGTTTATTCAAAGATTGACTTACGTTCCGGGTATCATCAAATGCGGGTGAAAGAAGATGATATTTCAAAGACTGCTTTCAGAACACGTTACGGTCATTACGAGTTTATGGTCATGCCGTTTGGTTTAACTAATGCACCAGCTGTGTTCATGGACCTTATGAACCGAGTGTGTGGACCATACCTTGACAAGTTTGTCATTGTTTTTATTGATGACATACTTATTTACTCAAAGAATGACCAAGAACACGGTGAACATTTGAGAAAGGTGTTAGAAGTATTGAGGAAGGAAGAATTGTACGCTAAGTTTTCAAAGTGTGCGTTTTGGTTGGAAGAAGTTCAATTCCCCGGTCACATAGTGAACAAAGAAGGTATTAAGGTGGATCCGGCAAAGATAGAAACTGTTGAAAAGTGGGAAATCCCGAAAACTCCGAAACACATACGCCAGTTTTTAGGACTAGCTGGTTACTACAGAAGGTTCATCCAAGACTTTTCCAGAATATCAAAACCCTTGACTGCATTAACGCATAAAGGGAAGAAATTTGAATGGAATGATGAACAAGAGAAAGCGTTTCAGTTATTGAAGAAAAAGCTAACTACGGCACCTATATTGTCATTGCCTGAAGGGAATGATGATTTTGTGATTTATTGTGATGCATCAAAGCAAGGTCTCGGTTGTGTATTAATGCAACGAACGAAGGTGATTGCTTATGCGTCTAGACAATTGAAGATTCACGAACAAAATTATACGACGCATGATTTGGAATTAGGCGCGGTTGTTTTTGCATTAAAGACTTGGAGGCACTACTTATATGGGGTCAAAAGTATTATATATACCGACCACAAAAGTCTTCAACACATATTTAATCAGAAACAACTGAATATGAGGCAGCGTAGGTGGATTGAATTATTGAATGATTACGACTTTGAGATTCGTTACCACCCGGGGAAGGCAAATGTGGTAGCCGATGCCTTGAGCAGGAAGGACAGAGAACCCATTCGAGTAAAATCTATGAATATAATGATTCATAATAACATTACTACTCAAATAAAGGAGGCGCAACAAGGAGTTTTAAAAGAGGGAAATTTAAAGGATGAAATACCCAAAGGATCGGAGAAGCATCTTAATATTCGGGAAGACGGAACCCGGTATAGGGCTGAAAGGATTTGGGTACCAAAATTTGGAGATATGAGAGAAATGGTACTTAGAGAAGCTCATAAAACCAGATACTCAATACATCCTGGAACGGGGAAGATGTACAAGGATCTCAAGAAACATTTTTGGTGGCCGGGTATGAAAGCCGATGTTGCTAAATACGTAGGAGAATGTTTGACGTGTTCTAAGGTTAAAGCTGAGCATCAGAAACCATCAGGTCTACTTCAACAACCCGAAATCCCAGAATGGAAATGGGAAAACATTACCATGGATTTCATCACTAAATTGCCAAGGACTGCAAGTGGTTTTGATACTATTTGGGTAATAGTTGATCGTCTCACCAAATCAGCACACTTCCTACCAATAAGAGAAGATGAAAAGATGGAGAAGTTAGCACGACTGTATTTGAAGGAAGTCGTCTCCAGACATGGAATACCAATCTCTATTATCTCTGATAGGGATGGCAGATTTATTTCAAGATTCTGGCAGACATTACAGCAAGCATTAGGAACTCGTCTAGACATGAGTACTGCCTATCATCCACAAACTGATGGGCAGAGCGAAAGGACGATACAAACGCTTGAAGACATGCTACGAGCATGTGTTATTGATTTCGGAAACAGTTGGGATCGACATCTACCGTTAGCAGAATTTTCCTACAACAACAGCTACCATTCAAGCATTGAGATGGCGCCGTTTGAAGCACTTTATGGTAGAAAGTGCAGGTCTCCGATTTGTTGGAGTGAAGTGGGGGATAGACAGATTACGGGTCCGGAGATTATACAAGAAACTACCGAGAAGATCATCCAAATTCAACAACGGTTGAAAACCGCCCAAAGTCGACAAAAAAGCTACGCTGACATTAAAAGAAAAGATATAGAATTTGAAATTGGAGAGATGGTCATGCTTAAAGTTGCACCTTGGAAAGGCGTTGTTCGATTTGGTAAACAAGGGAAATTAAATCCAAGGTATATTGGACCATTCAAGATTATTGATCGTGTCGGACCAGTAGCTTACCGACTAGAGTTACCTCAACAACTCGCGGCTGTACATAACACTTTCCACGTCTCGAATTTGAAGAAATATTTTGCTAAAGAAGATCTCACTATTCCGTTAGATGAAATCCAAATCAACGAAAAACTTCAATTCATCGAAGAACCCGTCGAAATAATGGATCGTGAGGTTAAAAGACTTAAGCAAAACAAGATACCAATTTTTAAGGTTCGATGGAATGCTCGTAGAGGACCCGAGTTCACCTGGGAGCGTGAAGATCAGATGAAGAAGAAATACCCGCATCTATTTCCAGAAGATTCGTAAACACCTTCAACAGCTTAAAATTTCGGGACGAAATTTATTTAACGGGTAGGTACTGTAGTGACCCGAACTTTTCCATGTTTATATATATTAATTGAGATTGATATTTACATGATTAAATGTTTCCAAAATGTTAAGCAATCAAACTTGTTAAGACTTGATTAATTGAAATATGTTTCATATAGACAATTGACCACCCAAGTTGACCGGTGATTCACGAACGTTAAAACTTGTAAAAACTATATGATGACATATATATGGATATATATATATATAGTTAACATGATACTATGATAAGTAAATATATCATTAAGTATATTAACAATGAACTACATATGTAAAAACAAGACTACTAACTTAATGATTTTTAAACGAGACATATATGTAACGATTATCGTTGTAAAGACATTTAATGTATATATATATATATCATATTAAGAGATATTCATACATGATAATATCATGATAATATAATAATTTAAAATCTCATTTGATATTATAAACATTGGGTTAACAACATTTAACAAGATCGTTAACCTAAAGGTTTCAAAACAACACTTACATGTAACGACTAACGATGACTTAACGACTCAGTTAAAATGTATATACATGTAGTGTTTTAATATGTATTTATACACTTTTGAAAGACTTCAATACACTTATCAAAATACTTCTACTTAACAAAAATGCTTACAATTACATCCTCGTTCAGTTTCATCAACAATTCTACTCGTATGCACCCGTATTCGTACTCGTACAATACACAGCTTTTAGATGTATGTACTATTGGTATATACACTCCAATGATCAGCTCTTAGCAGCCCATGTGAGTCACCTAACACATGTGGGAACCATCATTTGGCAACTAGCATGAAATATCTCATAAAAATACAAAAATATGAGTAATCATTCATGACTTATTTACATGAAAACAAAATTACATATCCTTTATATCTAATCCATACACCAACGACCAAAAACACCTACAAACACTTTCATTCTTCAATTTTCTTCATCTAATTGATCTCTCTCAAGTTCTATCTTCAAGTTCTAAGTGTTCTTCATAAATTCCAAAAGTTCTAGTTTCATAAAATCGAGAATACTTTCAAGTTTGCTAGCTCACTTCCAATCTTGTAAGGTGATCATCCAACCTCAAGAAATCTTTATTTCTTACAGTAGGTTATCATTCTAATACAAGGTAATAATCATATTCAAACTTTGGTTCAATTTCTATAACTATAACAATCTTATTTCAAGTGATGATCTTACTTGAACTTGTTTTCGTGTCATGATTCTGCTTCAAGAACTTCGAGCCATCCAAGGATCCATTGAAGCTAGATCCATTTTTCTCTTTTCTAGTAGGTTTATCCAAGGAACTTAAGGTAGTAATGATGTTCATAACATCATTCGATTCATACATATAAAGCTATCTTATTCGAAGGTTTAAACTTGTAATCACTAGAACATAGTTTAGTTAATTCTAAACTTGTTCGCAAACAAAAGTTAATCCTTCTAACTTGACTTTTAAAATCAACTAAACACATGTTCTATATCTATATGATATGCTAACTTAATGATTTAAAACCTGGAAACACGAAAAACACCGTAAAACCGGATTTACGCCGTCGTAGTAACACCGCGGGCTGTTTTGGGTTAGTTAATTAAAAACTATGATAAATTTTGATTTAAAAGTTGTTATTCTGAGAAAATGATTTTTATTATGAACATGAAACTATATCCAAAAATTATGGTTAAACTCAAAGTGGAAGTATGTTTTCTAAAATGGTCATCTAGACGTCGTTCTTTCGACTGAAATGACTACCTTTACAAAAACGACTTGTAACTTATTTTTCCGACTATAAACCTATACTTTTTCTGTTTAGATTCATAAAATAGAGTTCAATATGAAACAATAGCAATTTGATTCACTCAAAACGGATTTAAAATGAAGAAGTTATGGGTAAAACAAGATTGGATAATTTTTCTCATTTTAGCTACGTGAAAATTGGTAACAAATCTATTCCAACCATACCTTAATCAACTTGTATTATATATTATGTAATCTTGAGATACCATAGACACGTATACAATGTTTCGACCTATCATGTCGACACATCTATATATATTTCGGAACAACCATAGACACTCTATATGTGAATGTTGGAGTTAGCTATACAGGGTTGAGGTTGATTCCAAAATATATATAGTTTGAGTTGTGATCAATACTGAGATACGTATACACTGGGTCGTGGATTGATTCAAGATAATATTTATCGATTTATTTCTGTACATCTAACTGTGGACAACTAGTTGTAGGTTATTAACGAGGACAGCTGACTTAATAAACTTAAAACATCAAAATATATTAAAAGTGTTGTAAATATATTTTGAACATACTTTGATATACATGTATATATTGTTATAGGTTCGTGAATCAACCAGTGGCCAAGTCTTACTTCTCGACGAAGTAAAAATCTGTGAAAGTGAGTTATAGTCCCACTTTTAAAATCTAATATTTTTGGAATGAGAATACATGCAGGTTTTATAAATGATTTACAAAATAGACACAAGTACGTGAAACTACATTCTATGGTTGAATTATCGAAATCGAATATGCCCCTTTTTATTAAGTCTGGTAATCTAAGAATTAGGGAACAGACACCCTAATTGACGCGAATCCTAAAGATAGATCTATTGGGCCTAACAAACCCCATCCAAAGTACCGGATGCTTTAGTACTTCGAAATTTATATCATATCCGAAGGGTGTCCCGGAATGATGGGGATATTCTTATATATGCATCTTGTTAATGTCGGTTACCAGGTGTTCACCATATGAATGATTTTTTATCTCTATGTATGGGATGTGTATTGAAATATGAAATCTTGTGGTCTATTATTATGATTTGATATATATAGGTTAAACCTATAACTCACCAACATTTTTGTTGACATTTTAAGCATGTTTATTCTCAGGTGATTATTAAGAGCTTCCGCTGTCGCATACTTAAATAAGGACGAGATTTGGAGTCCATGCTTGTATGATATTGTGTAAAAACTGCATTCAAGAAACTTATTTTGTTGTAACATATTTGTATTGTAAACCATTATGTAATGGTCGTGTGTAAACAGGATATTTTAGATTATCATTATTTGATAATCTACGTAAAGCTTTTTAAACCTTTATTAATGAAATAAAGGTTATGGTTTGTTTTAAAATGAATGCAGTCTTTGAAAAGCGTCTCATATAGAGGTCAAAACCTCGCAACGAAATCAATTAATATGGAACGTTTTTAATCAATAAGAACGGGACATTTCAAGGAAGAGATTGATATATTTGTGAAGAAAGCAGATGGAAGACGTACCTTGAGGATGGGAGTTCGAAGAGATGGTTTAAAAGTGCATTTCACCACGGGCAAGGAAAACATTCGCAAACTGTTTGATGTGAATGAATTTGATTATATTCGCTTTACGGACATTGGAAACCGTACTTTTGAATTAACCCATTATGCGTATGAAGATGATTACTGTCACTTTTCTGTAAAAAAAAAAGATATCTACTTCATTTCTAAGTGTTCTTTACAAACAACAGACATCTGAAATGGTATTATAATTATTACCCTTTCTGATAAGTAAATTACATGTTTAAACATAAATATGGTTACCATTTTCTATCTATTGTATTTACACAGATTTTCCCTTATCAATGGCTGTTTTCTCATTACCCAATTTGGAAATCGAAAGTTGATATCACGATCAACGCGAGGCTTGGATACAAACGAGTTATCGGTCTGCGATCAGAAGGCATCAACCTCTATTTAACCCATGTTAGAAGATCTTCGAGTCAACCACGGAGATGTAATGTGCTTAACGGTTTTGGATGATGACAATTTACACTTCACTTTTTTCGCTGCTAATGGTGATACGTCTAACATACACTCTCTAGAGACAATGACTAAGCAGCGTAGCAGATCAAAACCATTTGAACGAATTGTTATTGATGACACCTCAGATTCTACAACCTGTGAGTATGAAAACGATGATGATACAGATGTAATCCCCATTGAAGAAGATGATGATGATGTTGAAGATATCAATGATGTTAGTGTTAAGATGATTTTTCCAAAAGGCAACGTATGGGTAAGAATTTTGTGATTTATTTTTAATTAAAGAATTTATTGTTATGTTTTGTATGCAATTATATGTTTTTTTTATTGATACTAAAATGCATTTACTATTTTAATGATGTAGCACCTACCTGATGAATTGTTAGCAATCAGAAAGTTGAAACCCGATAGAGATGTGATGGTAACAACTCACGAGGGAAACACATTCCAGTGGGGCTTAAAAACAAACCTTGACAGGCCCAAAAGAAATTTATATGTTTCGGGTGGTTGGTACCACTTTGTTCGTGCTAATGATTTTCAACATGGTGATGAAGCTATTTTAACATATAAAGTGGGTTCACACAACTTTGTTATGTCTCAGTTTGTGAAACCTAAAGTTTAGAAGTTTGTTAGTGGTTTGAACTTTGTTTGGAAGTTTTTTTTTATGGAAGTTTGTTTGGAAGTTTGTTTCTGTGTTTAAAACATTTGGATGCTGCTACTACTTTTTTATGTAGATGAAATTTGATGTAACTGCCTTATGGCGTGGATTAACAATACTATGTATTTTGATAGTGCTCCAAATAAACATATATTTAGGCACAATATCCTTCCAATATGTAAACTTTTAGTTGCAATTGTTCTATTTTTATGTAATATTCGTTTAAATAAATAATTGCGAAGACAAAAGAAGAAAATGACGATTTGAAGACGCAAATGACCAAAAAGCTCAAATGTATAAGATATAATTCAAGTGGTTCAATTTATTGATGAGAAACGTCTAAAAATTACAAGAGTACAAGTCGCGGAGTCAACGGACCTAAAATTACAAGTCAACTATGCACAAGAATATAATATAATATATATATATATATATATATATATATATATATATATATATATATATATATATATATATATATATATATATATATATATATATATATATATATATAATTATATATAATTATATATTAATTTAATCGAGCAGCCCACGTTTTGTTAAACAAAATATCCTGATTCAAGGGGCCATGCGATCAGGAGGCAAAAAAGCCATGCGATCGCATGGGGGTCAGACTCTGGCCACATCTATAAATAGACACGATTTCTGCTCGAATGGTACACCAGATTGATTATCAATCTTTTCTTTCTCTCTATATATAATTTATATTTACATTATAATTTTAATTTAAGTTAATTTTAATAATAAAGTTATTGTAAGAAATGTTCTAAGGTTTTGTAAGTCGGAACTCTGTCAGTGTAACGCTACGCGATTAATCACCACTGTAAGCTACGTTCTTCTTTTTAAATTAATGTCTCATAACTAAGTTATTATTATGCTTATTTGAGCCGAAGTAATTGTGATGTTGGGCTAAATATTTAAAGCAGGGTTATTGGATTTTGTACCATAATTTGGGTTTGGACAAAAGACCGACACTTGTGAACATTGGACTATGGACTATTAATAGATGGGGGGTATTGTCTAGTCAAATGACAATTCGTTATAATCTGTCAAACCTATCTTCAAATTAGTTAATCTAATAATTATTAAATGATTATGCATGTCATATTTAGTGACGTTTATAAGGCATCTTTTACAAATCATTTAATTTAATCAATTGGATTGGGTAATTTATTATTCATTATGGCCAAGTGAATAAATTAATGTATCATGGACTAATTATAACAGGGGTGGATTACATACAAGGGTAATTGGTATAATTGTTAACAAAGTATTAAAACCTTGGATAGTCGATAACCTGGTGTAATCATTAAACAAAGTATTAAAACCTTGTTACAGTTCGAATCCCTAATTAGTTGGAATATTTGACTTCGGGAATAAGGTTAATTTGACGAGCATTTTATAATTATGACCGATGAACTATTATGGACAAAAGCTAGATAGGTTTCAAATAATCCAGGACAAAGGACAATTATCCCAGAGTAATAAATTAAAATCAAATCGTCAAACATCATGGTTACGGAAGTTTAAATAAGCATAATTGTTTTATTATATTTCTCATAGTACTTTTATTTACTGTCATTTTATTATTCGCAATTTTAATTATCGCAACTTTATATATTGTTATTTATTTTACGCACTTTAATTATTGTCATTTATCTTTATGCTTTATTTAAAATCGACAAACCAGTCATTAAACGGTAAAACCCCCCTTTCATAATATTAGTACTTATATTATTATATATATTTTATACAAATATAGTTGTTAAAAATATAGTACGTATCACTAGCTCCCTGTGGAACGAACCGGACTTACTAAAAACTACACTACTCTACGATTAGGTACACTGCCTATAAGTGTTGTAGCAAGGTTTAGGTATATCCCATCCGTAAATTAATAAAACTTGTGTAATATTTCGTCGTATTTCATAATAAAAATAATAATATTTCGTACTACCCCTCGCACACATCAACTTTTTGGTACCGCTGCCAGGGACTCGGTAAAAACGCTATATTTTATTATAACTATATTTTTGTATAATTTCTTATTTTATAAATATATATATATATATATATATATATATATATATATATATATATATATATATATATATATATATATATATATATATATATTTTGTATTAATAATAAGTTTTAAAAAAATATATAATAAAAAAAGAAAAAAATATATTTTTAAGAACTTTATTTATAAAATTAAAAAATACTTTTATTTTTAAGATTTTAAAATATAAATTTATTATATTTTATATAAATTTTATATAAATATTTTCTATAATTTAAAAATCAAAATAAAAATAAAAAAAATTTAATTAAAAGTAATCGGGCCGAACCTGTCAAAGCCCAAAATCATTTCTGGTTTTGCAGGTCATGCGACTGCATGGATTTCTAACCCTAAGCTCATACGTTCGCATGAGCTGATGGGACAGCTCTGATCATCAGCAGACTACTAATTAGGGTTTAATTAATTAATAATTATTATTAATTTATTATAGTTAGGGTTTTAATTTAATAATAATTAGTTTTAGTTTTAATTAATTTTGTATTTTAAGTTTTAATTAGTTTTATTAATTTATAAATTAGTACCTTTTTAAATAATAATATAAAAATAATATATTTTTTTTTAATTGTATTTTTATCACATTAGTTTCTTTTAATATTTATATCGTTTTTAATCGTTTAATTCGTAATTTGTATTTTTATCGTTCGTAACTAGTTTTAAGTTATAGTTTTTGCCGTAGTTAATTTTAGATTCCTAGATTTTTAAGCTTTGCCGTAAAATCCCTTAAGTGCTTTTTCTTTAGATTAAGATTTAGGCGCTTTAGAATTTTACGACGTGGCTTATCGCTTTAATAAATTTTAGTGCCTTTTTAAGTAATTGCCGTTTTGGATATAGAATTCCTTTAAGCTTTAATACTTCTAGACGCAAGTTTTAATTTTTAGTTTTTAGACTTTTAAGTTTCGACGCTTTACTTTCTTATTATTATTTTTCGATCTTTTTATTTTCGACGTTTGTTTTTCGACTTATTTCTCGACGCGTTTTTTTCTTTCTCATTTCTACGCTCTAGTTTTTAGGACATAGAATTTTCTTTATTTTCTTTAAACTTCGACGAAACAATTATTTTAAGCGGTTAAATTGATAGACATCTAAAATTTTCTGCTTCGTAGTAATAGTTAGATTTGTTAGTGGCTGAGTTGTGGATTTTCCGACTTAAAGGATCCTGGCTCCCTGCTGCATCTTTTGGCTATTCGAAACGTGGGCAAAAGCAGAAAAGTCTATTAATTTGATAACTTATATAATTTTTATTTTTATAACTAATAGGATATTCAGTGAATGCACCGAGCAAAACGTTCACCACCTTTCAAACGTTCATCACCTGTAACTCGATCAAGACATCTAGCCAATATTGTCGCCGTTGATTTTTCTTTAGAATTATCATCTAGTCGAACAAGTACTCCAATTCAAAGTATGGAAGTAACGGAACCTCTAAGTATGGAATACCGAATGAGAGCCACACGCACGGGTCAATGACACGCCATTATTAAGCCAGACATTAATGCGCCAGATTATGAAATCAAAGGACAAATCCTACACATGGTAACTAATCAATGCCAATATAGTGGTACGCCAAAAGAAGATCCAAACGAACTTCTTTGAACCTTTAATAGGATCTGTACTCTATTCAAAATCAGAGAAGTTGAGGATGAACAGATCTATCTCATGTTGTTTCCCTGGACTTTAAAAGGAGAAGCCAAAGATTGGTTAGAATCATTACCTGAAAGAGCGTTTGACACATGGGATGTTTTATTGAGAATTTTCTTAAAAGATTCTTTCCGACATCTAAAGCCGTGAGACTTCAAGGAGAAATTGTTACGTTCGCGCAAAAGTCAAATGAAACATTATATGAGGCATGGACAAGATTCAGAAAGTTTTTGAGAGGATGTCCTCAGCATGGTTTAGACACTTATCAAATAGTACAAATATTCTACCAAGGTGTCGATGTTGCTACATGAAAAGACATCGACACAGCAGATGGTGGTTCCATTATGAAGAAAACCGCAACCGAAGCTCATAAGATTATTGATAACACAGCCTCCCACTCACATGAGTGGCACCAGGAAAAAGATATTATTCGTTCATCTAAAGCGGCTAGAGCCGATTCTAGCCATACCTTTGATTTGGTTTCCGCAAAAATAGATGTTTTCGAGAGATGAATAGAGAAGATGAATAAAGATATTCACGCAATACGAATCAGTTGTGAGCAATGCGGTGGACCACACTTAACAAAAGATTGTCACATTGAGCAAACAATGGAACAACGTGAGAATATTTCCTACATGAACCAAAGGCCGGGAAATAATTATCAAAATAATTATCAACCGCCAAGGCCAAACTTTAATCGAAATCAAAATATTCTTTACAATCCAAATGGACCCGACAATAACTCGTATAACCAACAAGGTATGAATAACCAACTAACTCAAAATAACACTTTCAATCAACAAAGACCTAGCTTGTATAAACCACCACAACAAACCGAAGAGAAAAAGCCAAATCTGGAGGAAATGATGGCAAAGCTAATGGAATCTCAAACACAATTTATTGCAACTCAAACCCAAACAAATTAGAGGTTTGATCAGTCATTAAGAACTCAACAAGCATGATGAGTGAGAGGGAATAAAGAAAGCTACCGAGTAATACTGAAGTAAATCCTCGGAATGAGAATGTTAATATGGTGTCAACAAATTCTGAAAAATCAGCACCAGAAGATGGGATGGTTTTAGATGTGAGTAACGATGAAGAAGTTACAACACCACCACCACCCGAGTATGTAAAGCCAGTGGTGGCACCATACAGACCACCCATCCCGTTTCCAAGAAAAGGAGTTAAGTATGAGCAAGTAATAGGTAATAAAGTTTGTGATACCTCTGGAAAGAAGAAGAAGAAGAATAAGAAAATGAAAGAAACAAAAACCATAGAAGTAAACCTGGTGAAGACAGTTCCACCAAAACTTCGACCAAGGTTGGGTGATCCGGGTGAATTTATTGTTCCTTGTCTACTTAGTGATTGTGTCATGTATGATGCACTAGCAGATTTAGGTGCGAGTGTGAGTGTTATGCCTCTTTCATTATATAAGAGATTAGGAGTAGGTGAGTTAAGTCCAACAGAGATGAGTGTTAGACTCTTTGATCAAACCATTAAGCACCTAGTTGGAATTGTTGACAACCTACCCGTTCAAGTGGGTAATTTAACATTTTTAGTCGAATTTATTGTCATTGACATAGAAGAGGACTCAAACATTCCTCTAATTTTTGGTCAACCATTCTTATCATCCACCAGGGCGTTATTTGATGTAAGAGAGGGTAGAATGACACTTAGTGATGGTGAAAAATCGGTCACCTTTGTGAGTCGAAAGACTAAATCTCCACCAACCAAAACCGTTGAACCAACAAAAACGATTGGTAAGAACCATATTGTTTTACCAACTCCAACGGTAGTGCTTAACAATAATAAAACGTCTAAGTGTAGGGAAGATGAAGTAACACCTAATGATGACTTGATAACAAAGAACCCCGATGACGAGCATTTTATAATTATGACCGATGAACTATTATGGACAAAAACCAGATAGGTTTCAAATAATCCAGGATGAAGGACAATTTACCCAGAGTAATAAATTAAAATCAAATTGTCAAACATCATGGTTACGGAAGTTTAAATAAGCATAATTGTTTTATTATATTTCTCATCGTACTTTTATTTACTGTCATTTTATTATTTGCAATTTTAATTATCGCAACTTTATATATTGTTATTTATTTTACGCACTTTAATTATTGTCATTTATCTTTACGCTTTATTTAAAATCGACAAACCAATCATTAAACGGTAAAACCCCCCTTTTATAATATTACTACTTATATAATTATATATATATTATACAAATATAGTTGTTAAAAATATAGTACGTATCACTAGCTCCCTGTGGAACGAACCGGACTTACTAAAAACTACACTACTCTACGATTAGGTACACTGCCTATAAGTGTTGTAGCAAGGTTTAGGTATATCCCATCCATAAATTAATAAACTTGTGTAATATTTCGTCGTATTTCATAAAAAAAAAAATATTTCGTACTACCCTAGCACAGATCATATTTGTGATTGTTGTTTGTGTTATTTTTGATCAATACTATGTTAATGTTCATCTTTATCCATCAATTTTGTTTATGGTTACAATTAGTTTTGATACACATTGTTACGACTGTACATACATTTGTATCTGATACATCAAACATAAACATTTCTAAGACATTTCTGATGTTATAAAATGCATCTCAATCGCCATATACTACGACCACATATTAATTCTAAATAACTAACAAAATCCATTAATATTTATCATATGATGATCAAACTACCACAATCCCAAAAAAAAGTTTGGTCACAACATCCAGCCATACCACATCAGTAAGTGGATTTACTTACAAACATTTACAAAGGACAATTGTCTTTAAAATCAACCCAAATAAGATCAGCTAGTAACAACAACACAATCGTTAAATCATTCGCCTTACATTAGACACAATGAACTTTCTTTCACTTTTCTTGTAGGTGAAAACTTCTTCATCATCTGTTTTGATATTATTCACGCGCTTAAACTGATACCAACCAGATGATACATAGAAATTTGGTTGACGCTTTGTGAAATCTGTTTTTAACCCCCAGATGCATTCGATACCATCTTCATTAACTACAGGAACCTTCATCCCATCTTTCAATTCCCACAATACAGCGAATTCTTCCGGTAGATGCTATGAAAACATAGAGTTGAAAATAAACATAAACACTAATGTATTATTTTGAGTAAATAACTATTAAAACATATGTAAAACCTTAATTGAAGTAAAGTAACCTTACAAAAACATTTGCCTTTTTAATGGTCAGCTTCACCATAACATCTGTGTTTTCCACACCATCTGTGTCATCATCAGACCCATCTTCCTCTGATATATCATCATGCTCACTTCCTATTGATGTTTCACTATCGGTAGAATCAGTTGACGAATCAATGACAATTATGTCACTTGATGAAGCCGGTTTGCTGCAAGAGGGTTCTCCATGTTCATATGTCTTTGAATTAATAAGTTCAAAGTATTGATTCTCACATCCATCACCAGAGTAAACCATCATCCCTATATGATCTTCATCGATCATGGTTAAGCAAAGCACATCAGACTGATTCAAAGATAGATCCTATACCAATTTGTGAAAACCATTTTTTAAGAATAACTTATTGCCAATACAACTCATTTCCACGTCATATACAGAACCTTCGATGTTTAGTACCTCCAACCTAATTTCTCTATCATAATCCATTTCCTGATTACCAATCCATTTGGTTGGCAACACCTGTTAATAATTAAACATGTTTAATATACTAGCAAAACAGTAAATGTACAATAAATTATTGTACAAAATACAATACCAGTTCCGAGGCATTTGGATTCATGTTCAATTTTAACCATGATGGACAGGGCGTTACCGAAGAAAAACGTTCACAGAAATCATCTCTAGCTACGTAATGTTTCACTTCAAATGTGTACTCACCCACATATGCCAACGTTAATATGTCATTTTCTTCAGTTTGGAAATAGTTATTAATTTCTTCCCAGCCATTACTGAAGAACAATTTTGTACCTTCCCAACGCACTTCAATCAGAATAGAATATGTGCGTCTTAACTTAAGGCTGAAAGAAGCAATAGTACCTGGTGGATCAATATGTCTTCTCACAAATTCTTCTGGTGCTTCCTGATAAATGAATAAATGTTCCGTAAAAATGAACATTGAAAAGTTTGATTTAAGCATATGCTGAATAATTTCACAATAGATTATCCTACAAATAAATAAGTGTGTCAATGGTTTACCATTTTCTTCCCATTTGGATCATGAATGACCGTCAGAAAAGTAGGTAGTCTTTGAGAAAAATCCATTCAAATCTATTATTTGATCAATAAAATTAATACATATTAGTTAATACAAAATTCTATTACATTTATCCATTATAAATTGATAAATGAATAAATAATACATCAAACTTAAAATCAATAAAAGAGTTTCGACAATGAAAAACATAGTAAATGAGAAGGTTTTTGCTTTCTAATCTAATCTACTATTCCTCATAATCCCTAATATCACAATAGATTTTAATCATTTACATCTCTACACAATGATGAACTAAGAACCATCAATCATCAAAAATTAATATCATAAATTAAATAACAATCTTTATGCTAAACTATTAAAGTAATCTTCAAGTATTACAAAATCGTCCAGGTAGTTGTCTTTAGTTTTGTTATTTATGTAAACCAAAATAATATTTTCTACAACAAACTCATAATACTAACTTTGGTTACTAAACCCTATTTAAATACCAATTTATACTAATTAAGTCAGGATTTATATATATTAAACACGTATTCTTACACAACAACTAACATACATGCAACCTATAAAAATATCAAAACAAATAAACCAGTATAACTTTATCTATAAAATGATGATCATGTTTACAGTAATTTAAAATTAGGAACTTTAAAAACCCTAACAGCAAAAAATATATATTTATAGTCATATTAAACTAAGTATTAAATAAACAACTTTCTATAAAAACAAAGCATATACAACTCTTGATTTAACAAATGAAGTAGAAAGTGATGGAAAAAATTGTTTACTTACAATCAAATGAAGTACAAAGTGATGAAAAAACTTTTTTTACTTACAGTGAAATTTAATGTCTGATTGTTTTTCAAAAACACCTTTCAAGAAAGATATTTTTTGCTTCTTAGTGTAGGTGTATAACGACCCTCATTTTTTTTTCTTTCCATCTATATAATGCCCGAACAAAAGATTTAAGTAAAATGAATAAACTCTAAGTATTAATAAAAGGTCGTTATATAACATACGAAATTAACGAATGTTAAACGAATAATAAATTTTATTCAACAACGTACGTGTAAGAATTTTTATAAAAAAAAAAAAATTATGTCATAACATGATTACATATAAAATACTTATATTACTTTTTTTTAGTTAATATATTATACAATTAACTATATAATAAATACAAGTATATATAAATGTAGTAACATATATAAAACTAATAAAATTATAAAGTAATAATTTAATTAAATAAAAACCACATTTAGTATTTATAATTTTATAAATACCGAATATATATTTATATTTATCAAAATTCGTATTTAATAATTAAATAAAAATATAAATTAATTTAGTTAACATTTTTAGAACTATGAAATATAAATATTCTGTTTTTATAAAAAAAAAATATATAAACACCCCATCATGGGCTTCGGCCGATTGTAAAAAAAAAGTATTTTTTATATATAAACTAGATCTAGATCCACTTTTATTTATTTTATTCCTACTTTTAATTTTACTTTTATTTATTTATATTTTGAAATGATGGCATGACTGGCCATAAATACATTTAATTTTTTTTTTACAAGACACTAGTTATTTTTTATAAACTTTTATATTTTTTTATTTTCTCTTTACCAAAAATTGTAACTATAAATACCATAGCCTAGTTCACAAATTTGTACACCAAAAACTTGAAGAATTCTCTCTCAAATCTCTGGAAATTTTTTTTTGTAAGTTCTCTATATTTTTTTATAGTTTTATTTCAGTTTTTATTATGTTTTTATGTTAGCCGATTGTTAAATACAAATTAAATTCAAGTTAATTATAAATAAATAAAATAAATACATGATAATTAGTATAAAGTATCATAATGGTTATAAAAATTATTTATATGATTTATATATTCGGAAACTATATTAATTTATATTTAAAAACGAATTATTAAATTATCGGTAAATACATGTAAATGCATAATAAATATTAAACGAATTTATATAACTAATCTAATAATTTTATAGTGTCACACATGATGTAAAAACATTTCTGGAACTGAATGTTTGGTTTATTTATCATTTTATATATTTATTTTCTATTTATCATAGTTTCGGTAATTATATGTAAATACATATAAATAGAGATAAATGTTTTTAAATAATGAGAACTATATGTACTGAAGGAAAACAGTTGGAAAACAATTAAAAATGATGTAAAAATTATTTTTAGAATTATTAACTATTTATTTATATTTAATTCCGATTATATACATAAAACAAAACAAAATTTGAAATAAATAGTTAACTCAGTAATATAAGTATACAAATAATTTTTCTGAGATTGTAATACTTGAACAAACAAGCGAAAATTATAAAAGTTGATTTTCAAAGTCGAATTATATTTTTTTATTATTTAATATTAGAAATAATGCAAATTTTGAATTAAATATTTAAATCTGTAACATATATATATAAATAATTTTCTTGAGTTTAGTACACTTATGGAAGGTCACGAAAAATATAAAATATTTTATTTAAGTTAAATTGGTATTTTATACATAATTAACTATGAATTATTGTAAACCGAGAGAAAAATTTGAAATAAATACTTAAACATCATAACAATGAATTATAAAATTTTCCTATGTTTATATTGATCAGTAGATCCTAAAAAAAATATTAGATGTGATTTAAAACATATTTATCTATTTAATTGTATTTAGCTATTAAAACAATAATAGCAAATAATAATTAATGCATAAAAACTAGTATTAATGTATAGAAAATTTTTATAAAGTTTTAAACATGTTACCTTCTAATAAGAAGTCAATAAAATGTTAGTGAGCATTATTAGACAATTATTAATGCTTATATTGATCTAAAACTTAAATTTAAACTATATATATATATGTATCCTTACATGTATAATAAATATAAGATATAAATTAAAATACTAAACCCTAAACCTTTAATACTACCTCTAATTACTACTACACTAATTTAACCTACTTATCTAATACTACTATTATTACGTATAAGTATAACTTAAACTTTAAACCTAAAACGTATTGGAAGGGTATATTAGACGGGTATAGATCTTGATCTTTCTCGGAGGAGTGGACGCTCGAAAGTCTAGGCGGAGAGTTTGGGCTTCCGATTTAAAGGGTCCTGTGGCTCAGAACCCTATGACCTGAAAAGGCCATTCGAATTGAAAGTGTTAGATTGGAAGTTCGTCTAATATGAAAAGCCTTTCCAAAACGAGAAACCTTCTTTAATAAGAAACTTACTAAACATGGAAACTTAGTAAAGGAAACTACACTTAAACATTCATAAATTTATCTTAACAAAAGGCAAAACATCTAAACTATTCTCAACTTATTCTTAGGTTGACTTCTCCGTGCTTCGATCATCCATACTTTCTCTTTAAGGAATACTTTCACTCACCGAATTACTAAGGTGACTTTCATAGCCCCACTCTTATTGCTATAGCACTTTTTATACTTACTGAGGTGAGACACATGCTGCTTTTATACTTTAAACAACTTAGATACAAGTACGAACTTAAACTGTGCTATGACTTGCTTATGCTACTAAGACCCCACAGTGATATTTTTTAATTGCTTTCAGGATAAGGCATTCTTAATTATTGGGGGTAGGCCTATCGGGAGTAACATCCCCGATACACTTGACCGCGATGTCTTTGTATTACTTAATAATGATTTAAACATGGTGATAAGGTACTGTCAACTTATCATCGGGGCAACAAAACAAATGTTTAGTCTAAAATATCACGAATCAGTACTACTTTTGGATCTGCGTGATCTACTTTTATAACAAATCTTGTGATCTAAGAACAAACGGTCAATCATATTTGTTAAACCTATGAATTTCACTCAACCTTTTTGGTTGACACTTTTAGCATGTTTGTCTCAGGTACTGAATGATCAGGACCTCTATATCTACTGCTTATGTGATACTTGGCTAGGATCAAGACTTATCGCATATTTACTTTTCTGCATTTGAACAATTTATAATTCTTGTAACGACATTATTAATCCTTCCGCTGCAATTTGGTTTTATTCATATAGTTATTGTTCTCATTTTATAATATGTTGGTATGTATGATGATATTGAATCACATTTCGCCCCTGCCCTAACTGGGGGTGTGACAGATTGGTATCAGAGCTTAACCAGGCTGTTATAGAGAACCAGGATTGCATTTTATGTGTGCCTTACTTGTTAGCTAGGGTACCTTAGCAATCTAGGAAACTATAACCTTTCCTGCCTTAGACTTTAAAGCACTTAGGATTACCTTAGAATGTTAAAGCAAAGAGTTCAACCCTACCTCTCATTCTTTACAATCCTAGCTTAAAAATCTAATCAAAATCTCTATCTTAATGTTAGGATGTCAAGCTATCATCAAATAAACAAAATGACTCTTTTCAAACCAGCTGAGGAAGATACTGAAGGATCTTCTACCGAAAAATCAGTTCGAAGCCCACTTTATAGTCCTCCTTCACCACCAATGAGCTATAGCCCAAACACTCGTTACAACTCGCGTGGGTCTCCCGAATATTATCCAACCCCGAGAAATGAAAGCAAAGGAAAACATCCTGCCAATTCTGCTGACTCTGACTCTCATCAACCGATGAATACTCCCGAATGGAATGCTCTTCAAGACCTCCCTAACTACGACAGTGACTTCTCAGATTATGAGCATGAAGAAGAGCCTATTAAAGAATCATCTGAAAACTCATCTCGAAAGAGAAAACAAACCGAACCCGCCGCCACTAGAGAAGCCGATCCATTATTTTGTAGTAACATTGAGCACGTGATGGTGAAGAGTAACCTCCTCAACCTTCAGCGAAGTTGTGATAAGAATAAAGAGTATAGTAGGCGCCATGTTGCTCGGATAGAAATGCGTCTAAACAACCTAGAAAAAGAAAACACAATCTTGAAAGAAATCATCAAAGAGTCCTTCGACTCTCAAACGGAAAGACTAGAAAAACTTGTGAAAAATAACATGGACAAAGTGATGGAGACAGTAATGAAAGTGAAGACTGAGGAAGAACGGAATATCCGTTGGGGAAAGCAATCTCTTGCCTACCTCCAAGAACTAGTTGAGTCTAAGATGAAAATAGAAAAAAACCGAATCAATCATCAACTGGCTATCAAGGAATTCAACAACAACTTTGTCAACAGCCGCATCACTAACCTCTACGATAATCTTGAATACCTCCATGAGAAACAAAAGGAGAAAAATGAAAAGATAGAGAAATTTATGAAGGAAGCTGAGAACGAAAAAAGAAGAACTAAAACCTATCTTTTGTTTTCCTATTTTCCTTTTACCCATCTATGTAAAGGCTTATGCCTAAACTTTTTCCATTCCAAACTCGTGTAATAAAGGCTTATATAATGCCTCGTTTCTAATAATGTTAAGTGTTTATTTAAGCATATTGTCTTATTCACCTATATGTGTTGTGCAAACATTATAAATCATGATTGTAAACTTATAACACCTTGATTCTTCAACTAATAATGTATTTATGTATTGAAGATCAATGGCTCACTCAACTCGTGGCAACAACAACAACAACAACAACAACAACAATCTTATACCAAATGTCACTCTTTCTACTGAGCAATTTCAATTGCTGCTAGCGGTCGCCCAAGGCAATAACAATAACAATCATAATGTTCCTTCTAAAACTTGCTCCTATAAAGATTTTAAGAACTGTAAACCACCCACTTTTAGTGGAAAAGAAGAAGCCGTAGAACTGGTCCGATGGTTTAAAAAGCTAGAATCAATCTTCCGTGTCTGTAACTACGGAGATAATGATCGAGTGAAGTTTTCCACAAGTTCACTCACTGGCAATGCTATGACATGGTGGACTGCTCATACCAAATCTGTGGGAATAGATAATGCTAATGCTACCCCATGGGATGAACTCAAAGGCATGATGATCACAAAGTTTTGCCCAAGAAGTCAAGTCCAAAAGCTCGAAGCTGAGTACTGGGAACTCAGAGTTAAAGGAACCGATATCGAAAGCTATACCAATCGTTTTTTGGAGCTTTCTACCTTATGTCCAGAAATGTTCCCAACTGAAGCCCGCAAGATAGAGCGGTATATCGAGGGTCTACCCGAGGATGTTCAAGGAAATGTGATTTCTGCCGAAAAGGTTACTGTGGATGCTGTGATCCACATGGCACAGAGTTTAATGATGGCTAAACGTAAGAGAGTTTCGGCTAATAAACAAGTCGAAGTTAAAAACGGTGACAATAAGAGGAAATTTGAACCATCTCAGGGTTCAGCTCAAAATGTTAACAAGAAACCGGGGAATGGTACGAGACCCGGTTATCAGGGTACTAGTTTGTTTTGTTCTAATGTGAAAGGCATCATCCGGGAAAGTGCACTGCTGTGTGTACAATATGTAAGAAGATAGGCCATGCTGCAAAGACTTGTAGAACCCTACCTCAGAATAGAGCCATTGTTCCGGCTAGAGCTCCTCCAACATGCTATACTTGTGGTGAAAAGGGGCATATTAGCCCGAATTGTCCAAAGAAGAAAGATACTCCAGCTACTGGAGCAAATGCTACTGCCAAAGGTCGTGCTTTTGTGATTACTGCTGCAGAAGCCAGTGATGAGGATGAGGTCATTACCGGTACGTACCTCATCAATAATTGTTATGCCACTATTTTATTTGATACGGGAGCCGATAAGAGTTATGTGTCAAATGAGTTTTGCACCCTTTTTACTGAAAAGACCCAAACCCTACAAACCAGACGATTAGTAGAAGTGGCTAATGGGAAGTTAATGAAAGTTGATAAAATATATAAAAACTGCAACCTAATTCTAGCCGATAAGGAATTCAAGATAGACCTTTTGCCGGTCGAGCTAGGTAGTTTCGATGTAGTGGTTGGAATGGATTGGTTAGGTCCATTGAGAGCAGCCATCATGTGTTTCGATAAGACCGTTCAAATTCCGTTAGGAAGTGGAGAAACTCTTATTATCCAAGGCAAACAGAGTTGTTCCAATCTTAATATCATCTCATGTCTTAAAGCCCGTAAGTACCTTGTGAAAGGTTACTCCGCCATACTAGCTCACGTTAAAATGATCGAATCCGAAGAAACGCGTAATGAAAATGTCCCGGTTGTTAACGATTTTCCCGATGTGTTTCCCGAAGATCTCCCTGGTCTTCCACCGCCTCGTCAAGTTGAGTTTCAAATCGATTTATCTCCAGGTGTGGCACCCATTGCTAAAGCACCGTATCGTTTAGCACCTTCCGAAATGAAGGAATTTCTAACCAACTCCAAGAACTTTTGGATCTAGGTTTTATTCATCCAAGTTCGTCCCCGTGGGGAGCTCCTATCTTATTTGTCAAAAAGAAGGATGGTACGTTGAGAATGTGTATTGATTACCGAGAACTCAACAAGCTTACCATAAAGAACCGTTACCCGTTACCTCGCATTAATGATCTATTCGACCAACTTCAAGGGTCAAGCGTTTATTCTAAGATTGATTTAAGGTCCGGTTATCACCAGCTCAGAGTCAAGGAGTCCGACATTCCTAAGACTGCATTCCGCACCCGATACGGACATTACGAATTTTGTGTTATGCCTTTCGGTTTAACCAATGCTCCAGCCATATTTATGGATCTTATGAACCGTGTTTGCAAGCCCTACCTTGATAAATTCGTTATTGTTTTCATCGACGACATCTTGATCTATTCTAAAAGCGAGAAAGAACATGAGCAACATTTACGATTGATTCTTGAACTCTTAAGAAAAGAACAACTCTACGCAAAATTTTCTAAGTGTGAGTTTTGGCTTAGAACCATACAATTCCTTGGACATGTTGTAGATAGTAATGGAATACATGTCGATCCCGCTAAAATCACCGATGTTCAGAATTGGGAAGTGCCAAAGACTGCGAAGCATATTCGCCAATTTTTGGGACTTGCCGGTTACTACCGAAGATTTATTAAAGATTTTTCTCTTCTTGCAAAGCCTCTCACCAAGTTAACTCACAAAGGGAAGAAATTCGAGTGGTCCGAAGAACAAGAGTCTGCGTTTAAGATTCTGAAAGAGAAGTTGACCACTGCTCCGATCTTATCTTTACCTGAAGGTTCCGACGATTTTGTTGTCTACTGCGATGCCTCGAAACAAGGGTTCGGTTGTGTCCTAATGCAACGCAAGAAGGTTATCGCTTATGCCTCCCGACAATTAAAGAAACATGATGTTAATTACACCACACACGATTTAGAGTTAGGTGCTGTGGTATTCGCTATGAAGATTTGGCGACATTATCTATACGGTACTAAGTTTACGATATTCACCGACCATAAGAGTCTTCAGCATGTCTTTAATCAGAAACAGCTAAACATGAGACAGAGACGATGGCTCGAATTGTTAAATGATTATGATTGTGAACTAAAGTATCATCCAGGAAAGGCAAATGTAGTTGCTGATGCTCTAAGTCGAAAGGACAAAGTTAGGCGTGTTCGTGCCTTGAATCTTAAGATGAAATCGAATCTCATCTCTCGAATCTGCGAAGTTCAAGTTGAAGCTATCAAACCTACACTTATCGAAGGAGAAGGACCTATAAATTTCGAAAACCAACTGTAAGTTAAGTCCAATGGTACAAGATACTTTGGTAATCGAATTTGGGTTCCTCGTTATGGTAATCTCCATGAACTAGTCTTGGATGAAGCACATAAGACTAGGTATTCTATTCATCCTGGTTCTAATAAAATGTATCAGGATATGAAAGAGTTCTACTGGTGGCCCAACATGAAAGGCAACATTGCTACTTACGTGAGTAAGTGTCTTACTTGTTCAAAAGTCAAAGCCGAGCACCAAAAGCCTTCTGGTCTTTTAACTCAACCCGATATTCTACAGTGGAAGTGGGATGGTATAGCTATGGACTTTATCACAAAATTGCCTAAGACTGCAAATGGCAATGATACAATTTGGGTCATAGTTGATCTTCTCACTAAGTCTGCACATTTCATACCAATCAAAGAGACTGACAGAATGGAAAAGTTAGCTTGACTCTATGTTAAAGAGATTGTTACTCGTCATGGTGTCCCTACTTCTATTATCTCGGATCGCGATAGTCGATTTACTTCCAATTTCTGGAAATCCTTGCAAGCGTCTCTTGGAACTCGACTCGACATGAGTACAGCTTATCATCCACAAACGGACGGTCAAAGTGAACGAACTATCCAAACTTTGGAGGATATGCTACGAGCATGTGTTATCGATTTCGGTAAAGGGTGGGATAAACACCTACCTTTAGTCGAGTTTTCTTACAACAACAGCTATCACTCTAGTATTAAAGCTACACCATTCGAAGTTTTATACGGTCGCAAATGTAGATCTCCGTTATGTTGGGATGAACTCGAGGACAGACAATTAACTGGTCCTGAACTTATTCATGAAACTTCCCAAAAGATCGTGCAAATCAAGAAGCGTTTAGAAATTGCTCGTAGTCGACAAAAGAGTTATGCCGACCCTCACCGAAAACCGTTAGAATTCCAAGTTGGAGATAACATTATGTTGAAAGTATCTCCTTGGAAAGGTGTTATCCGCTTCGGTAAACGAAGTAAACTCAGTCCGCGTTATGTTGGACCTTTCAAAGTTATTCAAAGAATCGGTCCCGTTGCGTATCGATTAGAACTTCCAGCTGAACTAAGTCAAGTACATGATGTGTTTCATGTCTCAAATCTGAAAAAGTGTCTCGCCGAAGATACTCTTGTTATTCCTTTGAATGATATCTGCATTGATGAGCAAATGCACTTTGTTAAAGTCCGTTGGAATTCGCGTAGGGGCCCCGAATATACCTGGGAACGCAAAGACCAAATGATACGGAAATACCCCCATCTCTTCCCAAATGTTGATGAAGCAGACTGGAACTCCACTTAAAACTTCGGGATGAAGTTTTCATTAATGGGGAGGTACTATAACGACCCTCATTTTTTTTTCTTTCCATCTATATAATGCCCGAACAAAAGATTTAAGTAAAATGAATAAACTCTAAGTATTAATAAAAGGTCGTTATATAACATACGAAATTAACGAATGTTAAATGAATAATAAATTTTATTCAACAACGTACGCGTAAGAATTTTTATAAAAAAAAAATTATGTCATAACATGATTACATATAAAATACTTATATTACTTTTTTTTAGTTAATATATTATACAATTAACTATATAATAAATACAAGTATATATAAATGTAGTAACATATATAAAACTAATAAAATTATAAAGTAATAATTTAATTAAATAAAAACCACATTTAGTATTTATAATTTTATAAATACCGAATATATATTTATATTTATCAAAATTCGTATTTAATAATTAAATAAAAATAGAAATTAATTTAGTTAACATTTTTAGAACTATGAAATATAAATATTCTGTTTTTATAAAAAAATATATATATAAACACCCCATCATGGGCTTCGGCCGATTGTAAAAAAAAGTATTTTTTATATATAAACTAGATCTAGATCCACTTTTATTTATTTTATTCCTACTTTTAATTTTACTTTTATTTATTTATATTTTGAAATGATGGCATGACTGGCCATAAATACTTTTAATTTTTTTTTACAAGACACTAGTTATTTTTTATAAACTTTTGTATTTTTTAATTTTCTCTTTATCAAAAATTGTAACTATAAATACCATAGCCTAGTTCACAAATTTGTACACCAAAAACTTGAAGAATTCTCTCTCAAATCTCTGGAAATTTTTTTTTTGTAAGTTCTCTATATTTTTTTATAGTTTTATTTCAGTTTTTATTATGTTTTTATGTTAGCCGATTGTTAAATACAAATTAAATTCAAGTTAATTATAAATAAATAAAATAAATACATGATAATTAGTATAAAGTATCATAATGGTTATAAAAATTGCTTTTATGATTTATATATTCGGAAACTATATTAATTTATATTTAAAAACGAATTATTAAATTATCGGTAAATACATGTAAATGCATAATAAATATTAAAAAAATTTATATAACTGATCTAATAATTTTTGAGTGTCACACATGATGTAAAAACATTTCTGGAACTGAATGTTTGGTTTATTTATCATTTTATATATTTATTTTCTATTTATCATTGTTACAGTAATTATATGTAAATACATATAAATAGAGATAAATGTTTTTAAATAATGAGAACTATATGTACTGAAGGAAAACAGTTGGAAAACAATTAAAAATGATGTAAAAATTATTTTTAGAATTATTAACTATTTATTTATATTTATTTCCGATTATATACATAAAACAAAACAAAATTTGAAATAAATAGTTAACTCAGTAATATAAGTATACAAATAATTTTCCTGAGATTGTAATACTTGAACAAACAAACGAAAATTATAAAAGTTAATTTTCAAAGTCGAATTATATTTTTTTATTATTTAATATTAGAAATAATGCAAATTTTGAATTAAATATTTAAATCTATAACATATATATATATAAATAATTTTCTTGAGTTTAGTACACTTATGGAAGGTCACGAAAAATATAAAATATTTTATTTGAGTTAAATTTCTATTTTATACATAATTAACTATGAATTATTGTAAACCGAGAGCAAAATTTGAAATAAATACTTAAACATCATAACAATGAATTATAAAATTTTCCTATGTTTATATTGATCAGTAGATCCTAAGAAAAATATTAGATGTGATTTAAAACATATTTATCTATTTAATTGTATTTAGCTATTAAAACAATAATAGCAAATAATAATTAATGCATAAAAACTAGTATTAATGTATAGAAAATTTTTATAAAGTTTTAAGCATGTTACCTTCTAATAAGAAGTCAATAAAATGTTAGTGAGCATTATTAGACAATTATTAATGCTTATATTGATCTAAAACTTAAATTTAAACTATATATATATGTATCCTTACATGTATAATAAATATAAGATATAAATTAAAATACTAAACCCTAAACCTTTAATACTACCTCTAATTACTACTACACTAATTTAACCTACTTATCTAATACTACTATTATTACGTATAAGTATAACTTAAACTTTAAACCTAAAACGTATTGGAAGGGTATATTAGACGGGTATAGATCTTAATCTTTCTCGGAGGAGTGGACGCTCGAAAGTCTAGGCGGAGAGTTTGGCCTTCCGATTTAAAGGGTCCTGTGGCTCAGAACCCTATGACCTGAAAAGGCCATTCGAATTGAAAGTGTTAGATTGGAAGTTCGTCTAATATGAAAAGCCTTTCCAAAACGAGAAACCTTCTTTAATAAGAAACTTACTAAACATGGAAACTTAGTAAAGGAAACTACACTTAAACATTCATAAATTTATCTTAACAAAGGGCAAAACATCTAAACTATTCTCAACTTATTCTTAGGTTGACTTCTCCGTGCTTCGATCATCCATACTTTCTCTTTAAGGAATACTTTCACTCACCGAATTACTAAGGTGACTTTCATAGCCCCACTCTTATTGCTATAGCACTTTTTATACTTACTGGGGTGAGACACATGCTGCTTTTATACTTTAAACAACTTAGATACAAGTACGAACTTAAACTGTGCTATGACTAGCTTATGCTACTAAGACCCCACAGTGATATTTTTTAATTTCTTTCAGGATAAGGCATTCTTAATTATTAGGGGTAGGCCTATCGGGAGTAACGTCCCCGATACACTTGACCGCGATGTCTTTGTATTACTTAATAATGATTTAAACATGGTGATAAGGTACTGTCAACTTATCATCGGGGCGACAAAACAAATGTTTAGTCAAAAATATCACGAATCAGTACTACTTTTGGATCTGCGTGATCTACTTTTATAACAAATCTTGTGGTCTAAGAACAAACGGTCAATCATATTTGTTAAACCTATGAATTTCACTCAACCTTTTTGGTTGACACTTTTAGCATGTTTGTCTCAGGTACTAAATGATCAGGACCTCTATATCTACTGCTTATGTGATGACTTACTTGGCTAGGATCAAGACTTATCGCATATTTACTTTTCTGCATTTGAACAATTTATAATTCTTGTAACGATATTATTAATCCTTCCGCTGCAATTTGGTTTTATTCATATAGTTAATGTTCTCATTTTATAATATGTTGGTATGTATTATGATATTGAATTACATTTCGCCCAGGCCCTAACTGGGGGTGTGACAAGGTGTCTTGATATTCGTGTGGTTATAACATTAATTTTTACAACAGTATTAATCTGTGAATCGGTTTTTGTTAATTTTGGGCTAATTTGTTTTTCGTTAAATTTAGGCCCACTAATATTTTAGTCCAATAAAAAAGCCCCTTTTACTGTGCTTAATTTTTACTGTAAAATAAAAAAGGTAGCTGAGATAAAAAAAAAAACATATGCTTGTTTCCCTTGACTTCTTCAAAATCTTTCGACCTTCGAAAACGGTTTTGTGCTCAAGGACCACAATAAACCTGTAAGTGTCATCTTCTTTTTTTATTTATTTTTTTCCATATCTACTTCAATTTCATACTATCTATAGTATTTGGAAACGTCTAGATTTGTTCGAGATGTTATATTGTTATCTATTTTATTAGATTTGTTAGGGTTCGTAATGCTTATTATGTTAGTTTCTTAATAATTTTCCCATGTTAAATAAATTGCTAATTCATGAATGCATGCATCCTTCCAAGTAGTTAAATCGGCTTTGTAATTTCAATTTTGAAGTATAAATCTATATATTGTGTTTACATGGGAAAGATACTTCTATCAGACACTTTTAATCTGAATATTGTGTTATTCCACTATATATGTATGTTGATAATATTAGCTAAAGAATCTATATATTCTTCTAAATTTGTAAAAATATAAGCTTTAATTTTAAAATTTGTGATGTGTTTTTTTTAATAAAAATAAGATTGTGCTTTTACAAATCTTTATCATTAATAATTATATTATTTAAATTACATTATAACTTACATATGTTCTTAAAATATACACACATTAATATTTAGTGGAGAAATTTTTTATATTATATACTCAGAACTTCATTGTATAAATTTATTTAACTTGGAGGTTCCTAGACAGATATACTCAACCAATGGAACAAACTGTGATGCCCCGTACAAAATTAACGTGTACGGATCATCAACAACAGGTCCATTACAAGGTTACAATACTATATGCTGTTTTAAAAGAAGTTTGCATTCAAGGAAAGATAAGGTTTTACAAAAGATAGCATGCTTCTACGAATAGAAAGCGTTAACACAAGTACGTGACACTAAGGTCATTACAAAGCCATTGTTCAAATGTAACATAAGTTTTGAATGCAAGTAAAATGTTCCATGTTTGAGACATCTCTAATTAAGCAGCGGAAATCTAACACCAAGAGTCTAGTACAGCGGAAGCAACATACGTCTAAGCACCTGAGAAATAACATGCTTAAAAATTTAACACGAATGTTGGTGAGCTATAGTTTAATTGTAACAGTAATGTAATGTAGGCCACGAGATTTCGTATTCAAAACCGTATGAAAAGTATATGCTTAACTGTGGGCACTTGGCAACTAACTTAACGTAAATATCACCCCCTAAAAGTACACTTGGCGAGTGTGTAAGTGTATGAAGTATTAAACACTCGTTAAATTCTAGCGCGACTAGCCCGAGTGGGGATGTCAAACCCTATGGATCCATATCTAAGATTCGCGTTGACCGGTTCAAAAACCAATGACTAAACGTTACCAAGCTAAGGGGAAAGTTTATGCCGTTATATAACCCACACATAGATAAAGTTTAAGTACTCGTTCCTAGTAAGTAAAACATAAAAAGCGCATGCATTCTCAGTCCCAAAAATAGTTGAAGTAAAAAGGGATGCTATAACTCACAGTGATAGTGCAGTAAAATCGGTACGAATAAGTAAGCAAGTAAGTCGGTCCGAAAGGTCCTCAACCTAGGTCAAAAGTTACTAAGTCAGTAAATCTTTTCAAAAGGATTTAAAAGTACATAAGTTAAGTCTTAAGTATCATCATCATCAACATCATTCGTAAAAGGTAAAGTAAGTTTTCAATCAAGAATAGAGACCGAAACAAAGGCTGACTTCATTCAGCTGCTACGACCTCTATACAAACTAAAATGACGTGAGACCAGTGGCCAAGGCTCCGTATGTGAGTCCTCTAACTGCTGACCAATTTTCAGAACCTAAATCATCTTTGTTTGACCGTGGCGACGGTTTAAGTGCGAGTAGGTCAGAAATTTCAGCACAACGTTACAAGGGCGTAGTGACTTTCGGAAGGCTATAAATCCTAAACCGTATATCGGATTTAGGCGAGGCCTAAATGAAAAGTAATCTACTCGAACCGAAATATCTGGAAATTAACTTTTCCAGAAGCCCAGGAGCCTGATCAGACCTTGAAAAACAGAAAGCAATTGCTCCGGTGGGTTTCTTGGTGCTTGATGCTCATCACGGTTCTCATCCTTGATGCGTATAATCCTCAAGTGTACAACTCATGATGTTTTAGCATAACTTTAACCAAGGTTTAACCATCAACACACAAAGTTAAGACTAGGAAACAAAATACAACTCATGTAAGAGATTGAGCAAGATGATGAACCAAAGTTACATCAATTTCCTAGTTTCAACACAATCACAAGTTCTATTAAGCTATAAACTTTGAATCAAACTAAATAAGCAAGACCTTAAGCTATAGAACTTAGATCTTAGCTAAATATTAAAGACCTTAGACTACAAAGTCTAGATCTCATGTTCTTTGTGAAACCCTAAGTCATAACACTTAGACTTTCAACTTTTACACAACCATAAGTTATGAAACTTAGATCTTGTAAAGTAAGATAAACATAATCAAATGAACTTTTGTTTAAACAAAGTAGAAGATCATAAGTTACACAACTTAGATCAAACACAAAAATGAAACCCTAAGCTAGAGAGCTTGGATTTCTATCAACACTTATGAGATCTCAAGCTAGTAAGCTTGTATCTTTTGTTTCATGCAAACACAAGTCACAAATCTAAGCTAAAACAAACTAAAGAAGATCATAAGCTACAACTTTGATCTTAACAACTTTTTGTAGAAACATAAAGCTAGTAAGCTTGCATTTCAAACTTTCTTGAAGATCCATAAAGTAAATAGTTGGATCTACAAGTTTCATGAAGATCATAAACATGAGTTTGATCTTTAAACATAACTAAAGAGATCTTAAGTTATGGAACTTAGATCTAACATAAGTAAAGAAGATTAAAAGCTAAAAAGCTTTAATCCTCCATGTTCTTGCACTTTCTTCAAATTAAATTTTAAAGTCACAAGATATATAATGATTCAAGTTACAAAATATGAATCTTTGATGATAATGATGATGAATCACGAAAAGGAAGAAGAAAAAGAAGGAAAGAAAATCAAGAACACTTACAAGTTCTTTAAGTTTGAGAGAAAAACTTTAGAGTGAGAAAGTAGAGAGAAGTGTGTGTGTTTGAATGAAATGAAATGAGAGAATGAAGTGAGATTTAAAAAAAAAAATGAAGTGGTGGTGTGGGTGAGGGTGGCTGACGGTTTTGGAGGGTGTGGGGGGACCATTTTGGCCTCATATGGTGTGGAATGGTGTGGTCCATGGTGGTGGTACAAAGTGGTGTTGGTTTGTTGGGTGGTTTGAGACATAATGCAAGTATTAGTACACAAGCATGCATGATACTTGTCTCATTAATTACATGGGCTAATTATTAATTACATGGGCTAATTAACCCATTAAGTGGTCCACTAAGTTGAGTAGGTTGGGCCATGGAAGTCCATTAAGGTGTTAAGTCCATTAAGGTAACTAGTAAGCATTAGTAAGCACTAAGCATGATTAAGGAACCATAAAGCCAAGTAATTGTCATTAATAAATAACAATTAAGTTTACGTAGTCATAATATTCCAATTATGACAAAAGTTTAACGTGTACCAAGTACGTAGCTCGTTTTAAATGATAAGAGACACTAACGGTCGTAAATGCATTCAAGGATCATGTTAAGCAACTAAATACTTAAAAACACGTTGTAAGGCATTAACGAAAGTAATTAACATAATTAATGATCCCAGAATAAAAATCTAAATTAGTACGCATAAATACGCAGTTTCGCAAAAGTAATAAATATATATAAAAGTCGAAAAGGTCGGGTCGTTACACAAACTTTCTGGCTTCCTTCTTTTATTATCATGTTTCGTTGCCCGTATGAGCAATTACAGGTATTACGATGTTAATTTTTTTAAATACACAATTTTACTTATAATCTTATCAAATTTATATAATCACAAGTGCAAATAATACTGTCTAAAACAAAACTAAACGTTAATTTGCAGACTATGCCGCATGATTTTGCAAACAAGTACTTCAGGAAAACAAAAAACCTCCAAGTTAATGAACATCGTTAATGAATCCAGTTATGAATCTGCACTTGAATTGAAGTGGATATGATATGATCTCACTTTTTCAACAGGGTGGAGTCAGATTGTGGAAGATCTTAAGATTACCAAGAAACACATACTGCGAATCACATTACTTGATAGGAAAACATTTGATTTGGCTGTGTTTAATGATTATTTGGTTGAAATTCATGTTCCAGAACATCGACCGCCAATGTTCATTAAATGGTTGATGGATTGTCATGACCCAAGCATGGTATGTTTATCAATTACATTTAGGTTTACAGTTACTTAATTTTTTAATCAACCTATATATTATTAACTACATTTATCTTGATTTGTTACACAGCTATTACCATTAAAGTGGTCTGACATCACATATCACAATACAGTTCCACTTTCTGAATTCTTTTTTTTTTTTTGGTTAATGAGGGAACCCGCCCCGCAACACCCACATTGGAGCCCTACGGACCGGTAAACCCTCGGGTACCCGAGCCCCCAGGCTTACCCGGATCCCAGATGAAGCATCCTCAGGTGAGCTCCCTTTTTAAACGAAATGGCTTCGCCAAGATTCGAACCCGGGTGGCTCCCCTCACAGGAAGTCCTGGTGGCCATCCAAGCTATGCCTGGATGGTTCACTTTCTGAAGTCTTCTTTAACACCACAACAGTTAATCGTTCGATCATAGAGATCGGTTCTGATGGTGTGCATTTAATGTTTACAACCGGATGGAGAAGTTTTGTGGAAAAAATGAACCTTCAGCAATTCAGCATTTTGATCTTCAAGCCTGTAGACAATGATAATTTTCTATTTATAAGCTATCTTGGAACTAACCCGCATAAAAAACATTCAACCACACCTATGAATGCAGCTTCTACTTCTGTTGTACTAAAACATCAGCGCAACGAAGTTATTTCAACATCTATTGTGGAAGATCGTTTCATCAAGTTTAAAATCCTAAACTCAAGATGCTTTGTATGATTCTTCTCCTTTAAAATTAACTAATTTGCTCAAACTCAATTTCATTAACACATTTTTATTCTTAATATTTTATTTAATTATAAATTCGTTCGAATTAGTTCCACAAAGATTTCATCATGAATCCACCTGAGTTTTTTTTTTTTTTTTTTGACTTTTTTAATAAAAGGTTTTCTAATGATGTACTTTTTATTTGATTTTATATAGCGTATTCCACCTGAGTTCTATAAGATTCCTGGAGTTGAAAATGGTGGTTCTGTGAACATTGTTAACGCAGATGCCGTTAAAGTGACGTGGTGCTTCATACCTGTTAAAGGTTCAAAACCACCAAAGTTGAAGATTTCTGGTGGCTGGCTGCCTTTTCTGCAAAAAAAAAAAAAAAAACAACCTAGGAGTTGGTGATGAATGTGAAGTTGTCTACATGCCTAGTAAATCAATGTTTGTGCTTAAGAATGTTACAAAGATGGTGAAAAGATCAAGTAGACGAAGGAATATTAGTTGGTGAAAACATAATGTTTGTATTCCTTTTTTTATGAATCTGACTCAAAAACATGTCCTAATTTTTTGTCAAATTATCTTACTGATGGTAACTTAAAACTATGTTATATCACTTTTAATTCGATACTTATTAAAACTATTAGTGTGAAGGTATTATTATTATAATGTTCATGGAATGGTTTAAATTTGTATCATATTTTGATTTTTGGAAATATATTAACCATGTTTTGAGCCAGAATACGACTTAAGGAATATAACATAAAAATAACATGTTTTTAAACAGTTGTTACAGATCATCATTCCGTTTATTTATATTCAAGAAAATTTCATTGTTATACCTTTCTTTTATTGTTCAATTTAAGTGTATTATGGATGGTACATCTTCAAATATACGAAAGAAAATAACGCGCAAACTTTTGACAAAATTATAAACAAATGTTATAACATTATTAATAAACGTTTTTGTATAGTGTATTCTACGTACTTTACAAATTTAGCCCAACACATTCTTTCCGACAATGACCGTCTATATTACTTAGTTCGTTTACAATATATGATACTATATAACCTTTGCAACTTATTGACCGTGAAAAACATAAGAGAGAGGTTTTAGTATTAAATGCTTTTATGTAGGCCGATTTATGAATAACTTATGATTTAAGGCCAACATAAGAGACAGGATTGTCTGAAAAAAACCCATAAATGTTACAGTTTTTCCTATTTTATTGACCTCAAACTAAAAAATCTAAAATTGTAAAACATACAACACATTAGACATCCACATGACTTTATTTAATCTTTTTATTAATTTTTTAGATTGTGTAAGTGCATAGGGAAGGTACCAATACTTACTTTTTAGAGTACAATATATGTGTATCCCCATATGTCAAAAGAAATTTTTTTTCTTTTTTTAAAAAAAAAGGCACTCAAGTACACACATCTACCAAGACATTTCAATTTGTGTGGATGGGTTTTAAAATTTGAAATTTGAAATTAAAGATTCTTAATTCTATCTCTATAAATTTTGAAATTCAAATGCTAAGATGTACAAACAAATAAAAAAAGCCTAAATCTTTCTCTATTCCTCATCTTCTTTTGCAATCACCTTCTTTTGAATATCTAATTTTCTATGTAATTCAAATCAAAATTTCTTCCAGGTTTATTTTTTTCTCATTTATGTTTCATAAACAATTCTTCAAAGTGATTTTTTAATGATATTGTAATATCCGACTTTAAGTTTTAGCTTATTAAAAATGTTTAACATTGAAATATTCGGCAATCAATTGACTTTTTCCAATATTTTTTTGACAATTTACAATGTTTTGTTGTCTACTTTCACTCATGTCTCCTTTGAACTTTTTTCATAGGTTATACGTATATGATGCAATCCAAAGTGTTCATAAATGTTACTTGCAATCCAAAGTGGTGTGAAATTGTCCGTTTCTTGCATAATCAGAATTTCAGACCCGAAGACATCACCAAAAAATTGTGTTGGCTATTTCAAATGAAGTTACAAAGTATGATACAAGACTTCAAAGAGAATCATGTCTTTGGCGAGGTTGAAAAAGGTATTTTCAATGAATATCTTCATATTCCTTAATTGTATATTGACTAAAACTATACCTTTTTTTAATACAAGTCTAATGATTTAACTTTTTCACTGCAGTTGTTTACACAACTGAATTTCACGAACGTGGATTCCCTCATGCACACATATGTCTCTTTTTGAAGTCTATTGAACATTAAGACGGCATGTTAACAGGAACGGCCAGATCGCGTTCTTAGTGATAAAGTATTCTAAATCATTAATGATACGATCATGTAGTTTTTGAAATGATAATAAATAAAAGTCCAGGACAATTACTATCGCGTGTCGGTTTATTTCTTTCAATACCGGTGTTTAGTCATGGACAACTATACGTTGCACTATCTCGGGTTACTAATCGCCAAGGAATCAAGATATTATTCTTAGACAAGGATAACAAAGTATCAAACACAAGAAAAAATTTGGTATACAAAGAAGTCTTGCAACACTTATAGACTAAATTGAATAAATGTTTCAAAAAATTTCCATTTGTATCATATCATTGAACTATTATGTATGTATAAGGTTTTTTTAGAAATATTAGAATAATGTAAAATTATTATGAGTTCCACCAAGTATTATCTAATTTTTAAAGATGTTTCATTCATATTAGACACGTTTACAAATTGTTCACTTAGGAGAAAAAATTATCAAAGCAAAAATTTAAACGGGGTTAAACATGGGGAAGATTACAGCGTTATCACGTATGCTTATCGTACCGACAGACAATAGATACCTTTCAGATTCCAAAGAAGACAATATACATTGTCGGTGTGCTTTGCAATGACAATAAATAAAAGTCAAGGACAATCACTATCGCGTTTCGGTTTATTTCTTCCAAAATCTGTCTTTCGTCATGGACAACTATACGTTGCACTATCTCGGTTACTAATCGGCAAGGAATCAAGATATTAATCTTAGACAAGGATAACAAACTATCCAACACAACAAAAAATGGGGTATACAAAGAAGTCTTGCAACACTTATAGACTTAATTGAAGAAATGTTTTAAATAATTTCCATTTGTATGATACTCCGTATCTATGAACTATTATGTTTGTATAATATTTTTTTTTTAATATTTGAATTATGTTACATTATTATGAGTTCCACCAAGTATAATCTATTTTTTAAGTATGTTTCATTCGTATCAGATATAGGAAAAATAGTATAAGTTTCATGTGAAGTTACTAATATTATACGTACGCTATCTTTGAAATAATATGAATTCCAACGTGCAACGCACGGGCTCCAAAACCTAGTATGTATATATATATATATATATATATATATATATATATATATATATATATATATATATAGTGGGTGACTATAACAAGTGATAAGTTATCAATTGGTAAGAGAAAAGACTTGATTTTGAGTCCTCCTGACATTTTTTTTTCTTTTTGTTCGCAATTTTTTTCTCAGTTCTTGTTTAAGATTGGTTTCATAGAAGAAGTTAAAATTTTCCCCCGGAACGCCGAGTCCGAAATCTTTCTAGTTTAGTAAGCTATTTTGTGGTAATATAAGCGTGTTTAGAATGTAAACATCAAATGTAGCTGTACACTCGAATTCGTGTTAACTGGGCAATGCCCGTATACCACACTTGTAACTTTTATACTATTAATAAAACTTTTATGCTTTTTTTTTTATATATAAAAAGAAAGAAATATTGAATCATGTTTGGTTCCTTAAACTCATAAGTAACCTAATTGGTGTTTATTTTTATTTTAGTTTTTGACGAAAAACATACTTTAAATTAAACTGGAAAAAAAAAATTCTAATATTTTTCGTATTCGGGTTACTGAAAGAATGAATAATCAAACTTTATACTCTAGTGTATGCAACCCATCAGAATCACTGTATTTGGAGTAAACATTGTTGCCTGTTTGAATCCATGCAAGCCCAAATCTCAGAAACTGAATTCCATCTTACATGCTACTATATAATATATTTAAGATTTAAGATTAGATGTTTGCTCAGTTGTGCCTGTTCATTATACCTTCAATCAACATATACAAACAAGCACAATTGATCATCGTTCTTTCCAACAGGAGGTCGAACACTATATTTTGTTCGTTTTATATGTTCATTAACCATCCATAATGCTATTGAAGTTAAAGAACCGGAGTATGATTAAGACCAGTTTGTGTTTGTTCGATTTTCTTACATAAAAGCGAGGTCGATATATCTATCAACATGCACATCATTAACTTTTAAGACCATACAGATACATTTACGCCTACTAGAATAACGTTTGATAAGTTACGCACACACGGTTCATTAAGAGTTGTACAAATTAATACGGAGTATTACAATTTTAAACGATATTACACTCGTTAGGATTTCCTTCTTCCGAGGAGTTATCACCATCAGGTAATGGCACGACGTAAGCATCCGTTTCATCTTCGTCATCATCACTTGCAATATCGTCTCGATTGTGTCTTCTTTCTATATAAGCCATTGCCTGCCTTCTGTGAAGACGTAAAACATGCATTATAACATCAGGTGTGAGTGTAACTCGTGAATGATCTTCCCTGCCTCGCTTGTTCGACTCCATAATCTGTTTAGTTCGTGAAAAAACAAGTTATGAATTTCATTTGATTTGCGAGAATTAAAAATAAATAAATAATAAATAATAAATAAATATATACAAGATGGGTTGAAGGAGAATATTCTTGAAAATCATGTAACATTGTACCCTATCTTTTGAATTGGTAAAAAAAAAAAAAAACACACATGTAGTGTAAAGCGTGGCAATTTTAACCCATTTACTTGTCGAACGAGTCGATTTGAGCTGTGTTTTATTTTAAACTAGTCAAAGTAGCTACAAGGAAAATGGGACTAGTGGGCTTCTAGTTTTACTGCATACATTAAATTAAAAACTGTTTAAAATAAAGATTTTGATCATCATTGAAATAATAACACTTTTAGTTAGCATAATTAAATTGGCAAACAAGATTTAAAAAGCATAGTTTTGTAATCATATGACACTAATTAGTTTTAAAAAAAAATTCAAAAACATTAATAAAAAAGTAATTGCAGTACGCCAAACACGGACCAGACTCATTATGATTGGTACTAAAATTACCCGTTTAAAACACAAAAACCGACCCGGCCATTTTGCCACTTCTACAAACCATTACCTGTTGTAAATCAGGCGGCAGGGGAAGAATATCATCTGAAGACATGGGAACCCAAAGCTTTATATTTTTATCCAATCCAGACGAAGCAAGAACGGGAATATTAGGATGCGACTCGACTTGATTTACGATGCGCCGATCACCTTCCATTACACGAACAAGTTCACCTCGTTTCTTTTTCCAAATAAAAATATGACCACAATCTGATCCACTCATCACATATTCACAATTAGGCCCAAAAAAGCTAACACCTTTAACCGTCATCGAATTCCTATGCCCAGAATACATCTGTGCATTTTCAAGATTTTCCAAATATTCTTTTGAAACCGACACGGGGTTTGGTCCTAACCCCATATTCTTTTGAAATAAGTAAATGAGTTCGTCGTTATAAGAAACAAGCAGCTCACTTGTGGAGGAATACGCCATCCCGGTTATGTGAACATCGTTAGACTTGATTAGATGTTTTGGACAAAACATGTTTACGGGTCGGTCCCACGTGCTGCTTGAAGGTGCATCACCTTGGAACATTCTAATATCGTATACACGTGCGTATTTATCAGAACCTCCTAAAGCAAAATAATTAGGATTCCTTGGGTCGATTACAATGGAATTTAATCTTAAGCTGTCTGACGAAGAGTGACTGTTGTTTTCGGTGAATGGAGAGCAACGGAAAAGGTTTGTAAACGCTCTACTTCGCAAATCAAACTGTTACATGAAGTCGCACGAAAATAAATATTTATAGGATGTACCTCCCACTTTGACTTTTTAATGGTAAAAGTGGATAAATAATTAAAAAAAAAATAGAGAGAGATCATGATTTAACACATACATGTTGAACTACTCCATCCTCACCACAGCTGTAAAGTATGTGTGGACTTCCAGGCTCGACGGCAAGCTTATGAACACGGCCATGATGTTTTCCCAATTTTTCTGTGTGCACGTGACCATTCTCTGCAACCTGACCGATTCTGACCTGAATAATAATAATGGTGTTCGTAAATGTTTAATAAAAAATCTTATTTAAAAAAAAGAATAGAATTTTAGAAAGAATTGCGTTGTTAAATACACTAATTAAGACTTGGACTCTACAAGTGACATCTGAACAATACTATCACACTATCAGTTGTAATAAAATGCATTGAATTGTATGATGTGCTTCTTATCTATTAATATGTCCATGATGTATGGTTAAAGGCGTTTGGGAGTGCATATTTTAGTTGCTTATAGCTTATTGCGTTTTTAAACGCAAAAAAACATTTATTAAGTGTTTGGATAATGTAATATTATAGCTTAAAGAGAAATAAAAGATACGCTCTTTGAGGTTATCGCGAGTGGTGATTATTTTGAACACACCTTATAAGCCAAAGATACTTGTATGATAAGCAATACATCTTTTCAAGAACCAGTGGTATTATTACATCATTATATACTTCTATAGCGGGTCATTATATCTATTAGTTACTATAAACAGTATATGAAAATGATCATTCAAAATCATATAATTAGTGTCGAGACGCACACCCAAAGACTAATAACAAAGACAACTAACCTGACCATCAGCAGCAGAAGTTACAATCGTTCGATCATCTGTAAAAGGCATAATTCGAGCCTGAAATACGTTATCAACATGACCAGAAGCATACGAAAAAACCAAGGATGCAGTAGCCACGTTCCAAAACATAACTCTTCTGTCATCAGAACCAGAAACTAAATAATCACCACAATGATTAAATTCTATTGTGTTTACACATCCTTCATGCCCAACTAATTCACGACCAAGACCAATTCTCTTCACAATACTCTGCAACAACAATACTAATTAATAATACTGCAACATATAATTAACTATGCTTGTTAGGCCAAACTATATAGGATTATATGTTACAAAATATATTTACTCAATACTCAATTGTATGCAAGGTTGCAAAAGACGTGAGACGGGGTCGAGACGGTCGGGTCCTAAAAAGGTCGAGATGTTTGAGACGGGGTCGAGACAGACGTTGACCAAACTTGGCTTTTAAATATATAAGTATATAAATGTATATGTGTGTACATATTTTAAAGCCAAAAACTTTAATTGACTAATTTGTACCCATAATCGCTATCACCGTTAATATAATACAGAAAATTCAAGCTAAAATATGACAAATTTGACCGATTTTACCGACGGCTTTTCCGAATTTTGGGAGACTTTGACATGATTTTTTTCAACTTTGACCCGAATTTTGACCGTTGACTGTCATAATAGACGGTTTTCTTCGAGACGGGACGGGCTAGTCACCAAACCGTCGCAACGGGCGTCACAACGGGGTGTTTTGCAACAGTGATTGTATGTATGATTCTACTGTATCTATCTGATGAGGTCACCGGTAATATTGCTGACGTGGCAGCTAGTCAGCTTAGATATGTTGCAATCAAAATGTGATTCAGAGGTTGATACATACATGTAAAGTCGTTGGAATAGGGCACATACAATACGGTATTGGTAACACTCTCTTGAAATACTTAGCCCTAATTTAATGCAAATTTGTGTTTGAAATTACAGTTTTCAGTTTAAAACAGTAATGTCACTTTAGTTGAAAATAAATTGATATTGTAATTGATAATTTGATAATAATACTAACAATGAAACTAAAAAAAATCAAGGATAGGTTCAGTACTATAAAAACCTAATTAACATTAACATATATGATTATATGAACATAAACTAATTATATTATCGTCTAATATATATATAGGGGCAATATATATATAGGGGCAGGATCAATGGGGAAATAACCAATCGGGGGAAGCAAAAAAAAAAAAAAAATTCCGTTTTTTTTTTAATTTTTTTTTTTCAGGCATAAAGATCACACGAAAATATTAACATTTAGAAAAGACACTTCGTAATGAATGTTATTATTTAGGCGGGAAAACGATCGACAAAAATAACATTCAAGATAATATTGTTCGTGAAGAATGTTAACGTTTTTTTCTTCATGTTTTGTGAAGTAAAATTTAGCCCGATTTAGAGTTTAGGGTTTAGGGTTTGGTGTTTGGTGTTTTGGGTTTATTCCATAAACCCAAAACACCAAACCCTAAACCCTAAAACGTTCGTGTTAAAAACTCAATCTAAATCCTAAATCTAAACCCTAAATCTAAACCCTAAATTTCTAAACCCTATAAACCCTAATATCTAAAACCTCAACATATGCTCGAAAAACACGATAATTGTTATATATTAGTTCTTCGAGCGTTTTCCCGCCAAAATAAAAACATTTATCACAAAGTGTCTTTATTAAATGTTCATATTTTCATCCAATCTATAATGTTCGTGAACAAAGTTTTTTCAAAAAACGAAAAGAAAAAAAAAAGAAAGATTTTGCTTCCCCGCTTCCCCCCGATTGGTTACTTCCCTCTTGATCCTACCACTATATATATATATATATATATATATATATATATATATATATATATATATATATATATATATATATATAGTCATAATCAAGAGGAAAGCACTTTTTAGGGGAAGGGGGAAGCAAATTATTTTTTTTATTTTTTCGTTTTTTGAAAAAACTTTGTTCACGAACATTATAGATTAGATGAAAATATGAACATTTAAAAAAAACACTTTGTAATGAATGTCATTATTTTGGCGGGAAAACGCTCGAATAAAAAAATTAAAACATTCAGTGCATTAAATGTTTTGCTGCTAAGTTTATTTGCATCGTTTTGTTTTCATCTAATTTAGCCCGATTTAGAGTTTAGAGTTTAGGGTTTTGGGTTTTGGGTTTTCGGGTTTACTCCGTAAACGCTCAACCCAAAACCCTAAACCCAAAACGCTAAACTCTAAACCGTTCGTGTTAAAATATTCAATCTAAACCCTAATTTCTAAACCCTAAACCCTAATTTCTAAACCCAAAACCCTAATTTCTAAACCCTAATAGCTAAACCCTAATTTATAACCCGCTAATTTCTAAACCCTAATTTCTAACCCCTTAAAAAAAACTCAGCAGCAAAACATTCAATGCATTGAATGTTTTTACTTTTTTTCTTCGAGCGTTTTTCCGCCAAAATAATGACATTCATCACAAAGTGTCTTTTTTAAATGTTCATATTTTCATCTAATCTATAATGTTCGTGAACAAAGTTTTTTCAAAAAACTAAAAAAAATTACTTATTTACACTTCCCAAAAAAGTGCTTCCCTCTTGATTATATATATATATATATATATATATATATATATATATATATATATATATATATATATATTAAAAAGAAAGAATGTGAAGAAGATTGAAACCTTAGAAGAAGAGATTCGGCGAGAGAACTTTTTGGGAGAATTGAATCCGATTTGTGTATTGAAAACCTCAAAAACTTCATTATTGTTGTTGATGCGTGCACTGGTACTAGTAGTTTCCATTTTCATTAGACCTGTGAAACAGTTTAGGGCTACTAAAATATCATATTTATGAGGGAAAATTGTGGATTAAAAAGATGGATTAAATAGCGATTCATGAATAATCTGGAGATTCTCCACGTTTGTGTTTGGTAGTGTGTCTGATCGTTCAAAATTTGATCTAAATCATAAATTTGACGGAGTTTTTTTTTTAACATTAGTTTAGTTTGGAATAGACTTAACCAACAAGGTCCTTTAGTTACATAACCGGCCACTAACTACTGTTTTGAAAGAAATTTGAATCAATCCAAGAGCATGGCCGGTAAAACCCTTCTCACCGCTGCCCCCGCACTAAGCGAAATGCGACATGAGTGGATACTTCAAGTCAGAGATAACATTGAATGCAATGTTATAGCCCAGCGGAGTTGAACTCCTGACCTCTCGCTAAGAAGACAGTGCTTGAGCTATCAATGTTACCATCTTAGTTTTTTAGATTGCTAAGTAATCAAGTTTAGTTATCACTTAACATGACATTGTGTTTGGTTTACCTTTTAACTGTTATAAAAAGGAAATTTTGTTAGGTACACAATCAATTATAATCGATCATGCCTTATAGTATAACACTGTAAAACATGTATAACACTGTAAAGTATGATTGGTTATGTTATAAATAACAAAAATGATTTTGTACATATAATCTGTAGGTAAATTATATACGAAACTGAAATGAGTAAATTAAAATAATAACACATTACTCAAGCAATATATTCAGATCATAAAAACATATATAGAAATAATCTGAGTAAGAACGAAAGTTAATACGATCCAACCGAATTGAAGGTTGAAACAGGCTTGTGTTTGATACAATTCCCTTAAACGGATTCTTCGTCTGTTACCAGGGTACACCGGTCCGAAGCAGCGTACTGCCGGACTTGAACACTTGCCTGAAAGGTAAACTAAACGGGGAAACTTTGTTGCGGCTGAGAGGAAAAACCAATTGTGTTTGTACTTTTAGTTTTTGGTGTTTTCTTTCTACAAACCCTAAGACCTCTATTTATAGTGGAAACCAATGTTTTAGGTTTACTCCCACTTTCGATTTGGGACAAATGCAAAACTTTCTAGATTTTGCACTAAACTACAAACTTTGATATTCGATATCTCATTCACCTTTAATCCGTTTTGGACACACTTTTGCTCGTTTTAAAGCCCTCATTAGTGGCTACAAAACTCACTAACTAGTCATTAATATATATCACTCTATCGTATATTAAATTGTGTCCAAATATTGGTGAAAACACACTTTTCAACACTATTTTTCCAACAATCCCCCACATGAATGGAGATCGATCTCAGGAACAACAATATTCCGATTAAGTTTAAGCGGTTGAATTTTGCATACCATAAATAGGTGTTACCCTTAGAACTTTCGCTTATGAAAACGCACTTAGTCTACTTGTTCTGAGTAGACAGCGATGTCTTTGAAACTCGTCTGTCATTTATGTAGGCGACAATACGCTTCACACAAGATTCTCTCTGACAACGTCAAGTCCTCATAGTTATGTTCATAATGGTCATGAACATTAGCCTGGTTCTGCGAGAGCTTATAATACCCTTCGAAGCGACCCCACTTCTCTCTCACATAGGTGATTCACCTCTGAATGGCTACTAATCAACCATGCATGGTTATTTCAGTTGAATCATTAAAAGTCATGAGCTTATCCTCTTACATGTCACTTTTAGGAATGGACTAGGAAGTCTACTCATAATTAGTAAACTCCCTTTAAAAGGTGTAGGGGTTGCTAGTTTAGTAATTAACTCGCCCACAGTGACTTCGCCAGTTCATACAAGTAGGTTGTCCTATTGAACTCAGATCTTGAGATCTCCAGTCAACTGAGTTAGGTTTTTCTTCATATAAACTTATCCTTTCAAGGGCTTCGGTCCCATTCCCATGTGCGACTCATATACTAACTCTCTGCTTAAGCCTTTTGTCAGTGGATCTGCAACATCATCCTTTGACTTTACAGTCAATAGTGATAATTTATGTAGAGATTAGTTGTCGTACTTTATTATGTCTACGTCTCATATGTTTATTCTTACCATTACACATTGTAATATGAGCTCTACCAATCACCGATTGGCTATTACAATGTATATGATAGGTCGGATCATGTTGAGATTGAGAGAAATGATAAGATAAAGAGAGATTCGGTATGTAAGCATGAGACTCGGTATTAGAGAGAATCGGTACAATTACATTCCACAGCTTCTAGAACTCAGTTACAATGCAATGGCTATCTAATTAGGACTACTTAGGTTCCTTATATAGCCCTCTTCTAAGGAACCTTCAATTAAGCATATTTCACATTAACACTATACAACTTCGGGGTCCTAACAATCTCCCCCTTAGTGTTAAATGTGAACTTTACAACATAATCCTATTTTGTAATCTTGAGAGGTCCAAACGTTAATTTCCATCGTGTGCCATCTGGTTTTGAAACTTCTACTTGATTTTCTGAAATTTGCTTAGAAGGTTTCCAGACACCCCACGCTTTTCTTGGATCTCCCTCATATAATGGATATTCATCCATTTCCTTGAAATATCTTCTCTTTCTCTGTCCACGAAGTATCTCAAACTGTCTTGTACGAACCCGGAGTTTCAGACGATCTCTTATATGCTTTATGAATTCTCCAAGACCCATTATCATGTCAATGTCATGGAACTTGCTTTGATGAATCTTAAGATACTTCAGTGCAGCCTTAAGTGTTCCATCTGAATATTTGTTTAGCTCTTCAGTACAAATGAACACCTTTTCTTTTTGAGAATTTACAAAAATAAACCCTTCGGGTTCGAATTGCATTTGAAACATCCTCATATCCTTCAGTCCCTCTGTAAATTGATTCGGACACGTAATTCGAATCTTTTTCCTTTTTGCTTCGAGACCTATTTGAAAGTCTTCACGTCTCATCAGTTCAATTGTCTCCATCATGTATCTTTTCACAGCTTCCAAAGCTTGAGCCTTAGCAAAAGGTCGTATGGTGATGATACTGAGGTAGTTGTAGATGTGAATGATGTCATGCATATCTAGATTATGAAAATCTGTTTCAGTGAACTTGTACTCTTTCTCATCTTCTCTGATAACATGGAACTGACTGATGACGTCTTTCTTTTCGCTTATCTCTACTCCGACTCGAGTAATATTCAACACTTCTGAAATACGATATTTTCTTTGAAGCCACAAATCATCTTCATCTTTGTTGATATGTTTCCTCCACATAAACTCATACCAATTCCTTTCACTTGCTGGAAGCAATCGTGAACCTATATAAGTAAACCTTTTACTCCTTGGTAATTCATTGATGCGGAAGATCTTGTAAGCATTTTCTTCGATGAATGTGTTTCGTAACGTTATAAAATCATGTTCTACTCCCAACAATAATCTTTGCTCCTGATTCTTAAAGAATATTCCATGATTGTATTTGAATCTGGAATTCACTGTTTCACTTGATGTAGATGAACCAGAAGTTGATCTTTCATTAGCATTTGTTGGATTTGAACTCGATGAGGGTGTTGAATTTGATGAATGACCAGTAGGATTTGTTGCATCATTATTTGGAACATCATCATCTTCAAAATGATCAAAGATCTCATCTTCATTTGGATTAACATAAAGATTGTCTTCATCGTCATCAGAAGAATCCATTTCATCATCACTTTTTATTACTGGTTCAGGATTCTCTTCATCTACAATCTCTACATCTTCCGGAATTGAAGATACTGATGATAACTTGCTTAGAATGACAAATCCATCGTCATCCGTCTCTTGAAGATAGAAATCACTCAAGTTCAAATCCTCATCTACCAGTCCACTATCAGCCTCATTATGAACAATTGGAATTATAACTTGCTCAGGCTCCTTATCATCAATTTCATCATGTGTAGTAACCATTTCTGATTCCATTTGAACTTGTTGAGCTTGTGAAGCTGATGAAGACCTTACACCACCACCCTTAGTTGAAATATTTACCGTTAGACATTCTCCATCTACTCCTATCTCCCCCTCATGGCTATTCTGAGGATCAGAATCGTCATGTTCATCATCACGGTGAGGACTCAACGGAGAAGAGCAGGAATTAAGTGGATATCGAACACGAGCACGAAACAATGCTTGAAGCGAAGTACGTCGAAGAACATCTAGATTGACTCTAGAAAACATACGACTGAAATATTCTTGCTCCAAAGCATCATAGAAATGTGGTAAACGAGAAGGTGATGGTGGAAAAGTAATAATAGGAACACCAGCAGCAGCAACTGTTGAATGCGATGTTGGTGGAAGTGTTTGAGTTGCCGTGAGGGCAGGTAAGGATGATTGTGCGGTATTATTCTTATATGTAGGGCTATACATACTACTAGTCAAATTCGTGATATCCCCTTCTGATGGAGGTTGGGTAACAACCGGAGTTGTCACCGGCGAAGTTTCTTTCGAAGCATCCGCCTCCATGACTTTGGTCTCATGGGACTCTGACAAAGTAGCAGGACTACCCGTCGATTTAGTTCTCGCAGAGATATTGCTATCCCCGACTCTTGAAATCATTGATATACCATGAGGTGGCACATCTCTTTCAGTTAAAGACTCTTCCTCCAGACCCTGAGATTCAGAATCCGGAAGAGAAGTGGTTTGAACCAATGGATCACTTTCATGAACCAAGGGAACAGTCTGCTGGAAGTCTGATAAATATCCCGAAGGATTGTCATGTTGACTTGTTTCCATGGGACGCGGCAGATCTTCCTCATCAAGATAAGCCGGACCTCGAGACCCTGTTGTACGTTGAGGTACAGGAGGATTTCCAGCCGATACGCAGGGTGCCTTTTCAAGATTTTTCGGCTCCCCTTCGGCCGTTCTGGACTTCAATGATTGAGTTTCCTCAATCGATTGAGTCAACGCAGACTTTACTGCAGAGGAAGACTTTACTTCCTTAGATGCCGAAGCACCTTGCTTTGTAGGATTTATTATTAAGTCCTGTTTAGATTGGATGGGCTTAGTGGTCTTTTTACCATCCGTGCGTTTAGATCTCTTGCCTACCGAAGCTTGCGCTTCATTTAGCGTAGGGCTTGCTGTTATTCTTGGATGTGATACGGAGATAGGTGAGGGTGACCTAATTGGCTCTTGGTCTTGATCTGTATCACCAATGGTTGGAGTAACTGTTTGGCGGACGATGGGTGTCGAAGTCCTAGATCTAGTTACTCGTTGGGTTGGCGGAGTCTGAATCATCTCATCAGGCATGTATCGAGTTCTCTTAGGAGAATGTTCGGGAGATGATTCAGATGCTGTTGCTGAAGTGTCACTGCTTACTTCGAGTGTTGTGGAAAGGGTTGGTTCAATCCTAGTTGGACTAGGTTCCCTGATCCTCACGAGTTGAGCTTGGTGTGCTACCCTATATCGTTTGAGGTTCACCCTAAGTGGAAGATTAGCTGGCCCGGGTGGTTGAACTACAGGTTCCTCTACAACCTCTGGAGCTGGAACCACGGCAGGTTCAACTTGTTCTTGTTGTACCGGGTTCGGAAGAGGTATTCCTACAGCCTGAAAATAAGAACGCATACGAGCGTCTTGGGGTTCATCTAGCCTCACTAGCCAATTTGGAATTGGCGCAGTGAATTGATTATCAGACACCATAGGGGTGTTCATCTTCAGTTCTCCAAACCTTTTCATCTGTAATCCATGTGTACCTGGTACAAATATATTTGCATTTCTGCAAGCATTTATAGCATCATGGATAAAGATACAGAAAAACCTTTTGCAAGGGATGTATGAACCCCTTGGCTTATCAACTTGAGCTTGAACCAGATCCCATAAAAGCTCAGCATAGTCAGGAGCCTCTACTCTTATGAAAGAGTAGAATACTTTCAGCATTGGCACAGTCAAGCTATCAGATCCACTCCTTGTCTTCAGCAAGCATCTATTAATGATTGAGAAGATCACATACCACCTTGAGTGCAGATATTTCTTCTGAAACTTAGCCGGTGGAACGTTGGTAGCTCCAACATAACCAAGATCAAAGACAGAAGTCATCATTTGCTGAGTAGTAGGAAAAGCAGGAGCATTCTGTACAAGAGGAAGTCTGAAGACCCTCCTGAAATCAGCTTTAGTGAAACTCCTCCTCCCTTGAACTCCTCTTAGTTGAAATTCAAAACGAGCTTGTGTTCCCTCTGGATTTTCAGTAGTAGGTTGTGTAGCTTCCACAAACCTAATTGTTCTGTTAAGTAACTCCAGATCTGTTACAGCTACACTGGCAGTAGTATTGAGAGCAGGCCACAGTGTGTGCCTCTCTAGAATTGCTGTCCAGTAGTTGCAGGGTATGCTGGTTTCAGAGTTGATGAAGTGATTGTTCGCCATTTAGCTGTATAAATAAGAAATAGGAGACCACAAGATATTTAACAAAAAACATATATCTCTATTCTTATTTGCCTTTGAAATCCTTTTTATATTTTTAAATTTTAAGATTTTTATGATTTTTCAAGAATATAAAAGTCTTTTATTCTCAAATATGAACAAATAATTGACGACCATGACATTCATATGATATTCATCTTAGTACAAAATCATCATGCAAAGTCAATTATATAACACAAGGACTCAGAACAACACTTAGTCAATTTTTAAACACATTTCAAGCAGATTCGGTAGTTATGAAAACTTTAGATTCTGTAACCAAATAAGCTTGAGTTTTCATATCAGAAAGATATAGAATAAACATGTTAAGTGTTTGAAGATAAAAATCAGAAAATTTCAAGGTACCAAATTTCAGACTCGGTATCAAGAAAGAAAACCAGATTCGGTATCTTCAACAATTAACAGAAAGTCACTCAAACATGCATATTCTATCATATATCAAGTAATATCACAACCATGATCAATTAACCATTCAATTACAAGTATATTAACATGTTAATTGTATGAACAAACTCGGTATCAGGATAAGAACACATTTGGTAGATATAGAATTCATCAAATAAGCAATTAAACATGTAATCAGACTCGGTCAAATAATAGATCAGTCAATTTAACTCAGATTAGACAAGATTTCATGTTGATTTTCCAAATCAATTGAGTTTAATCAAAGATTAATTGAAATCGACTCAGACTCGGTATAATCAACAACATTTCAAAAATTAAAGGTCATAATCCAGTTATTTTGATCTTTTCTGGTTGATAAAAACTTAATTATCTCAGATCTACAATTATATATCTTAAACATTGATTAAAATGAACAATTACCAAGAATTTGAAGAAACAGAATGACGGACTCGGTAGAATTAGGCAGATTCGGTATAATCAACAGACTCGGTAGGTGATTAATAACAGTAAGAGAGTAATGTTTGACTTTGACTCTCCTTTTATAGATACCGAAAGTAAAATACCGAATGGGCTTTACAGAATGGACCTAAAATACCGAATACAGTCCAATTTTTTAAAACATTAACAATTTAACTCCAAATTTTGACAAATTGATTTTTCCTCTTGAAATCCATTTCAATCTTTTCATGAAAAACAATTCTGAGACAATTTCTGAAAACTTTGAACTTACCGAATCTGTACTGTTGGTTGTCAGATTCGGTAAAATGCTAAAAATAGCATTTATTCAGTAAAATTTAAATATTTTTGGATTTTATCTTTTCCAATTTTTATGAATTTTTCAAAATAAGATTTGTACTTAAAAGAACTTTGAATTTTATACAAAATACAAATCTTCAGTGATACCAATTGTTGACACGGGTTGCATACTGAGATGTATACAAGCCATAGTGAATTATTTCAGATAAAAACAAAGAAATTTTGAATTCACTTTTGAAAAACAATATTTTTGAATTATTTTCTCATTTTCTCCCGTTTTCTCCTCCTCAAAATGTGATATACAAGAAAGTAAATCAGCATTTTGATTATATTCCCAAGAAAATGAATTAACTCCCCCTTGAAATAGGATATCAATGAGTTACCTCCCCCTTGCATAACCATTGAACAAATATATCTAGGAAGTTATCATTAATCTAAAGGCAGTCCCTTAAAGAAAAATTATCTAAAGCACTGAAATTTAGTGGCTCCCCCTAGAAAGTATCTACTCCCCCTAAACACAAGATCCCAAAAATAAGTTCCAACAGATCTAAGGAATATCAAGCACTATACTCTACCATGCCAATCTCTTTGATCAAGAAATTTAGCCTAAGTTCATCTAAAGGTTTAGTGAACATGTCAGCTAATTGCACTTTAGTAGGCACAAAGTATAACTCTATATCCCCTTTCTCTACATGGTCCTTAATGAAATGATAACGAATATCTATGTGTTTAGTTTTAGAATGCTGAACCGGGTTGCTTGTTATTGCAATAGCACTTTGTGAATCACAATAGATCGGGGTCTTAGAAATCTTAAAGTCATAGTCCAAGAGTTGAGTTTGTATCCACAAAACTTGTGAACAACTGTGAGCAGCAGCAATGTACTCAGACTCAGCTGTTGATAAAGACACACAGTTCTACTTTTTGGATGACCAACCAACTAGTCTATTCCCCAACATCTGAATTGATCCAGATGTGCTCTTTCTATCAACATGGCAACCACCATGATCCGCATCAGTATAAGCAGTGAGATTGAAATCGGATCCATGAGGATACCAGATCCCAAGGTTAGGTGTACCTTTAAGGTATTGAAAAATCCTAACAACTGCTTTGGAGTGAGATTTCTTAGGGTTGGACTGAAAGCGGGCACAGACAGTTACGGCAAGTGTAATGTCTGGTCGACTCGTAGTCAGATACATTAAAGAACCAACCATGCTTCGATAAAGCGTAATATCAAAGGGTTCCCCATTAGTTTCAGCATCCAGTAAAGTCCTCATTGGGGTTGTCATTGGTTTTAAAGCAGTCATTTTAAAACGTTTTAGCATATCATTGATATACTTTGTTTGACTGATAAAAATCCCATTTGGTAATTGTTTTACTTGTAACCCCAAGAAGAAAGTTAACTGGTCAAGCATGCTCATTTCGAATTTGCTGGCCATAAGGTCACCAAATTCTTTGCATAAGGCCGGGGACGTGGAACCAAAAATAATATCATCAATGTAAATTTGAACCAAGAGAATGTGACCGTGGTTTTTACGGATGAATAACGTTGTATCAATCGTTCCACGAGAGAAGCCATTGTCCAGTAAATACTTTGTTAAGGTCTCGTACCATGCACGCGGTGCTTGCTTCAGACCGTATAAAGCTTTCTCCAAGTAGTAAATGTGGTTTGGCTGAATGGGATCGACAAAGCCTTCTGGTTGATCAACATAGACTTCCTCTTGAAGATAACCATTCAGAAAAGCAGTTTTGACATCCATTTGAAACACCGTGAACTTCATATGAGAAGCAAATGCAAGGAAAAGACGAATTACCTCAATCTTAGCAACCGGAGCAAACGTTTCGTCATAATCAATGCCCTCTTGTTGTCGATATCCTTTGGCCACAAGACGTGCCTTATTTCGAACCACAATTCCATCAGAATCCTTCTTATTCTTGAAAATCCACTTAACCCCTATTGGTCGTTGACCCGTTGGTCTTGGAACTAATCGCCATACTTTCAATCGTTCAAATTGATTGATCTCGTCTTGCATTGAAACTACCCAGTATGGATCTAGTAAAGCTTGTGCAACCGTTATTGGTTTAATCTTACTAAGAAAGGCTGTGAATAGACACATATTCTGAGTAGCCCTTCGAGTTGAAACTGGAGCAGATGCGTCACCAATAATAAGATCTATTGGATGACTTTTAGTCCATCGGGTGTGTGGAAGAGATTGTACATCAATTGTATCCATCGGAACATCAACCTTTGTCGACGTTGAGCCTTGATCTGCTTGATCTGATGTAACAGTATCTAATGGATTCAATAGAGTATCTGGAGAAACAGCTGGAGTTGTATCAAATGATGAATCTTGATCTTGTTCAAGATTAACAATAACAGGAGGTTGGAGGGAGGATGAAGAAGCAACAGGCGAATCAGTTGGTGTTGAATCTTCATCAAAAAGACTTTGAAGAGTCTCCATAGTAGTTGACTGTGATGGTGTAACCGGTACGGCTTGAACATTTGAATCCCGTTGAGGAGTATAAAGACTATCAAACAAGATATTCAGTTCCTCTGATGTAACCGTAGGAACACCCTTCTTCGAGAAAATTGAGTTTTGCGCTATAGAAGTAGTAGCCAGGTTAGGATCGGGTTTTGAACTGAGTTGTTCAAAAGCCATTCCCGAAAATTCATCGAACTTGACGTTAATGCTCTCTTTAATCATCTTTGTCCGCTTATGATAAACACGATAAACAACTTTGTTCGAGGAATAACCAAGAAATATGGCCTGATCGCCATGAGGATCAAACTTTCCGGGGCTGTCAAAATCGTTAAGCACATAGCATATACAACCAAAAACACGGAAATATTTGACATTCGGGCGTCTACCATATAATAACTCATATGGAGTTTTATCAAAACGTTTGTTTACAATACAACGATTTTGGGTATAGCATGCAGTTGAAATGGCCTCCCCCCACATTTTTGGAGGTAATTTGGAGTATGCAAGCATCGTTCGTGCTGCTTCGCACAACGTACGATTACGTCGTTCGACTACTCCATTTTGTTGGGGGGTCCGAGCAGCAGAGAACTGATGTTCAATGCCTTGGTCTTTCAAATAACTATCAAGCGGGTCATTCTTAAATTCCGTCCCATTAGCAGTTCTGATGCTCTTAACATGTTTGTTAAAAGAGCGTTGAATCTTTTTAATGAATTCAATGATAATGGTGGGGGATTCTGACTTAGTTCGCAAAAGAAAAATCCATGTAAACCGGGTATAGTCATCAACAATGACAAGCACATGTTTCTTGCCACCGAGGCTAGAAATACGCATGGGTCCACATAAGTCCATATGCAATAATTGCAAAGACGATGAAGTACTGGGGTTTTGCTTAAGCGGATGATTAGTCCGTTTCAGCTTACCCATCGCACATGATGGACACACATGATGCTTATCATATTGAAAGGTTGGAATACCATCAACTAAATCTTTAGAGACTAATCGATTGATACCCTTGTAATTCAGGTGTGACATCCGATGATGCCATAACCATGAATTTTCTTTGGTAGAACGAGTGGCCAAACACATGGTTGCATGTGATGGTGCATCATTGAGGTCAATAGTATATAGTGAAGCACAACGTTTACCAACAAGAAGATCATTCCCTTCGGTGGATTGCACCGAGCATTGTCGACGTTCAAACAAAACTTTGAGATCTCCATCGCAGAATTGGCTCACACTAAATAAACTGCACCCCAAACCCTCAACATATGAAACCCGTTTGATTGTTATGCCATTTTTCACAAAATCTCCGTAACCCGTTATTGCTGCAATCTCATCATTTCCGAATGTAACCGTTCCTAGGAATTTGTCAATGAAGTTGACAAGCAAGGATTTATCGCCCGTCATGTGTCGAGAACAACCGGAATCGATATACCAAACACAGACGTCGAAACCCTGTAAATGTAAATTCCCTAGAGTTTAGGTACCCAAAGTTTCTTGGGTCCTTTTCGGTTAGTACCAGCAATAAACTTTTGATTAACAACAAACTTTGGATCAATGATGAAATAATCACGTAAAGCATCATGCAGTTTAGACAATAAAGCATCATTTAAAGCCACATTACATGAAGCATCATACGCAATATCAATCTTTACATCGTTATCAGAAGTCTTAACACACTATTTATTCCAAGTAGATGTTTTGTTCACAGACGAAAATTGAAAAACATGAGATGATTTCCTAGGCCGACTAGCAGATTGCTTTGGTTTGGTTGCTACTTTCTTAGTCGTGGACTTAGGAACCCATACAGATTTGTAATTCAAGTTTGGATTATGACCTGTGACACGAGAAACACCTTTGTTAGTTAGACGTCCAAACTTTTCAGTTGACACATGAGATGACTGATTTTGCAGAATTTCCAATTTGATTGTACGTTCTTTTGCATCATACTCACTTAAATCAGGTTTAGAACTTGTGTGTGTTGTGGACTTAACTGATTTCTTTAAAAGACTCGCTTTTGAAGTTTTTGTCATAGGAATCATAGGAATCTTTTCAGTTAACACAGAACCATTTGGAGAATGAACCTTTTTAACAATATACTGAGTTGTAGAAACAACTTTCGAACCATGATTGCCAAATTGAGAACGTAGAGGATTTTTAAGAATAGTAATGGGTTTTACATCCTTAGATGTTGTTGTTCCCTTCCCCTTCTTAGTAATCCCACCAGTACATTCAAGCACATTGGTTGCAACATTAGACGTTTGCTTAAGTGTGTTAGCCTGTTTCAGTTGAATTATCTTTTGTTTTAAGTTTTTAACCTCAAGACATAATTCTTCAGCAGAAACTATCACTTCACCCTCCTTAAAAGCATAAGTACATTCTTTCTTAGGCAGTGAAGGCAATTTATCACACAAAGCAAGCATTTGTTCTAATGATTGGCACTTAAGTTGCAAGTCAATATTCTCCTGTTCAAGTTGAGCTACTATATGATTCAAATTACGTACAGCAGGCAAATGCAAGTAATAATCATGCAAAGGATCAAGTTGACTTTCAAAATCTATCAAAGGTTCAATGTTCGGTTCATCCTGAGGTTCTACTTTTTCATCTAAAGAATTTTGACCTAGAGAATCTGTCTCAAAGAAGACAGTTAGTTCATGTGCTAGGTCTTCAAGGAAAACATCATCTGAACATGCAGGTAAAGTTGGTAGAATTGGTTTCACATCAAAAATTGGTTCATCAAACACCTCATCTATTGCAGTAATGCTAGAACTAGGTTTGTTAAACACTTCATTCTCAAGCATTATAAATGTATTTCTCTAGCATGAGTGTTGGGATATACACCAGTCTATGCTTAGGCACATAATCTTCACGTTGCATGTTTTTTTCAGTTTCAGCAAGATTTTTCAAGAAATCAGGATTCGATTTACCTATCTTAGCATTGATTTTTTCATACATTAAGCTAATTTGATGTATTTCCTAGATTTACGATTTACAATAATAGTATCAAAATCAGCATCAGAAGCATGTACAAAATGCGATGGTAAACCGGCTTGAAAATAATCAGAATGATTGATGTCAAAGCAGAGGGGTATAAAATACTATTAAATTTTAGCAGAAAACACTATTAAATACGATACAATTTTACACAAGATATTTATTTATTTATAGAATGGATATACTTAAACCTTGCTACAACACTTATAGGCAGTGTACCTAATCGTACAGTAGTGTAGTTTTTAGTAAGTCCGGTTCGTTCCACAGGGAAATCTTTAAACAAAGCTCAACGCTATATTAGTTTACTTTTATAAAAATACAAATATATATATAAGTAATATTATTATTATAAAGGGGGGTTTTTACCGTTTAATGACCGGTTTGTCGATTTTAAGATTTTAGTCGCAGTTAAAACCTAATGTAAAATATAAAATAAATACAAGACTTAAATTAAAGCGTAAAGTAAATAACGATAATGAAATTGCCAATAATAAAAATGCGATAAAATAAAATTGCGATAATTAAAAAGTACGATAATTAAAAGTGCGATTAAATAACAATAAATAAAAGTGCGATAATTAGAAGTGCAATTAAATATAAAATAAAGGAAATTAAATATGAAATAAAAGAATTATGCTTATTTAAACTTCCGTAATCATGATGTTTGACGTGTTGATTTTAGTTTTATTCCCATGGGTTAATTGTCCTTTGTCCTGGATTATTCAATATGTCCGTCTGGTTTTTGTCCATAACAGTCCATCAGTCATAAATATAAAGTGCGAGTGTCCTCGTCAAATTATTATTATACCCGAAGTTAAATATTCCAACTAATTGGGGATTCGAATTGTAACAAGGTTTTAATACTTTGTTTAATGAATACACCAGGTTATCGACTGCGTGTAAACCAAGGTTTTACTACTTTGTTAACAATTACACCAATTACCCTTGAATGTAATTTCACCCCTGTTTTAATTATTCTAGTGGCTATTAATTCATTCCCGTGTCCGGTTAAATGAACGATTATTCGTACATATAAATACCCCGCCCATCGTGCCCGATCGAGTGTATATGGTAATTTATAGGGACGCCCAATTGTAAATCTTTATATTAACATTAACAAACTTTCATTTAGTTAAACAAATATAAAGCCCATTAATAGCCCATAGTCTAGTTTCCACAAGTGTCGTTCTTTTGTCCAAACCCCAATTATGGTACAAAGCCCAATTACCCAATTTTAGTAATTAGCCCAACATCATGATTACTTCATTTTAAATAAGCATAATAATAACTTAGCTACGAGACATTAATGTAAAAAGGTTGAACATAACTTACAATGATTAAAAATAGCGTAGCGTTACACGGACAGAATTTCGACTTACACCCTTACAACATTCGCTAACATACCCTTATTATTAGAATTATAATTAAAATTAAAATATAAATTATAAATATAAATATAAATTTTACGTATGAAGAGGAAGAAAAAGATGATGAAATTTGATCAGAATTCGGTTGGCTTTATAGCCAGAGTTGAAAATTGGGGCTCCGCGACTCGCGGCAAAAACCCCTTCAAACTCCGCGAGTCGCGGAGGATGTATTTACAGCTCACACCCTTGGAGTTTCTCTGCCGACGGTTTTATATATATAAATATAATATATATATAATTAATATAATTAATTATATATTATATTATATTTATATACATAGTTAACTTGTAATTTTTAGTCCGTTGCGTCGAGCGTTAAGAGTTGACTCTGGTCCCGGTTCTGGATTTTCGAACGTCCTTGCGTACAATTTTATATTTTGTACTTTGCGTTTTGAATCTTGTACTCTTGTAATTTCGAGACGTTTCTTATCAATAATTGGAACCTTTTTGATTGTCTTTTGTTCTTTTGAGCTTTTTGGTCGTTTGCGTCTTCAATTCGTCGAATCTGTCTTTTGTCTTCACCTTTTATTATTTAAACGAATATCACTTGTAAATAGAACAATTGCAACTAAAAGCTTGTCTTTCTTGAGGAATAATGCTATAAAATATATGTTCGTTTTTAGCATTATCAAATATTCCCACACTTGAGCGTTGCTTGTCCTCAAGCAATATCGTCTTGAAATACTAGAATCACTTCTTTATTCTTCACACTTTGTACATCAGTGATTTCTATACGGCGGTATAAACAATGGTAGTAACGATATGGTTTACAGTCCCACATGACTATAAAAATTTAGATCCATTAAGGAAATTGGATCTTTATGAAAATATTTGATCTTTTGAAATCTAGTTTTTACCCTCGATAAGTTTTCCGGAATAACCCTTTACCGGTGTTTGCAAAATATTTTTGTGGGTTTGGTGGGTTTCAGATTTGAAAATTTTAGCTCAAAACTTGCGGTTTTGTGTCACCCACTTGCTAACCTTGTATTTGGAAAGCAACACGTCCAGTTTACTTGTCCCGTATATTACCTTTCGGTAAACTACCGTCCGGTTGTAAAGGAAAGCGTTGAACAAGCAACTGTTAAGGCAATGTCCCGTGACATGCTTTTGATTATGGTCTATAACGTGTCGGACGCAATTACTATCCTTGGTAGGAGCAATAGTAAAGCTCACCCTTATAATTTGTCGGTTTGACACAAGGTCCTGTCTTCGACCATGCTATGCAACCACCGTTCTTACGGTTGACACCCGATTTAGTTCAGGTGACCTAATGAATTCCAGGTGAATTCCTAGGATTTTACGTTCAATGGTAATGAACGCATTGAAAATAGGGTTTTCAGAAAACAAATCGGTTTGTAATTTTTGATCAAAATATTTTCTCGTTCAAGCTCGAGTTTAGATATCATTGAATTCCATGAGTTTGAATTCTCAATCTTTAAGGTCAATCTCTAGGATTGAGTAATATCAGTCTTAAAAGCTGATTTTTAATCTTTAAGGAGATTATCCTTTCTGGGGATCTGATTCATTAGTCTTATCCAGCTAATTTGCATGGTGCCCCCCCATTGTACGAGATAAATCCTTCTCATGGTTAGGATAAATCTGACCACTTGGCGACCCTGTTTAATGCTGAGGTCCGTGGATTTCCTGCTGATTTTAGTGATGACTTTTCTAGATTTTTCGTCAACCTACAGCTGGTCTGGACGACAACTTCATGACCTAAATCAAGAAGCGCGTGTCTTTTTCGGAAGACTTTACTTCCTTTTAATGATGGAATTGATTCATCGTGTAGATCCATCTTTTCTTTTCTTTCATCGGGTAAAACAGTTTAGTTTAGTCCAAAGCAAAAGTATTTTCAGTTATTTGTTACAGATATATGTGACATATGTTTAAAATAACTTGGTAAATTTTCCCACACTTGGCTTTTATTTTTCTTTTTATCGTCCTCTATTCCATTTTAAATGAATTTTAACATTTTAGTTTGTTTCTCAATTTATGTCCTTTTCGAGGTAACAATAATTTCGGTGTTAAAACCTAGTTTTATCGTTCATAAATATGTATAAACATGATTTTGAATTCATTTAATTGAAAATTTTGAAAAATTTTACTAGAATTGGGTAGTCAGTATATAAGACTAGGGCTGTTCTTTTTTATCAGAGAGCACTAGATTCTAATACAACTACTGCTTTACTAGTATTTTTAATGGTAACCAAGTGTTTAATATAAAAATTTTAAAATCCGAAAGAATTTAATCCCTTCCCACACTTAAGATCTTGCAATGCCCTCATTTGCAAGAAATCAGTAACAATTTAAATTATTGAGGGTGATTTGTGTGAAAATGATTAAATTTTTACCAAAGTTTCCAAATATATTGGCGTTTGTTTGCTGAATGATAAATGGTGCACATCATTTGTTCATTCCGTCTTGTTGTTATTTCACATATATTTTGCATCTTGTCGTCAAAATTACTTGCTTTTGCTGAACTTAATGCCAGTCTTTGAAAATGCGTTGTTTTACCCTGTTGTGTACATAAGATAAACTGCAAACATATATACATATTTTTGAAGTTTGGTATATTACCCCACGTTCAAAAATTATTAAAATCTAAGAATAAAAGTTAGATAATTATAAAAATGATTACAATATTAACAAAAATATTAAATGTATCAATAATTACAAATTACAAAATAAAAAAAAATAATAAGTAAACTAAGGATGATATTGGTACCAATAGGGGTTCCAGGCATAACCATAAGTGCTATAGAATGCTTCGGCAGGGTCATACGTAGGATATGGTGGCTGCATCTCTATCGACCAAGGAGGGAAGACGGGTTTCGGTGTAGGAATATAGTTTCTACCTATATGTTGGCAATGCGCTATGATCTGGTTCTGATGAACTTGCCAATCTTCAAATGCTCTCTGTCTAGCATTTTCGTATTCCTGAGAAGCTATAAACCTATGCATTTCTTGCATCTCATTCCCCCCTCCTACATTACCTTGTTCCTGGTTTCTCTCCACCTGTGGATGTCTACCATGGTATCGTACTGCGGCGTTATTTCGCCGCTTCAAAACTTTCGCACCATGGTATACATTTAAACCTATAGTGTCGCGGGGTTCCGGCTCTTCTAGTAATAATCCCCCCCGACTTATATCCACACCGAGATATTCACCAATCAAAGTAATAAAAATACCACCTCCTATTATGCTATGTGGTCGCATCCCCCGAACCATAGCTGATAAATAATAACCCACACAATATGGTATACTTACAGCGCTCTGTGGGTCTCGAATACACATATGGTAAAACAAATCTTGTTCATTTACCTTTTCTTTGTTTTTACCCCTTTCTGTAATCGAATTAGCTAAAAACCTATGTATTACTCTTAATTCGGCTCTATCTATATCCAAATAAGAGTAGTTTCCCCCTTTGAAACGGTGATGGCTTGTCATTTGACTCCACACACCGTGTGTATCAAAATTCTCATCTATCCTTCTACCGTTTAGTATCAATCCTCTACAATCGGCAGACGCTAACTCCTCAGGCGTATATATACGTAAAGCCTGAGCCATGTCCAGTAAAGACATGTGGCGCATCGAACCGCCTAACAAAAATCTAATAAAAGAACGATCGGTTAAACTAGCTACCCGATCATTCAACTCTATACTACATAACAACTCTTCACACCATACTTTATATACAGGTCTGCGTATGGTGAATAAACATATCCAGTCATTAAAAGAAGAATTACCATACCTCTGTACAAGTAATTCCCTAATTGGCCCGGCCAATTCTACAGCTTCTAAGGGTCCCCATTCTATGACCCTCGGTACCTCAACAACCTTGGAGTGAAGAGTATGCAAACCCCGTTGATATTTTGGATAATCTATCCAAAGTCTGTCAAATCTCAGGTTCGGGTGCAACTCTTCCAAATGCATATCGGAAAAGGTCATGACTGGATGAGGTACATCCTGCTTGTAGTAGTTATCTACCTCCTGTTGTTCCAAATTCTCGGCAGGAGCATTGCGGGCTTGGGATGAAGATTCACCCCTTTCATTCTGCAAAACACATCAAACACAAATTTTGTGCATCCAAATATGCATTAGTGTCAGCAAAATCATCAATCAAAATAATTACAATGACATTATCAATTTATATCAAACTTAAGCTTATTTTCACATTTTTATCAAATCTACACTTTTTCAAATAAGCATATACGAAAATTTTCGCCAAGTTCATAAGCATTCAACTCAAATAACATGTCAAAATAATCATTACTAGCAAATAAACAAGTCTCAAATGGCATTATCTTTCAAAAATCAAGTTCATGAATTTTAGACTTGAAAAAGTCCACTTTAATTCTCAAAATCATGTTTAGGCTCAAAGTTTGGATCATTTAACTACCTAGACATGTTACACTACTCAATTTAGCAACAATTCATGACAAAAATCGGCCATAACCTGTTTATATCAAAAAGCCCCAAATTGCTCAAGAACACAAACCCTAGATTATTCAAAATTTGAAGTTTAAGGCTTCTAATCTTGTTAAACAGCATCAATCTAGGTTATACAAGCATAATACATAAACAATTTAAGTCTAATTACACTAAAAAGCATCAAAATCAAATTGGGGAAAAAATAGCTCAAGAACACTAAAATTCGAATTAAATGGTGTTTAGGTGTAGAAATTTACCGTTTTTCTTGAGAAATTCTTAGATAGCATCCTTCTTAACATGATTTTAGCAAAAAATTTGGTGATTAACGGTTAAAAATTGGGATTTTTGGGGGTGATTTTCGGGTTTTTTCGGGTTCTTTTTTCGCAGTATATTTCTGTTTTGTGTGTGGGTGAGTGAACTGATCGTTTGCAGCTCTTATTTTTTTCTGTAATCCGGTCTCTCCGCGAGTCGCGGGGATTTACCCTCCAAACTCCGCGACTCGCGGAGTTTGGTATTTTTTTTTTTTTTTTTTTTTTTAAAATCTTTAACTTATTAAAACAATTTAGTAATTAATTTTAAAATTTTGTTTCCCTTGTTATTTAGGACGAGGTCGTTTCGGATCGATGTCCTAGTCCGTCCTTCGACAAAATTTTAAAATTTGTCTTTTTGTAGCGATTGTTTTAAAAGCTAAGATTTTTGGGTTTTTTCAATGTTTTTGGCATACTTTAAATCAATAAGATTAAAAATAATGATAATAAAAGTTCTCGTCCCTCCCTCGGGTAAAGCAATTTCGGTTCAAAGACCTAGTCTTCAACTTACGACGAATTTTAAAAATCATATTCTTAACTTAATGAGATAAAGTAAATTTTTGTTTTTAAATTCACACAACTTAAATATAAAATTCAAATTTAAAAATTAAAAATTCACACCAAACTCAAAATTTAAAATGCATAAAATTAAAACTTAATATTTTAAAAATTAAAAATTCACACCAAACTTAATTTAAAAATTTATAAATTCATATCAAACTTATATTAATTTTTCAAATATTTACAATTTTAAATATATTGTTTTTACAAAGTTTACAATATTAATTTAAGATTTAAATATTAATTTTAAAAACATGGTAAAAATAAAATTAAAAATCTTTTTGTCTTTTTATCCCACTTTAATCAATCAAATATTATCAAAAATATGCGCCCCTCTTTTCGGTAAAGTAATTTCGGTTCCAAGACCTAATTTAACTCATGACGAATTTTTGAAATATTTTGGGTTGATTGATTAAAGATATTTATACCTTAAGAATAAACGTTAAATTTCGCAGTGATGTAATAAATTTTTGAATGATATCAATAATTTCGGTCGCCAAACCTAATTTTATTCAATACCAATTTAATACTTTTTAGCGAACAAATTAGCGTTTATTATCAAAAGGTTAAAAATAAAAATAAAAACTGTACAGACATACCTGTGAAATAGATTTCTTAGTTATATGATCTATTCCATTCATAAGATAGTCGGTTTAATTGATTTTCCATGGCTACATAGGCGTAACCTCGAGCATTCAGTGTCTTTTCTTCTAAACATATGAACGGTCCGTCTCTGCATAAAGTAACAAATTCGGTATTTGAATAGGTTTGATTATTTGAACATTTACCTCCATGTGACCATTTTCCGCATTTGTGACATCGTTCTAGGTGTCGTGCTCTTCTTTTCGCTGCGGATTTTGATTTTCCTTTACCAAATTGTAACTTATTATCTTCGCATCTGGATCCTTTTCTAACTCCGTCCATTCTTTCTCTGATTACTGATACTAATTCACTCGGTAGTATGTCATTATTTCTTTTAGTGATCAAAGCGTGTAGCATTAGACCATGGTTTAGTTCACAGGCAGTCTTCATTTCGTAAAAACCTAAAAAAATAAAAATTCAGAATGGGGGGAGAAGACTAGTTCTTTAGGGTCTGCTAGGGAAAGACCATACGTGTTCCATTTTCGAGAACTACACGAAAACAGACAATCTAACTCTAACAGAAATACATATTATCCTTTAAAGACTTGATTCTCCCCACACTTAGTTAGCTGTGGTGTCGAAATTGTGATTAACTTCGTTGTCGACTTCCATCGGACCATGTATGTAATGTTTAACTCTGTGACCATTAACTTTAAATTCTATCCCATTTGAATTTATTAATTCTATCGTTCCGTATGGGAAAACTCTTTTGACTATGAATGGTCCAGACCATCTTGATTTCAATTTTCCAGGAAATAGCTTGAATCGTGAATTGAAAAGAAGAACTCTGTCTCCTTTTTTAAATTCTTTTGAACTTCTGATTCTTTTATCATGCCATTTCTTCGTTCTTTCTTTATAGATTAATGAATTATCGTATGCTTCATGTCTTAATTCTTCTAATTCATTTAGTTGACTTAATCGTAGACGTCCGGCTTCATGTAAATCAAGATTACATGTCTTTAAAGCCCAAAATGCTTTGTGTTCAATTTCTACTGGAAGATGACATGCTTTTCCATAAACAAGTCTAAAAGGTGTGGTTCCAATTGGAGTTTTGTAGGCTGTTCTAAAAGCCCAGAGTGCATCCTCCAATTTAATGGACCATTCCTTCGGATTTGATCCTACGGTTTTCTCTAGAATACGTTTTAAAGCTCGGTTGGTATTTTCAACTTGTCCACTTGTTTGTGGATGATATGCGGTGGAGATTTTATGAGTTACTCCATATCTTTTAAGAACTTTCTCAAGTTGATTATTACAGAAATGAGTACCCCGATCACTTATTAAAGCTTTCGGTGTTCCAAACCTTGCAAAAAGACGTTTTAAAAAGTTGACTACAACTCGTGCATCGTTAGTTGGGAGAGCTTGTGCTTCCGCCCATTTAGATACATAATCAATGGCTACGAGTATATATAGATTATTATTAGATTTTGGAAATGGACCCATAAAGTCAATACCCCAAATGTCAAATACTTCACATACTTGGATGACATTTTGTGGCATTTCATCACGTTGACTTATTTTTCCGGCCCTTTGACATGCATCACAGGATTTGCAAAGAAGGTGTGCGTCTTTGTAAATTGTAGGCCAATAGAATCCAGTTTCATAAACTTTTCTTGCTGTTAGTTGAGGCCCATAATGCCCTCCTGTTGGTCCTGTGTGACAATGGTTTAAAATTTTACTAGCTTCATCTCCGAATACACATCGGCGTATTATTCCATCGGGACAACTTTTAAACAGATGTGGATCTTCCCAGAAATAGTGTTTTATATCACTGAAGAATTTCTTTCGTTTTTGGTACGATAATCCTTTTTCAAGGAATCCACAAACTAAGTAGTTTGCATAGTCTGCAAACCATGGGATTTCTTTATAATCTATCTTCAATAGATATTCATCAGGAAAGTTGTCTTGTATGGCTGATTCATTTAGAACTTCTAATTCGGAATTTTCAAGACGAGAAAGATGATCAGCGGCGAGATTTTCTGCTCCTCTTTTATCTCTGATTTCAATATCAAACTCTTGTAAGAGTAAGATCCAACGGATTAATCTTGGTTTAGCATCTTGTTTTGAAAATAGGTATCTAAGAGCAGAATGGTCGGTATAGACCACCGTTTTTGCTAGAACGAGATATGATCGAAATTTGTCAAAAGCAAAGACAATAGCAAGGAGTTCTTTTTCAGTAGTTGTATAGTTTGTTTGTGCTCCTTGTAATGTCTTACTAGCATAATATATAGGTTGAAATCGTTTTTCAATCCTTTGTCCTAAAACGGCTCCCATTGCAAAATCACTTGCATCGCACATTAGTTCAAATGGTAGATTCCAATTTGGTGTTATCATGATCGGTGCATTAGTGAGTTTTTCTTTAAGAATATTAAAAGATTTGATACACTCATCTGAAAAGATGAATGGAGCATCCTTTTCTAGGAGTTTATTCATAGGAGTGGCAATTTTAGAAAAATCTTTTATGAAACGTCGGTAAAAACCGGCATGCCCTAGAAAACTCCTAACTCCTCTAACATTGGTGGGATGTGGAAGTTTAGCAATTACATCTACTTTAGCTCTATCCACTTCAATTCCTTCTTTTGAAATTTTATGTCCAAGAACGATGCCTTCTTTAACCATGAAATGGCATTTCTCCCAATTAAGTACTAGATTTGATTTTTCGCATCTAATTAGCATTCGTTCCAGATTAACTATACATGATTTAAATGTATCACCGAAGACTGAAAAGTCATCCATGAATACTTCCATGCATTCTTCTATCATGTCATGAAAAATCGCCATCATACACCTTTGAAAGGTTGCAGGGGCGTTACAAAGTCCAAATGGCATGCGTTTGTAAGCAAAAGTACCATAAGGGCACGTGAATGTGGTTTTCTCTTGATCTTCGGGTGCTATTGGAATTTGAAAATATCCGGAAAATCCATCTAGAAAACAATAGTAACTATTTCCGGCTAATCTTTCCAACATTTGATCTATGAAAGGTAAGGGAAAGTGATCTTTTCTGGTGGCGTCATTTAATTTTCTATAATCAATACATACACGCCATCCTGTTACAGTCCTAGTAGGAATAAGCTCATTTTTCTCATTTGTAATGACAGTCATGCCACCCTTCTTAGGCACGCATTGAACTGGGCTTACCCATGGACTATCAGAAATTGGATATATCAAACCTGCATCTAGCAGCTTAATAATCTCTTTTTTAACTACATCTTGCATATTAGGATTTAGTCTTCGTTGGCGTTGCACATACGTTTTATGACCTTCTTCCATAAGGATTTTATGTGTGCAATACGAAGGACTTATTCCTTTAATATCATGAATCTTCCATGCAATGGCTGGTTTATGAGCTTTCAACACAGAAATGAGTTGTGATTTCTCATTTTTAGTAAGAGAAGACGATATTATTACAGGTAATTCAGATTCACCATGTAAATAAGCGTATTCCAAATGGTTTGGAAGTGGCTTTAACTCTAATTTCGGAGGTTCTTCTATCGATGATTTATATCGATATCTGTCTTCTTCTTTTAGCATTTGAATTTCTTCTGTTGTTGGTTCATATCCATTAGCTATAAGTGTAGCTAACATTTCAGCTTCATCAATTGGTTCATTACCTTCTCCTAAAGAACATTCTCCTGTTCCTTGTAATTCTAGAAATTCTTCTAATAATTCTGCATGTGCATCTATAGTTTGAATATAATAACATGTATCATCTGCAGATTGCGGTTGTTGCATTGCTCTATCAACTGAAAAGGTAACACTCTCATCCTCTATACTTAGGGTCAGTTTCTTACCGAACACGTCTATCATTGCTTTAGCCGTGTTTAAGAATGGTCTTCCTAATATGAGAGGAACTTGAGAATCTTCTTCCATGTCCAAAACAACAAAATCTACTGGAAATACTAAAGTACCAACTTTAACTAGCATATTCTCCATTATCCCTCTAGGATATTTTATTGATCTATCGGCTAGTTGTATGCTTATTCTTGTTGGTTTTAATTCTCCAAGGTCTAGTTTAGCGTATAGTGAATACGGCATTAGATTTATACTAGCACCTAAGTCTGCCAATGCTTCTATTGAACTAAGACTACCCAGAAAACATGGAATTGTGAAACTTCCTGGATCAGATAATTTTTCTGGTATCTTATTCAACAGCACTGCTGAACAATTAGCATTCATAGTAACAGCCGAAAGTTCTTCCATTTTCTTTCTATTCGTGATCAGATCTTTCAAGAATTTAGCATATCTAGGCATTCCTGAAATCACATCAATGAAAGGAAGATTTACATTTATCTGTTTAAACATATCCAAGAATTTGGATTGCTCGGCTTCAAGTTTTTCTTTCTTCATTTTACTCGGGTAAGGAAGTGGTGGTTGATATGGTTTAACATAAGGTTTAGCCTTAACTGTGTTATCTTCATTAACCTTCTCAACTACCGGTTCTTTTTCCTTATCTTGATCAGGTTGTGGTTCTTGTGGAGTAGGAATAGTTTCATCAGAATTTACAGGTATTTCAGGTGGTTTAAGTGTTGTACCACTTCTTGTGGTAATAGCTTTAGCTGTTTCATTCCGGGGGTTAGCGTTTGTATCGCTCGGTAGACTTCCCGGTTTTCTTTCACCTATTAACCTTGCTAGGTTACTCACTTCTTGTTCCAGATTTTGAATAGAAGCTTGTTGGTTTCTAAATGCTTGAGCATTTTGTTCATTGGTTTGTTTCTGAGATGTGAAAAACTGTGTTTGAGTTTCAACTAGCTTCGTCATCATATCTTCTAAATTCGGCTTTTTATCATCGGTTTGTTGTGGTGGTTTGTTTTGAAAATTAGGTCTTTGCTGATTATAAGTATTATTGGATACTTGTTGATTGCTAGGACCATGTTGGTTGTTGTATGGAATATTTCGGTTATAATTCTGGTTTTGATTATAAATTGGTCTTGGCGGTTGATAATTATTCTGATAATTATTTCCAGGCCTTTGGTTTATGTATGAAATATTCTCTCTTTGTTCCATTGTTAATTCAATACTTAGACAATCTTTTGTCAAATGTGGTCCTCCACACTGCTCACAACTAATTCGTATTGAGTGAATATCCTTAGTCATCTTTTCCATTCGTCTCTCCACAGCATCTATCTTTGCGGAAATGGAATCTAAGTCATGGCTAGAATCGGCTCTAGCTGCTTTAGATGATCTAATGATATCTTTTTCTTGGTGCCACTCATGTGAGTGGGAAGCAGTGTTATCAATAATTTTGTAAGCATCAGTTTCGGTTTTCTTCATAATAGAACCACCAGCTGCTATATATATGTCTTTTCTTGTAGTGATGTCGCATCCTTGGTAGAATATTTGTACTATTTGACAGGTGTCTAAACCATGTTGCGGACATCCTCTTAACAACTTTCCATATCTTGTCCACGCCTCATATAGAGTTTCATTTGGCTTCTGTGTGAACGTAACAATTTCTGCTTGAAGTCTTACGGCTTTAGATGCAGGAAAGAATTGTTTAAGAAATTTGTCAATTAAAACGTCCCATGTATCGATCGCCCCTTCAGGTAACGATTCCAACCAATCTTTGGCTTCTCCCTTTAAAGTCCAGGGAAATAACATGAGATATATCTGTTCATCCTCCACTTCTCGGATTTTAAATAGTGTGCAGATCCTATTAAAGGTACGTAGATGTTCATTTGGATCTTCCTTCGGCGCACCACTAAATTGGCATTGATTAGTCACCATGTGTCATAACCCGTCCTTAACCATAAGAACGCGTTAGATAACGTATGATTTCATTGCGAGGTATTGACCTCTATATGAGACATTTTTGAAAGAAAACTGCATATATTATACATTGCAAACCATAACCATTATTTTTGTTACAAGCTTAAGACAATAAAAAGAAGATTAACGTTTAGCGATAATCTTCGACTTACAAACTTTACAAATGACGACAACAACACGGTTTCTAGCATATTTTACAGTACAACATCTCGGATATGCAGTTTTATTTTTGACACAAACATGCGTACACAAGATCCTGGTTAGATCCAACATGATGCAGCGGAAGCTTTAGAAATCACCTGAGAATAGACATGTTTTAAAAGGTCAACATAAAGTTGGTGAGATATAGGTTTAATGCCGGCAGCAATATATATATATAGACCACAAGATTTCGTATATAAACAGTTTAATAAAAGTATTCTAAGTGGTTGAGCACTTGGTAACCATACTTAACATTTTCACGTCGCATATTCCCTTTAATATGAAATCTTACTACACCGTACCAAGTGTAGTCACAAAACGAAGTACTGTGCAACCGTTGAATACTGGTCGTCCAGTCCGGTTGGGGTTGTCAGGCCCGATAGATCTATCAACAGGATTCGCGTTTACAATACCGCTGTAAATATTAGTTACCAAGCTACAGGGAAGTATGCCAGTGGTACAACTCAACGTAGAATATATTTTTCAGTTACTTGTGTCCATAATGTAAAACATAAAATACATGTATTCTCATCCCGAAATATTTAGAGTTTAAAAGTGGGACTATATACTCACTCTTGTCTTGATGATATATATATTTTGACTCGGTCTTCCGGTTGATATCACGAACCTATCCATATATAATATATCAATATGTTTTCATTTTAAAACAAACGTTATATATATATATACTTGTTATACTTTTAATATTTTGAATATTTCCTTAGTCCGTAGTTAGCATTTCGATGTTAGTAATTCAATTTTAATGGTTCATTTTTAGATGTTTAATATACCCGCAATAAACAAAACCCCCAACGAAATAAATAAAACCCCATCGTATATGTATTGGTCGAGATTAATCTTGACCCACGGTACCGGTGTTGTCAAATGACGTATTGCGTACATAAAGTACCGGTGTTGTCAAATGACGTATTGCGTACAAACATGGGATCTTATGATTAATCTTCTCGTGTTGCTTACGGGTGATCCTGAACCATATGAAATTGAATTATGAGTACATATATATAAAATATCATGTTATCTTAGAAGTATGTGATTTTATGTAAATTTTTCCAATGAATCCCGAAGTTGAAAATGTCTAGGATAGCCAATTTTGTTTCGGTCATAGTTTCTTCGTTACAAGTCCGTTTTCGTTGATTCAAATTGCCATCTTCTTGGATCGAGTTCTTCTATAAGACTATGAACTGTAAATACCTTGGTTTGTATTCAAAATCATACGGCATAGATGAAAGTTTAGTGAAACATATGAAGTTAAACATTTTTGTTACAACAAAATCATTTAATGACCATTTTTCCAAAAATACTTATACTTTGAAAAACCAAGTTTTACCTTGTTAAATTAACATATAAATAAGTTATGTTACATGTCTTGAAGTATTTTAAAAGTTAAGTTAGAAGGATCTATTTAGTTTGCAAACAAGTTTGAAAACATTCAAACTATGTTCTTGTTGTTAAACTTTTGTACCACAAAATAAGATAGCTATATATATATGAATCGAATAAGGTTATGAACATAGATTCTACCTCAAGTTCCTTGGATAAGTTTGCTGTAAAAGAGGAGTAAGAAGCTAGAATCAAAAGGGTGATAGAAGTGGATGAAAGATTGGAAGTAAGTTGGTGTTCTTGGAGGGTTTTCTTGAAGTGTTTTTGTATGGTTTTCTTATGGTGTTTTAGTATGGTTTTTGAAGCTAGATCTTCAAGGTTTCTTGCTGGATGTTTATGGAGTTTAGAGAGTAAGAAAGAGTGTGTGTTTTTGATAAGAAAATGGTAGTAAAAATGGATCAAAATGAGCATGTATATATACACCCAAAAAAACGTGTAACATGGTGTATATGGACAAAATTTCAAGTGATAATTTTATGTATCTAGTCCTAATTGCTTCCAAGTTCAATTACCTAGCCCTCATGGCATGAATAATGGCTGGTTAGGTGGTGATTTTGATGTGTATTTACTATTAGTAAATACGTATAGGAGCTTGGTATGATACGAGTACAAATACTCTAGGTATACGTATAGAAATTTTGTGAAAAATGGAATGAGGATTCAAATATAGCTATCTTTTGTGAATACACTTATATGGTTTTATGTATTTAAGTCTTTAAAAGTGATTAAATACATTACTTATACAATATATGTATAAACATTATATGTCTTAAGTATTTATGTCAAATAACGTTACGTATAGTTATCGTTTTGAAAACTTAAGTTAGTAGTTTCAAAATACACATATAACTTGTTGTTATTAATACAAAATGAGATATTAAAACATTTATTAATCATGTTAAATATGTATATATACATTTATATACACAAACGTATAATTATCATATATTGTATAGTTCGTGATATCATCGGTCAAACTAGACGGTCAAACGTTGTGTAAAACTCTTTTCGGAAATATAAGTCTCGACAATTTGGATTGCTTATCATGTTGGCAAGGTTTAATTTATGTAAATATTAATCTTATAAGTATAGTATGATCGAAAAAGTGCGGGTCGTTACATTACCTCCCCGTTAAATAAATTTCGTCCCGAAATTTTAAAATTGTACCTATTTTGCGTCATCGAGAAACAAGTGTGGATACTTTTGCTTCATCTGATCCTCTCGTTCCCAAGTAAACTCGGGACCTCTTCTAGCATTCCAACGAACCTTAACAATCGGTATATTGCTCTGTTTGAGCTTTTTAACTTCACGGTCCATGATTTCGATTGGTTCTTCGACGAATTGTAGTTTCTCGTCGACATGGATTTCTTCAAGAGGAATGGTAAGGTCTTCCTTTGCAAGACACTTCTTAAGGTTCGAGATGTGAAAGGTATTATGTACTCCGGCGAGTTGTTGCGGTAACTCGAGTCGATAAGCTACCGGTCCAATGCGTTCGATGATCTTGAACGGGCCTACGTACCTTGGGTTCAGTTTACCCCTTTTGCCGAAACGTATTACACCTTTCCAAGGTGACACCTTTAGCATAACCATGTCCCCGACCTGAAACTCTAATGGTTTCCTTCGAACATCGGCGTAGCTCTTTTGGCGACTACGGGCTGTTTTCAATCTCTCCTTGATTTGTACTATCTTCTCGGTCGTTTCGTGTATGATTTCGGGACCAGTTAAATGTCGATCTCCTACTTCATTCCAACAGATAGGAGATCTACACTTCCTTCCGTACAATGCTTCGAATGGCGCAGCTCCAATGCTCGCATGATAACTATTATTATACGAGAATTCTGCTAACGGTAGATATTTATCCCATCCGTTTCCAAAATCGATCACACATGCCCTGAGCATGTCTTCGAGAGTCTGAATCGTTCTCTCACTCTGTCCATCGGTTTGTGGATGATATGCGGTACTCATATCCAAACGAGTTCCTAGTGCCTCCTGTAGTGATTGCCAAAACTTTGAGGTAAATCTACTATCACGATCGGATATAATGGAAATAGGTATTCCATGCCTTGAAACAATTTCCTTTATATACAATCGTAATAGTTTCTCCATTCTATCCGTTTCCTTTATAGGCAAGAAATGTGCAGACTTGGTGAGACGATCAACAATCACCCAAATGGTGTCGTATCCCCAGGCAGTCTTTGGTAACTTCGTGATGAAATCCATGGTAATACCGTCCCATTTCCATTCTGGAATTTCTGGTTGTTGAAGTAACCCTGACGGCTTCTGGTGTTCTGCTTTGACTTTGGAACAAGTTAAACATTCCCCAACATATGTTGCAACGTCTGTCTTCAAATTAGGCCACCAATAATGCGTCTTAAGATCTTGGTACATCTTTCCAACTCCAGGATGTATCGAATATCTTGTCTTATGTGCCTCGTTCAATATCAACTTCCTTAATCCACCCAACTTCGGTACCCAAATACGATTTGCAAAATATCGAATTCCATCTTCCCGCATAACGAGTTGCTTCTCATACTTCTTCATTATTTCATTTCCTATATTTTCTTTAGTAAGTGCTTCTCGTTGAACTTCTTTGATTTGTGAGTTGAGATTCATGCGAATTTTTATGTTCATCGCTCGTACTCGAATTGGTTCTCGTTCCTTTCTGCTTAGAGCGTCGGCCACCACGTTCGCTTTCCCGGGATGATAACGAATTTCACAATCATAGTCATTTATTAACTCAACCCACCTACGTTGCCTCATGTTCAGCTGTTTTTGATCGAAAATATGTTGAAGGCTTTTATGATCAGTAAACACAGTGCATTTAACCCCATACAAGTAGTGTCTCCATATCTTCAATGCAAACACGACTGCTCCCAGTTCTAGATCATGCGTCGTATAATTCCGCTCGTGAATCTTTAATTGTCGGGATGCGTATGCAATAACTTTCTTTCGTTGCATAAGAACACAACCAAAACCTTGTCGCGAAGCGTCACAATATATTTCAAAATCATCGTTCCCTTCAGGTAACGATAAAATAGGCGCCGTAGTTAACTTCTTCTTCAGTAATTGAAATGCGTTCTCCTGCTCCGAGGTCCATTCATATTTCTTCCCTTTTTGCGTTAACGCTGTCAACGGCTTAGCTATTCGGGAAAAATCTTGAATAAACCTTCTATAATTACCGGCTAAACCCAAAAATTGGCGTATCTGCATTGGTGTTTTAGGAGTCTCCCATTTTTCAATGGCTTCAATTTTTGCTGGATCAACCTGAATTCCTTCGCTATTAACAACGTGACCAAGAAATTGCACTTCTTTCAACCAGAAAGCACACTTAGAAAATTTAGCATAAAGTTGTTCTTTTCTCAACAACTCCAGTATCAACCTTAAATGCTCTTCATGCTCTTGCTCACTCTTGGAATAGATAAGAATATCATCAATGAAAACGATAACAAACTTATCTAAATACGGACTACAAACTCGATTCATGAGGTCCATGAATACAGCTGGCGCATTCGTCAATCCAAACGGCATAACCAAAAATTCGTAATGACCATAACGTGTCCGAAAAGCAGTTTTCGGAATGTCCTCTTCTTTGACGCGTAGTTGATGATAGCCCGATCTTAAGTCGATTTTTGAATAAACACATGATCCTTGCAATTGATCAAATAAGTCATCAATTCTCGGTAGTGGATACCGATTCTTGATAGTTAACTTATTTAATTCACGATAGTCTATACACATCCTAAAAGATCCATCTTTCTTCTTAACAAACAAAATTGGAGCTCCCCACGGTGAAGTACTCGGTCGTATGAATCCACGGTCCAGTAATTCTTTTAACTGACTTTGAAGTTCTTTTAACTCGGACGGTGCAAGTCTATATGGAGCACGAGCCACTGGTGCAGCTCCTGGTACTAAATCTATTTGAAATTCTACCGATCTAAATGGAGGTAATCCCGGCAATTCTTCCGGAAAAACTTCAGGAAAATCTCTTGCCACAGGCACGTCGTTGATGCACTTTTCTTTCTTTTCGACTTTATTAACATGTGCTAAAATAGCGTAACATCCCTTTTTTAAACACTTCTTGGCTTTCAAACAGCTAATGAGTTTTAGCTTTGAATTACCCTTCTCTCCATAAATCATCACCGGTATTTTATCCTTACCAGGAATACGAATTGCCTTCTTGGCACAAACAACTTCCGCTCCTATTTTGGACATCCAGTCCATGCCGACTATTACATCAAAACCTCCTAATTCTACGGGTATTAAGTCGATTTTAAACGTTTCTCCGGCTAGATTTATTTCACAATCACGACAAATTTTATCGGCTTTAATTAGTTTACCATTAGCTAACTCAATCAAGTACTTAGCATCTAGAGGTAATGATGAACAATTCAATTTAGTGTAAAAATTTATACACACGTAACTTCTATCGGCGCCAGTATCAAATAAAATAGATGCTGATAAGTTATTAATGGTAAACGTACCCGTAACAAGCTCCGGGTCTTCTCGTGCCTCTCTAGCATTAATAACAAACGCTCTTCCACGTGCAGGTCCGCCATTCTGATTCGGGCACTGGCTCTTATAGTGACCTTGTTTTCCACACCCAAAACAAGTAATGTTAGCCAAAGCAGTTCTATTTGCGTTGGTGGCAGGAGTCTTGTTACCATTTGCATTTGTAACGAGAGCCTTACAATCTTCAGCAAGATGTCCCTGTCTATTGCATTTAGTGCACAACACACTACAGTAACCAAAATGATGTTTGTGACAACGGTTGCATAAAGGACTTTGTCCTTTGTAACCAAAGCCTGAACCGCTACCCGCACCTTTCGGGGTTTCTGGTTTCTTAAAAGATTGCTGTTGGTAACCTCGATCATAATTTCCGTTCCACTTCCTTTTGTTACTCGATACCTTCACCTCAGTAGTGAATGTTTTCTTATCCAGAATGACCTGATCCATTAACTCGTTTGCCATGGTTATAGCTTCATGAATTGTCTTAGGTTTCGATGCTGTAACATTTGCCTTGACCTTTTTGGGCAACCCATCTTTGTACATTTCAATCTTCCGTTCTTCGGTTGGAACCAATTCAGGACATAGCAAAACTAATTCCATGAATCGCTGATTGTAGTTGGTGATTTCAGTACCAATAACCTTCAGACTTCGTAACTCATCTTCCAACTTCCTAACCTCGTTCCTTGGACAATATTCGTTGATTAACATTGTTTTGAATTCTTCCCACGGAGTATCATAAGCTACATCTCCTCCTACAGCCTTCACATAATTTTTCCACCACGTGAGTGCACTATCTTGTAAAGTGCACGATGCATACTTGGTCATGTCCTTTTCAACACAACCACTGATTTTAAACACAGTCTCCATCTTTTCTATCCATCGAGTTAAACCGATTGGTCCTTCTGTTCCACTGAATGATGAGGGCTTGCAAGCTTGAAAAGTTTTGTAAGTGCACCCCACACGAGGATTTGGGTTAACTGCAGCACCTCTTGCAGCCTCGACCCATAACATTCTGTCGTTCACTCGCTGATTGATGAGTTCCTGGATTTCTTGTTCCGTCATTCGATTCAATCGCGCCATTTCCTAATGAAAGAAAATAATTATTCACATGGATTATTATAGATGTAGTGTGTATTTATAGTACATTATAGCTTGTTAATATTATGAACCAGGTATTATTATAAAAGCCTTTTCTTCTTATTAGCGTTTTATAATTATATCTAGGGTAGTACCTACCCGTTAATGTCCATACTTAATAGCTTAGTACAGAATCAATTACTACCATCTAAATAATACTTAACCATGGAAAATTATTGCATTTCATACTTCGCTATTTTACATATGCTTACATCAAACTTTAAACAAACCACACTAATAATATTATACAAAACATTATGTGATTCCATGGTTTAATACGGCAGCGCATCATTTGGTCTATTTCCCAAAACATTTATGTCCAGGGAATCCCCCAACGCGAATCCTAGCTGTCTCCCTACGTTTTGGCTGTGGGACTGAAGAACTGGATGCCGGGATAGAACGAATAGGAATAGCGGGAATAGGGGTGGTAGTGTCTAGTGGATTTGGTGCCACATCATCCTTACTAAACTCGGGATTTGAATTTTCTAATTCATTAGCCTTTCGTTTCTTTCCTAGTTCGAACTCGTCTTTTGTAATTTCCTGTATTTCTTCCTCAGGTTCACTTTCCTCCTCGGGTTCACTTTCCTCCTCGGGTTCACTTTCCTCCTCGGGTTCACTTTCCTCCTCGGGTTCACTTTCCGGGTTCTCTATAGTCGGTTCATCCGGAATTTGTGAGTCTTCCCCAAAAATACCACTTTCATCATCGGATATGTTAATGATTGAAACACAATCTGAAGGTTCTGATTCGGAGTCGCTGAATGTGATAATAAGTTTCGAGCCCGACATCTAACACATAACAACTAACCCATTAGTACTTACATAATATTTACATATAAATTTTTAACCAACAGTGATAAGCAATGGTTTTTAAAATCAGACCCGGTCAAAGTCCAGACTTTACTAATGTATCCTAACGACTTCTCGGTTAGACACACTAATGCAAACCTGGTTCACTAAGACCAACGCTCTGATACCACATGTCATAACCCGTCCTTAACCATAAGAACGCGTTAGATAACGTATGATTTCATTGCGAGGTATTGACCTCTATATGAGACATTTTTGAAAGAAAACTGCATATATTATACATTGCAAACCATAACCATTATTTTTGTTACAAGCTTAAGACAATAAAAAGAAGATTAACGTTTAGCGATAATCTTCGACTTACAAACTTTACAAATGACGACAACAACACGGTTTCTAGCATATTTTACAGTACAACATCTCGGATATGCAGTTTTATTTTTGACACAAACATGCGTACGCAAGATCCTGGTTAGATCCAACATGATGCAGCGGAAGCTTTAGAAATCACCTGAGAATAGACATGTTTTAAAAGGTCAACATAAAGTTGGTGAGATATAGGTTTAATGCCGGCAGCAATATATATATAGACCACAAGATTTCGTATATAAACAGTTTAATAAAAGTATTCTAAGTGGTTGAGCACTTGGTAACCATACTTAACATTTTCACGTCGCATATTCCCTTTAATATGAAATCTTACTACACCGTACCAAGTGTAGTCACAAAACGAAGTACTGTGCAACCGTTGAATACTGGTCGTCCAGTCCGGTTGGGGTTGTCAGGCCCGATAGATCTATCAACAGGATTCGCGTTTACAATACCGCTGTAAATATTAGTTACCAAGCTACAGGGAAGTATGCCAGTGGTACAACTCAACGTAGAATATATTTTTCAGTTACTTGTGTCCATAATGTAAAACATAAAATACATGTATTCTCATCCCGAAATATTTAGAGTTTAAAAGTGGGACTATATACTCACTCTTGTCTTGATGATATATATATTTTGACTCGGTCTTCCGGTTGATATCACGAACCTATCCATATATAATATATCAATATGTTTTCATTTTAAAATAAACGTTATATATATATATACTTGTTATACTTTTAATATTTTGAATATTTCCTTAGTCCGTAGTTAGCATTTCGATGTTAGTAATTCAATTTTAATGGTTCATTTTTAGATGTTTAATATACCCGCAATAAACAAAACCCCCAACGAAATAAATAAAACCCCATCGTATATGTATTGGTCGAGATTAATCTTGACCCACGGTACCGGTGTTGTCAAATGACGTATTGCGTACATAAAGTACCGGTGTTGTCAAATGACGTATTGCGTACAAACATGGGATCTTATGATTAATCTTCTCGTGTTGCTTACGGGTGATCCTGAACCATATGAAATTGAATTATGAGTACATATATATAAAATATCATGTTATCTTAGAAGTATGTGATTTTATGTAAATTTTTCCAATGAATCCCGAAGTTGAAAATGTCTAGGATAGCCAATTTTGTTTCGGTCATAGTTTCTTCGTTACAAGTCCGTTTTCGTTGATTCAAATTGCCATCTTCTTGGATCGAGTTCTTCTATAAGACTATGAACTGTAAATACCTTGGTTTGTATTCAAAATCATACGGCATAGATGAAAGTTTAGTGAAACATATGAAGTTAAACATTTTTGTTACAACAAAATCATTTAATGACCATTTTTCCAAAAATACTTATACTTTGAAAAACCAAGTTTTACCTTGTTAAATTAACATATAAATAAGTTATGTTACATGTCTTGAAGTATTTTAAAAGTTAAGTTAGAAGGATCTATTTAGTTTGCAAACAAGTTTGAAAACATTCAAACTATGTTCTTGTTGTTAAACTTTTGTACCACAAAATAAGATAGCTATATATATATGAATCGAATAAGGTTATGAACATAGATTCTACCTCAAGTTCCTTGGATAAGTTTGCTGTAAAAGAGGAGTAAGAAGCTAGAATCAAAAGGGTGATAGAAGTGGATGAAAGATTGGAAGTAAGTTGGTGTTCTTGGAGGGTTTTCTTGAAGTGTTTTTGTATGGTTTTCTTATGGTGTTTTAGTATGGTTTTTGAAGCTAGATCTTCAAGGTTTCTTGCTGGATGTTTATGGAGTTTAGAGAGTAAGAAAAAGTGTGTGTTTTTGATAAGAAAATGGTAGTAAAAATGGATCAAAATGAGCATGTATATATACACCCAAAAAAACGTGTAACATGGTGTATATGGACAAAATTTCAAGTGATAATTTTATGTATCTAGTCCTAATTGCTTCCAAGTTCAATTACCTAGCCCTCATGGCATGAATAATGGCTGGTTAGGTGGTGATTTTGATGTGTATTTACTATTAGTAAATACGTATAGGAGCTTGGTATGATACGAGTACAAATACTCTAGGTATACGTATAGAAATTTTGTGAAAAATGGAATGAGGATTCAAATATAGCTATCTTTTGTGAATACACTTATATGGTTTTATGTATTTAAGTCTTTAAAAGTGATTAAATACATTACTTATACAATATATGTATAAACATTATATGTCTTAAGTATTTATGTCAAATAACGTTACGTATAGTTATCGTTTTGAAAACTTAAGTTAGTAGTTTCAAAATACACATATAACTTGTTGTTATTAATACAAAATGAGATATTAAAACATTTATTAATCATGTTAAATATGTATATATACATTTATATACACAAACGTATAATTATCATATATTGTATAGTTCGTGATATCATCGGTCAAACTAGACGGTCAAACGTTGTGTAAAACTCTTTTCGGAAATATAAGTCTCGACAATTTGGATTGCTTATCATGTTGGCAAGGTTTAATTTATGTAAATATTAATCTTATAAGTATAGTATGATCGAAAAAGTGCGGGTCGTTACACCATGTGTAGAATTTGTCCTTTGATTTCATAATCTGGCGCATTAATGTCTGGATGAGTAATTGCGTGACCTTGGCCAGTGCGTTTAGCTCTCATTCGGTCTTCCATACTTAAAGGTTCCAAATTCTCCATAATTGAATTTGTTGAATCGGTATCACTAGATGCTTCTGATTTAATAGTTCGTTCCTCAACAATCTCTGTTTGAATGATTGGTGGTTCCGGAGGAAAGTTTAATGGTTCAGGATCTATGAACCGTTCCTGAATATTTTCCGGATTCTCAATTGTGAGGTCGGGTTCAAAAAATGGATTATCGGAAATTTGAACTGAAGTACTTGGTCGACTGGATGACGATTCTAAAGAAAAATCAACGGCGGTTATATTTGCTAAATGTCTTGATCTAGTTACAGGTGGTGAACGTACAAAAGGTGATGAACGTCTTGCTCGGTGCATTCACTGAATATCCTATTAGTTTTAAAAAGGAAAGAAAAATTATAATAAGTTATCCAATCGATAGACTTTTCTGATTTTGCCCACGTTTCGAATAGCCAAAAGATGCAGCAGAGGGGCAGGATTCGTTTGGTCTCAATATAATTGAGGACTGTTTGGCTCCAATAACCCGGTCCACGTACAAATCCAACTATTACTACGAACCAGAAAATTTTGATGTCTATTAATTTAACCACTCAAAATAAATTTTCGTAATTTTAAGAAATTTAGATAAGAAGTAGAAAAAAAATTCTAAGTCCTAAAACTAGAATAGCGAGAAATAAGAGAGAAAAAGAGTTCGTCGAAAAAGGTCGAAAAACGAAAAATGGTTGAAAAATAAAAGGTGACGGAAAAATAAAAGAAACTTATAAAAACTTAAAAATACTTGACTAACCTAACCTTATTACTACAACTAACTTAAAATTATAATCGCAAATTGAAATTACTAATTGGAATGATAATTGATACATAGTAAAAGGTCTAAAAATATTAAAGCTTACAGGAAAAACTAAATCCCAAATGGAAATAACTTAAAAAGAAACTAAAACTTAAAATGGCGTCGCAAAATTCTAAAGCACCTAAATCTTAGTCTAAAGAAAAAGTACTTAAGGAATTCTACGGCAAAGCCTAAAAATCTAGGAGTAAAAATAACTATAGCAAAAACTAAGTTTAAAATTAAATATGAGCTAAAAAAATACAAATATTACGCTACAACGATTAAAAAGGGACAAAATATAAAAATATACAAAAAGTTGTAAAAAGTACAATTTTTATAAAAATATTATTTTTATATTATTTATTTTATAAAACTATTAATTTTACAATTTAATAAAACTAATTTAACTAAAGTATATAAATAAAAAGTAAAAGTAAAATTAAAACTAATTATAATAATAATACATAATTAGGTTTAAATAATAATAATAATAATTAAAACCCGTAATTAATGCAGAATTAGGGCTTCTGTGCGCGTGTCAGATGATCTCCGCGAGTTGCGGTGATTAATGAGGAAAACCCCGCGAGTCGCGGGGTTCAGAATTTCTGTTGACAGCTTTCAATTTTTTTACGCGTTTTTTTTTATTTTTTTTTTTTTTATTTTATGTTTTCTGTTTTTTAAATAAATAAAAGATTTTAAAATAAAACTTATATTTTTATAAACTAAAATAGAAATAAAGAAACTTATAAAACTTAAATATTTAACAAAATCTTAAAAATGCTTATATTTTTATTTTTTCTTTTTTATATTTTTGAATAATTAAAACGTATTTTTACAAAAGCGAATTTTAATAAAAGTAAACTAAAAAATCTTTTTTTTTTTATTATTTTTATTATTAGCGTTGCGCTTCCGGCTTTTAAGATAGTTCCCCGGCAGCGGCGCCAAAAATACTTGATGTCAAAGCAGAGGGGTATAAAATACTATTAAATTTTAGCAGAAAACACTATTAAATACGATACAATTTTACACAAGATATTTATTTATTTATAGAATGGATATACTTAAACCTTGCTACAACACTTATAGGCAGTGTACCTAATCGTACAGTAGTGTAATTTTTAGTAAGTCCGGTTCGTTCCACAGGGAAATCTTTAAACAAAGCTCAACGCTATATTAGTTTACTTTTATAAAAATACAAATATATATATAAGTAATATTATTATTATAAAGGGGGGTTTTTACCGTTTAATGACCGGTTTGTCGATTTTAAGATTTTAGTCGCAGTTAAAACCTAATGTAAAATATAAAATAAATACAAGACTTAAATTAAAGCGTAAAGTAAATAACGATAATGAAATTGCCAATAATAAAAATGCGATAAAATAAAATTGCGATAATTAAAAAGTACGATAATTAAAAGTGCGATTAAATAACAATAAATAAAAGTGCGATAATTAGAAGTGCAATTAAATATAAAATAAAGGAAATTAAATATGAAATAAAAGAATTATGCTTATTTAAACTTCCGTAATCATGATGTTTGACGTGTTGATTTTAGTTTTATTCCCATGGGTTAATTGTCCTTTGTCCTGGATTATTCAATATGTCCGTCTGGTTTTTGTCCATAACAGTCCATCAGTCATAAATATAAAGTGCGAGTGTCCTCGTCAAATTATTATTATACCCGAAGTTAAATATTCCAACTAATTGGGGATTCGAATTGTAACAAGGTTTTAATACTTTGTTTAATGAATACACCAGGTTATCGACTGCGTGTAAACCAAGGTTTTACTACTTTGTTAACAATTACATCAATTACCCTTGAATGTAATTTCATCCCTGTTTTAATTATTCTAGTGGCTATTAATTCATTCCCGTGTCCGGTTAAATGAACGATTATTCGTACATATAAATACCCCGCCCATCGTGTCCGATCGAGTGTATATGGTAATTTATAGGGACGCCCAATTGTAAATCTTTATATTAACATTAACAAACTTTCATTTAGTTAAACAAATATAAAGCCCATTAATAGCCCATAGTCTAGTTTCCACAAGTGTCGTTCTTTTGTCCAAACCCCAATTATGGTACAAAGCCCAATTACCCAATTTTAGTAATTAGCCCAACATCATGATTACTTCGTTTTAAATAAGCATAATAATAACTTAGCTACGAGACATTAATGTAAAAAGGTTGAACATAACTTACAATGATTAAAAATAGCGTAGCGTTACACGGACAGAATTTCGACTTACACCCTTACAACATTCGCTAACATACCCTTATTATTAGAATTATAATTAAAATTAAAATATAAATTATAAATATAAATATAAATTTTACGTATGAAGAGGAAGAAAAAGATGATGAAATTTGATCAGAATTCGGTTGGCTTTATAGCCAGAGTTGAAAATTGGGGCTCCGCGACTCGCGGCAAAAACCCCTTCAAACTCCGCGAGTCGCGGAGGACGTATTTACAGCTCACACCCTTGGAGTTTCTCTGCCGACGGTTTTATATATATAAATATAATATATATATAATTAATATAATTAATTATATATTATATTATATTTATATACATAGTTAACTTGTAATTTTTAGTCCGTTGCGTCGAGCGTTAAGAGTTGACTCTGGTCCCGGTTCTGGATTTTCGAACGTCCTTGCGTACAATTTTATATTTTGTACTTTGCGTTTTGAATCTTGTACTCTTGTAATTTCGAGACGTTTCTTATCAATAATTGGAACCTTTTTGATTGTCTTTTGTTCTTTTGAGCTTTTTGGTCGTTTGCTTCTTCAATTCGTCGAATCTGTCTTTTGTCTTCACCTTTTATTATTTAAACGAATATCACTTGTAAATAGAACAATTGCAACTAAAAGCTTGTCTTTCTTGAGGAATAATGCTATGAAATATATGTTCGTTTTTAGCATTATCAATGATATAATCCTGGAATCTTTTTGGAAGCATCTTCCAAAATTTTCGGATCTTCGTAACCCAACCCCCACTTTTCACCATGAATCGTTTTTGGTCTATTCATGAAAATCATTTGTTTTGAAAGTTCCATATCCATGATAGCTTTGGATTGCTCTGTTCGATAGAGTTTTTCCTCATATCGAGCAAGTTGAGCTTTCATTTGAAAAGATTCTTTTGACAATAAAGAAATTTCAGTGTTCTTTTCAATTATGGTGTTTTCCAATTGAATGATTTTCTTGTTTAGTTTTGAAAGTGTGGGTTCATGTTGGTTTTTCAAATCAGAAAGATCTTTTTCTAAAAATTGAACTTTTTCTGCAAGTCGTTCCGATTTTAAACGATAATCAGTTCTTTCAACTTTAATTGGATGAATTGTCTTTTTTAGATCTTCCAACTCAGTTTCCGTAGAGTTGAGTTAGAGAGTCAATTGTTGCACATCCGTTTGCAATTTGGATGAGGAAGGTCTGGTCTCATTCATTTTGATTTTATCTTTTAAAACCTTGTTTTCAGATTTTAAGCCTTTGACTTCTTTTGACATTGAGACCAGATTCTTCATCAAGTCATTTTGCATTTTTATAAAATCATGTGAGATTTCAGTTGATTGTACCTCATCATCATCGGATGTTGAGTCAGAATTCTCCATTGCTTCCTTAGCTTTTATGAGCTTTGTCACCTTGCAAACATTTGCATGTTCCACCTCTGAATCTGAATCGTCAGTCCAGTTAAACCAAGTATCATCAACCGGTTTTAGCTCTCCCCCAGTTTCCACAATCTTAGCCATCAACATTTTATTCTTGTAGTAAGCTGCGTCCTTCTTCTTAGGCATCTTGCACTCACGAGAGTAATGACCAGCTTTGCTACAATTGAAACAAATTGAATCTTCCTTCTTGGAATCATCAGCACGTTGTTGTTTAGATTGATCAGCTTTCTTGTAGTACGAGGAAGATGACGAGTTTCTGCGTTGATTGCTTGATTTGCCTTTAAACTTGTGTTTGTTCAAGGCTTTTGTGAACATGGCTGCCATCTTGACTAATTCAAGGTGAGAATCATCAACATCAGAAAGATTCAAATCTTCTGAATCAGTTGATTCTTCTACAAGCACTTTCTTGGACAAGCTTTTGGAAGACTTCAACGATTTACTCTTCTTTTTGGCAATTAGGGCAAGTGGATCGCCCGGAGAAGACTCTTTCCTTCCTTCTTGAAGTTTAGACACTTCAGGTTGGTAATGCATAAGAACTCCAACAAGCTCATGAATAGTCAACTTGTCAATTTCTTTAGTAGATTGAACAATGGTTCCATAAGGAAGCCAATCAGCATTGAGCTTTTTGAGAAACTTCATGTTGACTTCAGCATTTACTTTTATGATCTTGCACCTTTTCAACTCATTGAGAACACCATTGAAATGACGATAGGTATCCTTGAGTGGTTCATCAGTTTCATGCTTGAAATCTTCATAGAATCCCAGAGCCTTATTCAATTTAGTAACGTCTGACATGTCATAACCTTCTTGCTGTCGTTTGATCTCATCCCATATATCTTTTGCTGTTGTGTTGCTATCAACATTTTCAAACAATTCATACGGGATAGCTTGCATAACAATATTCTTTGCCTCTATGTCACCCTGAGCTCTCTCACGCTTATCACCAGAAAGTTCATAGACTGGAATTGGCATACCAGTATCCGGATGATAATCAACAACTGGACCATCTCTCAGAGAAGCCCAAATGTACTTTGCTTTCTCACCCTTATAGTCTATGTACTGAGTGATACGGTGAAGCCACTGAGTGTACTTTCCATCAAACAACACTGGAGGACGGGAATCTGATCCAATGATCAAAGTATCTTGAGTAGACATCTTGAAAATGAGGTAGATTCGGTAAAGATTCTGTATTACACAAATATAAGATGAAAAATCACAACAATCTAATCAGAATGTCAGATTCTGTGTCAGATTCGGTACTTTAGCAGATTCGGTACTGTGGCAGATTCGGTAAAGATTCTGTATATCAGATTCTGTAAAAGAAACTGATCAGAAATACAAGAGACACACCCAGATTCAGTATAGATTCGGTAATCACAAGAATTGTAGCCTGTAACCACTTAAAACAATGGATTAAGTGATACAAAAACTCAGATTCTGTATTTGATTCGGTAGTCAGATTCTGTATGAATTTGAAGTTCAAACTCAATTCAATCCTTTTGAATTAGATTCTGTAACCTTGCTGCACAAGGAAACACGTTAGTATCACACAAAATATCAAAGATACCGAAAGTATAGGATACCGAATGTCAATTGTAGCAGTTGACAATACCGAGTCTAAGTTTAAAACTTAGAAATATGATAGAATCCTTTCTCAAATCACACCAAGTAGCTGCGTATAATCAAACCGAATGTGATAGAATCACAATCACACCACAATCTGCAACACTTAAGATGAATTTAAGTAATGAAGCAGACTCGGTATGACAGTTACGATACCGAGTGTTGATCAAATCTTCAAAACTTGATGAATTGAAGAAATTGAACCGTCAGAAATGTGATTTAACACCTCACGAACACAACTGAAACCTTAAATCTTCACAAAAATCCAGAATCAAGCTTGAATTAAGCAATACCGAGAGTTTTAGCCACAAACTCTAAAAATCAACTTGATTCTCCATAATTGAAGTTAAAAAGCTGTAATGATGATCGAAACTCTTTCTAAAATACCTAATGCACCTTCGCTGAACTTATCACAAGAATCTGAACGTCAGATTATCAAATTCGATAATACCGAATGTGATTCAAAATACCGAGAGTATTCAGATTCTGTAATCTACAATCTCTGGATCGATATAGTGATGTAGAATCACTTCCTGGAAGCTCTGATACCAAATGATAGGTCAGATCATGTTGAGATTGAGAGAAATGATAAGATAAAGAGAGATTCGGTATGTAAGCATGAGACTCGGTATTAGAGAGAATCGGTACAATTACATTCCACAGCTTCTAGAACTCAGTTACAATGCAATGGCTATCTAATTAGGACTACTTAGGTTCCTTATATAGCCCTCTTCTAAGGAACCTTCAATTAAGCATATTTCACATTAACACTATACAACTTCGGGGTCCTAACAGTATACATATGGCCAACACCGGCTTAGGCCATCTTGATATATCCTCAACGAATTGATGTAGTTATTCTACCTCTTCACCAGCTTTATCTAAAGCGATGAATTCTGATTCGATCGTGGATCTAGCAATAATCGTTTGTTTAGACGATTTTCACGATATAGCAGCACATCCAAGTGTGAATACATACCCACTTGTCGCTCTGGAATCATTTGTATCAGACATCCAGTTTGCATCAAAGTGAGTGTTGATCACTGCAGGATATCTGTTATAATGCTACCCGTAATCTCGAGTACTGAAGTAACCTAATCATACAAATCTAATGAGATGTACTTGGATTATTCTTGTGGCTACTTAGCGTTCTTACAACATATGCTAAGTCGGATCGAGTACATTAAAACGCATTGTCCTAAATCATGTTTTTGATATCAAAATACAAGACACCACATTTTCAAGCTATTGTGTTCATTTTACACAACTAACTAGGGTTAGTGTTTGTCGTTTCAAAGCTTCCCCCACATGTCTTGCAATTTGATATCAAAATAATATATATCTAATATGATTCTAATCAATCGGGAATTCAAATGCCCACACAGAAGTTACGACATACTAGTCCTTTGGTGATTTATAACATGTACGTTATATATGTTACGATTTATTTAACTAATTATATAATTTTTTAACAAGCTATGACTTTTTATCCGGTTGATATTCATTAACCTGAATAATCCATGAGATATGGTTGATTAACATTAAATGGATATGAATGGAACTTTAATTAATAAATATAAATATATTACCATTCCTAATTAGATTATATGATACTTTTAGATATGTTATTAAAGTTTTTAGTTTTTTTTTAAGATTTGTACATTTTCTTAAAATAATAACTAAAAACAAGTGCTAATCACAAAAATTACAAGTTAGCTTTACCAATCTTAGTTTCTACACTCTTAAAACAAGCATAGTGAGCAGTACTAAACACAATCAATCGCACCGAACAATAAGCTACGGATTCGAATGTCAATTATAAACCGTGTGTGTAAACACATGTAAGTAACAAATGTTGTATACCATAAGACTCTTAGTAAAGTACACTATGTAAAATTTCGTGTTTATTTTGACAAAGTAGAAACCAAGACCAGAATTAGAAAGACTATACGGAGTAGATGCAAATCTACACAAGAACAACTAACACCTTGTAGCAAGCCGATATCAAGGAATCCCCTCTTTACAACACCTACTTTTACCCTGCTTAAAAAAAAAAAAAAAAAAGGCCCATTTTCGGCAAGCAGGGTCTTCGCACCATCAAATCAAATAGAATATGGGCTGGGTTTCTATAACGCTATGTTAACTCAAGCTGCACATGGATATAACTGAATATCTGTCCGTTAATCTAACTAGCCAAAATTCTGTGTATAAATGTTGCCCTATTATCAGGGGCTCAAACTGTGTTGGGTGAAAGACCTTTTTTACCAATGTCCTTCCCCAAAAATGAGAACCCGAGAAGAAAACTGTCCTTTTACTAGTCCTCGTCGTCAGCTATTGCAGTAAACGAAAATGGTTCGAATTTGTAACCATCGCCTCCATAAAACTTGTTTTGAAATTCAACCCAATGTAGCCGTAACGCATGAAGGAAAGCACTTAGTGTCTCCATCATAAGTAGTATAAATGCAGTTGCAAAGGCGAACACCGCTAGTCCCACCATCCGAATTAAGAAATTTTCATACCTGAAAACCCATTCATTAAATGTTGTAGCACATTTGCCAGCTGTCAAAAAAAAAAAATGCAGAAACAATTCAGAGTTCCAGAAAAGAAGCTGCTTACCCCCAAGCAAGGAGAAGAACTTTTTCGTAGAATACAGTGGACAATTCTGAGTGAGCTAAACTGTAATAATTGTAAACAATCAGCATAACACACGTGAAATAAATAAGATTATTTTAGTACATGTTTTTCTTACCTCAAAGCCCATAGCCGAAGATACGAAGCAGTGTTAGAAACTGAACCAAGTACAAACTCAATAGAATGAATCATTTGATGTACAAAGACTTCACTAAAATTGAATTCCTCCTCATGATGCCTTGCAGAACCGGGCTCAGAATCTGTATCTATCTCTGAGTTTCTTAAAATCCCATACGCACGACCTTGAAATCTCTAAAAAGTAACAAGGGATGAAACCATTAACAAAGGCAGTTATACATTTACTGAATTACTAAAAGTGGGTGACATGAGACATCAGCATGACAACAGAGAGGTGGTACCTCAGTATGAAGTTTCCTCAGAATAAAAGGTTTAGGGAAAAGCATCCATGGAACAGCAACAAGAGCAGACATCAACAATACAATCTGCAAAAATCCTTTTTCAGTGGGACTGGAAACTACATTTATGTTTACAGGTCACAACTTCAACCCATTGTGCTCTCTATTACTCCGTAATAAGGTAAAAGGGAGACCTAACCAAAATTGGGACCCCAAAGTCTACTTAATGTGCATTACCACATAAAACGTTTCAGTCAAATAACTGAATCATTATTTTGAGAATGGCATTTTTTGAAATCATAAACTAACACAATATTAGTTTGTCACAAAAGACAAAATTGCTGAAATGGTCCTTGTGGTTTGTACCAAAATGCTGATTTAGTCCCTGTGCTTTTTTTTTACGGACTTCGTCCTCGTGGTATGTCAATGCTGCTGATTTCGTCCCTATTTCCGACGGACGTCTAAATTAGCCGTTAAATAAGGGTCATGTGCAAAGCATGTGAGGGTAATGTAGTCTTTTCAGTCTTTCCTTCTCTTCTCTTTTCTTTCTAATTTATTCCCCATTTCTTTTTCTTTTTTCCTGTAAACCCTCACCATGGCATTTTACATAAAAATCAAAAATTAAATATGAGGTAACATATAAATCTCAAACATATAAATCCAAAATTGTGACTTTATCAGCTATCTTTTTTCCCCTCACCACCACCGCCATTGAATCCTACCCACTGGAATCTTTTCCAACCGCCACCGGAACCACAACCAACACCGACTTCAACACCAACAGTGTCTCATATTCTCGGATTACAAAAGTAAACGGCTCTGGCAACATGTAATGAAGATTCGGAGCTGCAAACTTGACGGATCTTGTTTGAGATTGAAAGTTATGTTAAAATTCGAAAGTTTCAGATCCGTTTTAGACCACCAGAACACGTTTCAGAACACCGGATGTTTCACATCTTGTTTCAGATCTTGTTTCAGATCCGTTCCAGACCATCGATTGGTGTTCAACAATGTTAGTAGAAATGCCGATTTAGTGCTGATTTAGTCCATGTTGTATATAAATTGCTCCGATTATACGTATTGCGTATACTGCTCATATTTTATTATAATAAAATTTTGGTTTTCCAAAGATGTTTTGTTGTTATGGTGTTCTGAATCTATATATATTTATGTTTGTTCAAAGATTAATTGTGGAAATAATATGTGATTCCATATCAGACACTAAGGACGAGGAGTGGAAATAATTTGAGTTTGATTTAGTTAAGGTTCATGTTTTGAGAAAGGAAAGATGAAAGAAAATGAAAATGGGGAATTAATATGAGAAGAAAGAAGATGATAGAGTATGAAAATGGAGAATAAATTTGAGTTTGATTTTAGGTTTGCAGTTATTTTGATTTTGGGGAAGAACACATGATTTTAGGGTTTGGTAAGGATGAAGATGGGCAAGTTGAAAGAGAAGGGGTGTAAAATTACGAATTTACCCTCGTGTGCATAGCACGACTCAAGTTAACGGAAATATTTAACGTCCGTCAAAAATAGGGACCAAAGCAGCAACATTAACATACTACGAGGATGAAATCCATCAAAAAAAAACCACGAGGACTAAATCAGCATTTTAATACAAACCACAGGGACCATTTCAGCAATTTTGTCGTCACAAAAAGTCGTTTATGGTCAAATCAACTCAACCCATTTCAACGTCAACCCAAAGTAAAAGAAGAGCTGTTGCAGCAATCAACCCACACTAAAAATGACCCACTTCACCCAGCCCAACCCACTCATCTTGTCACCTCCAGTTAGAGTGAATGGGATAAAAAATAGAAATAATAATAAAATGTACCTGAAGGGGCCTTTGACCCCAAAACAACTCATTGTCACCAAGATCATCAAAAGGACTCAAGAACATGTAAATCATCACATGATAAAGGTCGGCTTGAGAGCCAGTGCACCACTTTATGATGATGAGAAGTGAAAGATACCCAAAAAGGCTGTTTAAAAATATCATCTGTGGCACAAACTGATATCTGACAAAGTTTCACCAGATAAGTTCTCAGACTTTATAAGTATCGAGTATAATAGAGTATAAAATCAAATGTTATACCTGATATCCAATGAGTTGTTGAAAAAAATTGAATTAAAGTAGCTTAACATGATTCCAAGATTCATCTGGGCAACACCGAATAAGATAGACATTTTCATTTTGAGAGAGTTTAAAAAAGGTAGCTCTGAACGACTCCCACGCCAACTTGGATCTACACCAAATGGGTATGCATCACGATATTTGATTAAACCGACTGTTTGTGCCTCACTGTTAAAGAACGCAAAAAATATTGTTTAGTGCAAACTTTTTTCAGCAACATATTATAGAGAATATAGAAAATGTGTGGTAAGTATGATATTTCAACATGTAGGGTGAAGAGAAGAAATATATATACACCTGCATGAAGCGTCACGACATCTATAAGCAGACGCGCCAAATATGTGAAAAGGAACAGAGAAGAACTCGTTGTATATTAAGCCACAGTAGATTGAAAAAAGTGACATCAAGAGAAGTACATAACGGCCACCAAATAACATTTCCATGAAGCTCCCAAGTTTCTGTCATAAAAAATAAAACAGAAATCTAAGAAGCATATATTTTTGTAATACAAGGTGATAAATGATAGGTGCTTATTGTATGCATCATATTCATGTTTAAATTATATAAAAACGCATATGTTTATACATGAATGGTAGCGCTTTGATTTATTTTACATATATAAAAACATGGCGTTTTAAGAAGATGGTGAATGCAAGTGTACAGGTTAATGAATGATGGAAGTAAAAGGTAAACAAAAGAGATGAATATATACACAAGAAAATTTATGCATACACATACACCAAACTTTCAAGTTTCAATGAAAAAACAAACTGTTTAAACGTAATCATATTAAGTTTCAATCCACATCAAATTGTCAACTAAGATACACATTGAATTGTTCATCCTAACAAAAAAGGCCCCGATTTTTGTGAGGTTGTTCCTTCTGTTCTACTGTGGATGTCTCTAAACAACTTTTACATCATAAGAAGTACCGTTCAACTTCAAAATCAATATAAAAATATACTTTTAAGTTTAGAATCAAAAGTGGTAGTTACAAGCTGAACTCGTAAAGTGGGTTCAAACAAATTCATAGCACCTTTTAAGTTAGAAGCACAAGGCACGACAATTAAATGTCAACAGAGACTTTAAAAAACAAAATCAGCATTCATTCTAAGAAAACGAACCTGAGAACCAAGTTTCCTTTCGTGAGCTATGAGAATCAGCGCACCCAACAACAAACATATTCCATGTCCCCAATCCCCAAACATGACAGCAAAAAGAAACGGAAAAGTAATTACAGTATAAATTGCTGGATTGGCTTCCTGGTATTTAGCAACACTGTAAACATAATTTAGATACCATGAACTCCCACACAATAAAAATCACAATAATAAAACTATAGAATTTAGTTCAAACTTCAAACAAAGAATGGTCGCTATATCAAAGTTGCGGCAACAACTTATAGATCATGATACAGGAGCCTTTTATGAGCATTTGCATATGAAATAGCGCAAAAGTTGCTGCTAAAACGATATAGATGATTAATAATATTTTGTTTATTTTTTTTTTTTCGAAAAGCATATAGATGATAAATATAGCTTACCCATAGGCGTCAACAATTTCTTGATACGCATTTGTGAATGTGTTAGTTCTGAAATAAGTTGGAGGAGACTCCACAGCATCCATGACATGAAATATAATGCCAACTTGTGAGTTGCTATCGATCGTTGCACGTTGTAGTGCCTCCTGAATCTGATATGTGTAACATATAACAACATAATACATAAGAAACAAGATATGGGTTTAATCCAATTCATATAAAAAAGCTATACGTAGAAAATACCTGGGTTTTAGCAAAAATCGGACACCATCCCTCTCCAACTAGACACTTCTTTGTAACATCAAAGTTTAACATATTCAATGTATCAAACACAGCTTTCTCCCTTTTAACCTACATAATCAACAAATCATCATTAAGTTTGATTTATGACAAATTGACATCGTTGGACTAATTTCAATACAAAAGGCCACACCTTACCATGTTCATCCATATTGTTAAGTGAAAGCCAATAGAGTGAAGAGCAGCATTTCTGTGACGAATTCCGACATCCAAAGTGGTTTCCAAATCAGAGAGCCGTGACAAAACCTACAAAAGAATAAGCTCAAAATTGGTTTTGAACTCTAGCACTAAAATTTCTTATCTTATTGAATACTATATTCAAATGCAGTAATCTTGATACATGCACCAAAACCCTAATAACAGTAACAGTTTAGTTATACAAGGAGAGTGACATTGGCTTAAAGGTGTGCAAAAACTGAATCTACAAAAATTTTCCCTTGCAAAACAAATTTCAGGTCAGAGGTCATTTAAGTGATAAGATGAAGAGAAGGAAGATAAACAGTTCTTCACTCTCTAGGTTTACACAAGGTATGATACTACATGAATGATAGCTTCTTTGTTTCTTGGCAGAGGTGGCAAAAGAGACAGGGCAGCCAGGTTGGTTAGAGGTTCAACGAGGATTTGGGTCAAATTAGCAAATATTTAGAGCAGGTCAAAACTGTTCATCTTGAATTCGGCCAAACAGCAACCAACATTTTTTCTCCAATTTAAAATTTCAAATATATTAAACAATAATTGTGGTAACTATGATCACAAAAATTATATTACCACAGCAATAACCTTAACTAATTATATATTCACAAGGTTTTACGCATGTAAAAGTGAAATTTAACCCACTCGACCCATTTGAAATGATTCTCTTCTTTTTTGGCAAAACAAGACTTCATTAAAACTTCAACATAACTGAAGATATGAATACAACACTTCATCTGTTTACTTTTTGGCTGAATATTTTAGCTCAACTCATGAATAAAACACAACCCTAATCACCCCTTTTGTATGTAAATGGGTTAGAAGGACAACTCGACTTCTTCATAATGTTGGCTACACAGATAACCAACTGTACGCACTTCCTACTCTAATAGAAGCTAATCATTGTACAGCTGTAGGTTCTGAACATATATATATCAATTAAATAACGAAAATCGTCTATACACTCATAAAGAATAACATACCACAATGCTATTAACATACCACAATGCTATTATTGAAAACACACCTCTTGAGTAATTTGACTCTGCTTTGTTAAGTCCTCTGGAACTGGATAGCAATTTGCACCAAATGCTTCACAAATTTTCAATATTTTTGTCTTTGCCTGCTCTCCGGAAAAGAAGACAATAAATATAACTTTCTCAACCTGTGGAAAAGCATCAAACTTAAATTCGTATGAAGCATAAAGATAATCAATACATATACACACCACTGACAGAGGTGTATACTGGAAAGAGCTCCACCACAAACTTTCGAGACACTACTGTATGAGGAGCTAAATAATGAGATTTTAGTAACACCCTATAACTGCTCTAACATAAAAAAGAATATAGGTACGAGTGGTAACAAGATTTTAAAAAATAACCAGTACATGATACTTGTTGGTACATGTATTTGTATTTATGGTAATAGGAGAGAAAAAGGTGGTGAAGTGAACAAACCATTTCAGATGATACAGCATCCATGATCAGGTCATCTGCAGGCGCCTGGTTGAAAAGCAAATTTCCCCTTGTTGCACGGAACAACATTCTCTCAAACAATAATATCTTAGTTTTTGGGATAATGCCACTTATAAATCTGAGACCAGACAGATTTGATGGTCCAGATTGTGTCGCCTGTGTGACTAACAAACTTTGAGTTTCTACATGATAGCACATCAACATGTAAAAACACTTGTGATATTTACCTGCTCAAGTAAGGAGGCCGACTCTGGATAATCACTGGGGTACACATTCTCGTCTAGTTCTCTGCCTTCGGGAGTCTCATAGCTATTACCTGAAACAAGAAAGCCTCCTGCCTGAAGAAAAGATGATGATATTCAGCATCTGATTTTAGATTACATCAAATGTTAGATGTTCTAGTAATTAGAACAGTATATAAAAAAAGTGTAGAGATTTTGAGTTAACAATTATGCTAATAAACATTATAACCACAAGTACTGCATAAACCTGAGCACACAAACGGAAGCTTTAAAAAATTTTGAGTCACACCAGAACTCGAGTCTTGAAGTTTCATAGTTGGGGACATAAAGAAGGAACAAAGAAGTTTAGAGCAGAAGTATCTTTACCCCAAATCCCCAATCCCCAATATCATAATATATGAATTTCATATGTTATTAAACATGTGAAGGTAGCAATACGGACGGATTGTGTAATGGGTCAAAACAAGTTTGAATTGAGAGACAAGATATTTTTTCACTATGGTACAACAATGGAATATTGGATACCCCAAATATTATATTGTATATTTCATATATACTGTTAATGTTAATGTTAATTAAAAAAACCTCCTGTTAGAATGAGTCAGCATATGTATGCAATGAAAACACTAAACAGCCTTTCGGGACATTAATCCTATTTGACATGTTCCTCTTTTAGCTGAAAAATTTTAGTGACCCAAGTTGGATAATACACAACCCACATCTATCCAATTTTTAGTGGCCCAAACTGAACATTTTTAGGCGGCTCGCAAAGCGGGTTAGACACCCAGGTTAATCATAAAAAGTCTATCCATTATAAATAATTATAAATAAATAGATGAAATCATAACCCCTCAGGAAAACATACAAGTAAAGTGCAGCCAGTTATATGGCATGTCCTTAACGAAAAACAAACATGATGTACACTATACCTTCTGCAGCACCATCTTGAACTCTAACAGCTCATTATACGTCTGTTGTAATTTCTCACTGTTAGCATTCATCTCAATAAGTTCGTGTTCATGCTCAGCAAGTTTTACCTGTGATTAAAGAAGACGATTAAAACATTATTTAGTTAAACCTCCTCAAAAGAAAGTTGGCGATTTTCTGTACTAAAAACATGCAATGATTGCTTATCCCCAATGACCAGAAACTGTTAATCTTCTTTTTTTTTTTCAAGCTAAAAAGGAACATACCTCTAGGGCTTCCAAATCAACGTCTGGTTGCAATGTCGGAAGAGCGGAAGATAGCAAACCAGCTTTATGTATCTGTTCTTTAAAAAACCGTAGCTTTCTTGACATTTCAGCACATCTTTTGACCTAATAACCATGGCATGACGTGCAGCAAGCAAACGGAAAACTTTTAACATTGCTAATATAAACAGGGATCTAGGTCTCCTTAACAGTATATAACCTAATTTAAAAGAATATCTTTAGCAAACCAACACCCACACTTTGGTCTCTAATTTGTTTTGTAGGAAAGGATTTTAATTTATTAACCAAAACCTAATACTTTAAGGCCAAACATGAACTAGTTAAAGTGTTAGACCTCAGAAAAAGAAGAAAAAAAAACAGAGACGGAAAAAAGAGAGAAAGAAAAGGAAATATAGGAGGAAAAGAAATGTATATATCTCTTTAACTCCATTACACCCAGAGCGTATTGAGGTTGTGGTATTCAAAACTACCTACTATCAAAGAGCATCGTCTCCATCACAACATAGATGGCAACATATTAGTCCATGATTCCTTAAATACTTTGCTTCTTTTCTTAAATTTTGAGTTCGGGTTCATATATGCAAACATATCTACAACTATGTTTAACAAAACAGCCAAAAATATAACAATACAAAAAAAAAACAGGCACATGATACAGTAATTACCTGATTTACAAATGTTCTTTGAAATGGGCTTTTATCATCGTTTAACTGCAAAGACAATCAAAAGCAGTAATTTAGCAACTAGCATGAATAATAAAAGATAAGCTACTAGTAGAAAACATTGATGCACAAAGATTTACTTTGATCGCATTTCAATATGAGATATAAAATTTGACTAAACTCCGCAACCAATTCCAACGAGAAGAGATCAACACACAGAATTGGAGAAATCTCTCTCTCTCTCTCTCTCTCTCTCATATATATATATATATATATATATATATATATATATGTATATATGAAAATTATATTATATATATATATATATATATATATATATATATATATATATATATGAAAATAGATAAGGAGGGCTGGCGAGGCCCGGAACTTCTCCGAGAGGTTCCTTTCGATACTCTGCGCACAGAAGCGATATCGAACATCACTTGCGTGCGTGCGTGCGTGCGACATATTTAAAAATTCTTATGTCGTATGATAAGACTGACAGACAGCACTTGCAATATTTTCAACATATCTAAGCTGGCCAGCAGTAATCCTATGAGCTTGAACAGCTTTGATTTTACCTCATATCCTACAACACATCTGGCATGATTATACATTCCTTAAGTGATGCAATCAAATCGTTATAAGTCAAACTCGTGGTGAGGGGAGAGTATCTTGTTTCAAAACTACCTACTATACATGTGGCTCTTCGAGCAAGGAACATACGAGGATTTTGGTTGATAAGATTCACTAATTCGAAAATGGAGTAATCTTGTTTTTGTCATTAATTATCATTGTAACCCATTCAATTCTAATTTAATAATTAGTTCGGATTTAAAGCGAATAACCTTGTTTTAGTAATTACAATAAATGTGCATTTGATAATACGGAAGGATAAAGAGCTTGAATGATTCAAATGTTCTAGTTGAACTTGGTTCTAACCATCTCCATTTACCATTTAACTTGGTGGTTACCGCCCTTTCTTGGGTGTCCGTGTTGTCCGTGAGGTCTCGAGTTCGAGCCTCAATTAGGGATTTCATAATGCCATTTGCTTTGCAATTTGTTATAGAGTCCTCTAAGGGTTTCTTGTAAATTTGTAAATGGTGGGTTCTTCCCATATCTAGCAAGGTTCTCTCGGTGGTTTTCCTTGGGTGAAATATCCTGAGGTTTCGTTCTAACGGGTGTAAGAAGTGAACATGACTTGTGACTTCCTAGATATGATCGGGTGGGTGACTAATGGAGACCTTAATACCGCCGTTTAAGAAAAAAGGTAGGTGATATTTCCACTTCCTTTTTTTATACATCCGCTACAATTTCATGTTATGTTCCAGAAATACCCTCCAATAGATACTAGTAAGAGATTTGTGCAAGGCATCATTTAGGAGTAAGGTAGATAATTTGAGTGGATCCATCAAAATCCATGTTGGAAATATCATCTCCAATAAAAAAATAAAAAAGATTGAACTTGGTTTTGAATGACAATAACATGTTTAGGAATCATTCTGAATGAACACTCTAAATGACGTAAAATTGTTCTATTAACAAATTACATTAAAAAAATTCAAAGAATATAATAGTTTGATAAATGTTATGGATATAATTTAAGAAATGTACTAAAACAAAATGGAGGTGCTTAATGGTTAAGAGATGAATACAACTCTGAATGGTTCAGCACATACTTTTGTTTCATTCAATATCACTTGTCATTTTAGAGGTTACAAATACACACGCTAATTGCTAATTGATTCAACATTTAGCGCTTAATCATTCTAATCAAACACAGCCTAAGCCCCATCAGACCCTTTATCAAGGCTAGAAAAATAAGCTTCAGCCAATAGGATGAATAGAAATGCTAACGAGGCATATCCAACAGTCACTTCACTACTGGTCCATATTAATATCTATTGAAAAAATTCAATCATGATAAACTATGTTGCCTCCGACATGTAGCCTAATTGGTTCCGAAGATAAGAACATATAAAAGTATCCAATGTTCAAGAAGCTTATGAGATAAATTTAGATGTCATTCAAATACGTTTCTGACTGTTTAGATCATGCAGTACAAAACTCAAATGAATTGTTATTCATATTGGCCTTATTTGTAGGTGTTGGTCACTTGGTCCATAGATCAGCAAGACTGCAAGAGCAGTGATTGAATAACATAAACTACTTGCTCATATGTGAAAAGAAGACTTTACCCGGCCATGGCAGACAAATGCGATACTGAATGGAAGTCAGTCATAGAGGCAAGTGAGAAAGTAGAAAGGTAGTAGGTTTTCCCTGTTCGGGCTACCCGGGAGGGCAAGTAATCCGACTCCATACTCTGATGTACACAGCCCAACAGGATTACTCCCTGGCTATTCCAACCCATCCCTGGCCACCACAAATATTCGTCCTAGACAGGATTCGTACATGAGACCTCATGCAAGGAACTCAGGGCCCCAAATACTTGGTTATCTAGTGATGGTTTCGAAGAGGCAAGTGACTTCCCCTTATTTTCACTGTCCTAATCTAGCTTCACAATGTCTGCACATGAGTTTTCTTGAAAGGAACCTCACACAAATGCCACTTAAATAACTCTAAAACTGCTAACTACGCTTGCAGCAATAATTCTTCAAGAGAATAAACACATTTTAAGCATGTCAAAGGGCATCCGTGTTGTCCTAAAAATTAAGCACCAAACTTAACATACTTAAGCTTCGTAAGCTTTCCTATTTTAATTTAACATTTTGTTAAATACACCTTACTTCCTAACATACAGTAATTCTATAACCTATAATCTCAAATTCCTTCAACCTATAAGTATGATTTATAACATACAACTATGCTCAAGTTACAGTTCTTTTCAAATTCTCATCAAGCAGGAACTATATTCAGACTCTGTAAACAATATACAATACAACTACACATAATTTCGAAACAACATAAAGGCGAATTTGGATATCATTAAACACCTAACAACTAATAAAAACGTTCAAAACTCAAATATCAAATTCAACAATTCATTGACCAAAAACATAATTAACAAATACACACACTCACATAGATACATTGATATAAATATGTCAATAAATAATAAATTAAGTTAAAATGAAAACATACGTCACGGAACTGTAGTAAACCGAGTTCCCCGAGATAAGAAACGGCACGGTGAGCGGATTCAACCGGAATAATTAACTGAACAAACGTCATCTTCTCCGACCGCATCAGATCCATTTCCGGCAAATTCTTCAGTATATTCATTTATATATGCTTATTATAATTCAATTCAATGCTAACTCCTAAAACTTGAATTGAAATAGAAGGATCGATTGATGAATAAATGCGTCAGATATCTAGGGCTAGATCTTTAGATCAGGCCTTTGTAAATTCATACTGCGTGCAATTTCTGGATCTAAAATGTACATGTGTGTGTATATGAGTATTATTTTATTATTATTTTATTATTAATATGTGTGTCCAATATGTACTCCTCCGTCTCATTCCAATGGTCCACAGACAAAAAACACGCAGTTTTAGAAAATTCCACTAACTTCATTTCTCCACCAATGAAATATCTTCTCTCTCCAAATCTATCTTCTTTCCTTTCTATTTATAGAAGTGGACTATTAGAATGAGATAGACCAAAATGAAATACTACTCTATTGAAATGAGACAGAGTTAGTATAGGACTAAAATGTACATGTGTGTATATGAGTATTATTTTATTATTATTAGACAAAATTAACCATTCAGTCATTGTGTTTTTCACTTTTTGCCTGTTTCATCTCTATATTTTATTTTCTGCATTTTTCATCCTTAAAAGCATTTTAAAGTGCCAATTTCATCTCTTACTCTAACGATGGTTAACTGAGTCCGTTAATATTATTCAAAGAGACTATCCACGTGATCTTTAGCTAATTAAATTACAAAAATCAATTCCTTCTTGTAATAATAGCATTAGCATTAGCATATCCACATTATAATAGCAGCTGATTTATGGGGAGGCATGCATATCAGCATATGCATGTAATGTTTTTTGGTCTCATTTTTTGAATTTTCTTAGTATTAAATAATCATACAAACCTTTACATTCGGATAGTTTCCAAAAGGGAGCTGATATTTTCAAATTCATTTTTAATAAATCTACTTAAGTTTACTGCAATGCCCTTAAATGATGTGTTATACAAGTTTCATGTTATAATTTATTTGAGGGTATTTTAGGGAGATATGTTCAAAGAGTTGTGGATCTATCAAAATTGCATTTGAAAATATCATCTCCCTTTTCAAAAGGCTCAATATCTTATTATGGTCATAAAAGCCCTGATCATATTGTTCCACTATATGGTCAACTCACATGAATTTCGTAATCAACCTATGACAAGCAGGTACTTGTGCGATTAATCTATTAGTACATATTTTTCGTTCGATTTTGCAGCATTATCTATTGTTGGATCATTCTTTACGTAGGAATTAATAATTTAACAATTTATGTGAGTAATTAGTGGGTCAAACAATACCATCATAAATTCATAACCCAATTTGAGCAGTACTATAAACTTCATTAATGCACAAACTCTTTTCGGATCATCTACCATCTCACCCATTTTTTATACAATAACTCAATATGATGCTTAAAAGAACTCTAAATATTGTTGAGTCCTACATTTCAAGCTGAAAAACTAAGATGTACTTCAATTCTGCTAGAACATGATCCCTGATTGTAAAGTTTTCAAAAGATTAATATCATAATGCAATGCTAATTTTCTTTTTGATCTTATGCACCTAAAGTGCTCAATTCATATTCAGATGGATACAGCATACACTGAAGCTCGGTTATAAGGCCGGTATGGCTAAGGGTTTAGGGTTGGGATGTACTAATTAGTTAAAGATTACGTGGATAGTCCCTGTGAATAGTTTTAACGGACTCAGTTAACCTTCGTTAGGGTGAGGGATGAAAATGGGACTTTAAAATGCTTTTAAGGATGAAAAATATAGAAAATAAAATACAGGGATGAAACGAGCAAAAAGTGGAAAATACAAGGGGACGAAATGAACAATTTTGTCTTATTATTATTTTCATTTTATTATTATTATTTTTATTTTTATATTATTTTTTAAAAGCAAGAAAGTAGTATATATGAGGGTTAAAGCCATAAATAGCCTATATACTTTTATTTTTGTTCCAATGTAGGCTATATACTCAGAAAAATACCAATGTAGGCTATATACTCTTAAAATATGTATCAGTGTACACCAACAAAACTTAGAAACCTGCTAACATCATCATCTTCATCGTATCAACATCATCGTCTAATCGGAGCTTCAAATTACTTGAAAATGATCCCAAAAGCCTCGACTAACAACTTTTGTGAAGTATTAAGGTTCAGCATTCACAACGATTTCACAATTCGATGAAGAACAGGAGCGGTTTTCATGAAGAACACCAAAATTGTGTTTTGTTGACATGAGTACACTTTTTAAAAGTATATACCCTACATTGGTATTTTTTGAAGTATATAGCCTACATTAGAACAAAAACAAAAGTATATAGCCTATTTATTGAAGAACAAGTTTGATATCGGCTAAAAAGTCACGTTTTCACCTCGGGATTAAGGCCCAAAAATAATAAAGTTTCAAACTTTATCGCCAAAATACCCGCTTCGTCAGTTAAAATTGAAGAACAAGTGATTACGAAGACGGTGCAAAAAGAATCAAGAGAATCATAGCTAAAACGAAGATTCTAGAGCGAAAACGGTGAAAGACAAGAAATCAAGTTACGATCCAGCGAATTAGCAAGCCAAACGGCTTGCCAAACGGGCTGCCAAACGGCTTGCCAGTATGGAAAACGGCCTGCCATACGCCCAAATCAAACGGGCATGGTAAACGGGCTGGCCTGGCAAACGGCCCCTGCAAACGGCCTGCCAAACGGCTTGCCATACGGCCTGCCAGCCGTTTGCAGGCAAAAATCAAGCTTATTTAAAGAGTCTTTGCCATTCATTCCAACACACACTTCAATTCACTTCTTTCTCTCTCTTGTACAATATTAGTCATACTTTCAAGGTCTTCGACTCCGTGCGAGAAATCTAGTGTCCGGAGAAGAACGCCGAAGATTGTATTAGGAGCGGTCTACCGTTTGAAGTTGTCGCTTTTGTATTTAGAACTCGTTTAATCTACTGGTACTTCTATCCTTTATCTTTATATAATGTCTTCTATCATTATGTTTTGTGATATTGTTGCCATGATTAGCGAGTAGTTATCTTTAGTGTATGCTATGATGTAATCAGTTATAATGCTAAAATAATATTATGGTTTGTGTATGTTGTCGAAATGCTTTCTGATTATGCTTTAAACTCAATCGCTTTTCCAACTAATAGAACGTAGTTATTGGCTCTGTTATTGGAAAGTCGCGAATCCCGATTCAGAGTACACTATCTGTGTCACCCCTTGGTAAGAGAAGTCTATCCGATACAATGCAAGATCGACTGAGGCACACCGGTTGTAGTAAGTCTGACAAGCTTTGGATTCTGACTGAGGACTCTTTCGTAGTGAAACATCTAACTAGACCCTTAATACATTATCGGTCTCAGACCATGTTAGTGTAGTCACCAAGCATATAAACTTCGTACGTACACGCTGAAACACAACGCTTGTTGTCAGCTGTACCTTTGCTAAGTAAGGCCACGGAACCCGGTCAGTGCTGATTAGTACACTTCACCATAATGCGGTCTCAAGCATTGCACCCCGCTTGAGGGATTCTTGGTTAATTTAGGAACTGTTTGTATAAGGATTGGACCGTTAGGATAACCGAACGTGTTCATGGAAGTCAACCCGACTTGGCCATGGTGTTCTTTATAGTTGAACTCTTCTTAAGGGCCTAACTATCTTTTAAACCCAATCATTAACGAAAGAATTGAAACACATCACGTCTCTCGGATACGGTAAACCCTGTATTCTATTATGCTTAAGAAAGTTTAGACCTTTGTGGAATGTTAATACATCACCCAACCGAGTCGCTCAATGGGATGAGCCGTCTGAAGTGTATGCTTGTAGTCAGACTGCACGGGCGTCAAGGGGTAAGGGACGTTGCTGTCTATTCAGAATCTTCAAGCCTATCGCATTACCCAGTGACATGTCTTACGACAGGGGCGTTTAGGACCAGTATAATGAATACAAGGTCCCTACCTATTCATGAGCCAGCATTCCATAATCTCAGCAGAATAACTGGTGAAATCATAGTATGCACTTGCTTTAACCTTATCTGAATTACGAATTATATTGCATTTACTTTATCTATCTTATAAATTAGAAAAACCCAAAATTAGGTAATCACTACTCATTCTCCTTATAATTATCTTAAGCTTTAAATATAGGTTCGATTCTACTGATATCTTAAAAATACGACCCTAGGTCATACTTCTCTTACTCATAATAAGGAGTAGTACGATTTAGGCCCCGCTAAATATAAGTTTAAAACAGTACCCCCCCCCTTTTGGTGACTGATTCTGACGTATTGCGACCTAACGACACCGCACGAATAAAACCGTCCATTTCGGTCATATCAAAGTTGCAGGTTTTTTTTCCATCTCATATTTAAAAGGAAAAAAAATCCACATAATCATTTTAACTGGTTTAGCCGGTAGCAAGTCATATTTGTTGACATGAGTACACTTTTTGAAAGTATATAGCCTACATTGGTATTTTTTTTGAGTATGTAGCCTACATTGGAACAAAAATGAAAGTATCTAACCTATTTATAGCTTTAACCCTATATATAAACGAAATTGTACAACGATGATGGATAACAAGAGAAGGGGAGGTGATTCTTCCACACTTGTTTTTAGTCCATCCACACTAAATTAAGTAAAGAGACTATTATACCCTTCAACCTAAACTAAATTTATTTTTATTAATAAAAAAATAACACAATCCTCAAACACATGTCATTCCGGTCACTTATTTCTCTCTATCTCCAAATGTTAAACCCCTGAATAGGAGTAAATCTAAGTATACTCTTAATTGCTTGAGTTATAAACCATCATAACCACCATGAAATCCAAATCTCTTTGCGAATCTATTGCACTCAATTTTAGAGGAGTTCGTTAACGAAGTGCCGCCATGCACCACACAAAGCAACCCCACCGGAAATGTACTCCGAGCGGTTTGTTAGTATTTTTAGGCGAGATACTGACTATCACCCTACTACGCATTCAAGTAATTACCCTTGCAACATATCTTAAAATTACAAGAATTTGGATAAATGAAATTAGTCGATCGTGTGAACAAGAATGGACATTACATGAAACAACCATTATAAATTACAAGAACAAGAATATGCCTATGGAAATTAGTAGATTACAAGTGAGATGATAAATGACACATTCTGTGATGACCCGTCCAAATCCCTTTGGACGAATACATCATTTATTGATTTCATAGTGAGGTTTTGACCTCTATATGATACGTTTTGTAAACATTGCATTTTTTTGAAAAGGCACACCATAAATGAATATCTAATTCCAAGGTCTTTAACATCTGATGATTTCTACATATAGATAATCACCGTAAATAATAGTTTACAATACTACATCCGTTGACAATGCAGTCAAAATAAGATACATGGTGATGATTTTGTGAATGCAAAGTTTTCTTGAATAAAGCATGTATGACTCCATGCACATAGCTTGTATAACGTATAAGCAAACAGCGGAAGACTTCTAGAAACCTGAGAATAAACATGCTTAAAAGTGTCAACACAAAGGTTGGTGAGTTCATAGTTTTAATGTTGCGCATAATCTGTATATAAAGGTGAATCACAAGTTTTCAGTTGTTTCATCTAGAAACATTTATCAAAATATTCTATGAAATTGAGCACCCTAGTAACTAAACTTAACATATATATAATTTATACCCTTTGTATAATCATCTTAATAATACACGCAAACCAACGTGTACGCTTCTCAAATAGCATACGTCCGTTAAAAGGCTAGTGCTCTAGCTCGGACGGGGATATCAAGCCCTATGGATCCATAAACTACTACTCGCACCCACCAGTTCTTATAATCGGCAGTTACTAGTTACCAAAGCTAAGGGATTTTCGGTTCAAACTCAGTATAGAATTTAGTATGTACTTATGTCCATTGTGTTTAAAATAAAGTTCATGTATTCTCAGCCCAAAAATATAGATTGCAAAAGCAATTAAAAAGGGAACAAATGAAACTCACCTTAGCAGCACATAAGGTCATTCACTGAAATGTGACCGAAACTCGGAATGCAAAATTAATCGTAGATCTCAACCTAGAGAACATATGTTGGTCAATACATGTCTAATAAGCTAGGTTGGGTCATAGTGTATCACAATCCTAATGCTCGAGACCGACGCGCAAAAGTTAACAAAAGTCATCTCAAAAGTCAAACTGACCCAATATGATCTTTAAATCTATACATGTTTATTAACATAGTATAAGTCTTGATAATTGAACGAAATTATAGTTTATCAAACTCAAAATATTATTTATTTCAGGAGCTATATTATATTTGAATTATCATGGCAATCAAACATGTTTTATTATTTCATATAGTTTTTCAATACTTGTAAAATCAGATTATAGTGTTTATAAAGCTTTAAAACATGATAAGACAGTCAACTTTGACAATTGTTCAACAAGACGAGACGTGTCTTATATAGAAATTCATTTACTCGATTAGTAATATTTGAAAATCCAATTTATCAATCTCATAAACAAGTTGTTTAAATATCAATTGCAGATTCAAAAGCAATTCCGATTAATGTTAATGATAATTCAGTTGACCATAACTTTTAATCCGTTCCTTGAAAACACACGATTTCTAAATGAAAAGTTATTAATTTTTCGACAGCTTTCCAATGACATGCATATCATATACCTTTTATCAATAACACATGTATTTAATTCGTGATTCATCATAAACTATCTAACGACAAAATTAAAGCATACAAGCATGCATAAACATATATACTCGAGCACTAGACATGGATACACTATTAATATATAAAAGATAAAATATAAATGCTTACATATCAATATTGTGATTCAATATTGCAGAAAAGTACGTAGACGCAACGGAGATGCTAAACACTAGGTTTGACCTTTGACTCATGGTCATAACCCCCAAGTAATACCCATAACCTCCATAGCTATAACCCATAATTTCCTTAGCTTTAACCTGTTCGAAAAGCTTGTTTTGAAAATAACACGCTCATGACTTCGTCGTAGTATTTTATGTAAAATACTTAATAATAATAATTCTATTAATAATAATAATAATAAGATTAATATTAATAATATTAATCTTAATAATAATAATATATAAATAATAATTGTAATATAAATAATAAATATAATAATACGGAGATAGATAGATGTGAATATGTGCGTGTTCTTCAAACTGCGAAACGATCGAGCTTTTATACATGTTTGCTGAATCCTGCCCCCATGCGATCGCATGGGTTCACAAGCTTATAGCCATGCGATCGTATGGCTCTTGCTGACAGCTCACATCTATTTTTGTTTTATAGTTTGTCGACATATTTTTATAATATAAATATAATATATTTAATTTATATAATTAATTATATATTATATTAAATTCATGTGCATAGTTGACTTGTAATTTTTGTTCCAATGACTCGTACGTTGTCACTCGACTTATGTCCCGGTTCCGGTTTCTCGAACGCATTTTCGTACGCTTAGAAAACTAGTACTTTTTGTTACGCGACGTGTACCTTTATCAAAAATTAAACTTAAGCATTGATAAACTATGTCACTCGAAGTGTAGCTTTAGTCAATTAAGTGTTTTGGTTATTTGCTTCTATAAATCATCGTCTCGTAGTATATACATATACATATACATATATACATTTTTATTTTAAAATGGTGTTTCACTGTAGCAAAGTTACTGTAGAAAAGTTTTTTTACTGTAGCAAATAGTGATTTTCAAAAACACTGTAGCTTTTCGGGTACTGTAGCAATTCGAAAATACTGTAGCAAATTAGTGTTTTACTGGTTCATCTTAAACGCTTTAGTTAACTTATCTAAATATCAATCGAATCAATAAACGAATGTTACTATCGTTTACTAAATAACTTGAAATTATATATATGTATATATCTTTATTTAATATACATAAATCAGTTTTTAAATACACATTGCAAGTTATTTATGAATAATTAATATTCCAATTTATATATATATATATATATATATATATATATATATATATATATATATATATATATATATATATTTACAAATAGATGTTCGTGAATCGTCGGTCAATAGTCAAAGGTTAACTGAATATATAACATTAGTTTAAAATTTTTGAGAATCAATATTACAGACTTTGCTTATCGTGTCGGAAACATATAAAGATTAAGTTTAAATTTGGTCAAAAATTTCCGGGTTGTCACAGTACCTACCCGTTAAAGAAATTTCGTCCCGAAATTTGATTGGTATGGTCATGGCTGACAATAAGTATGTTTTTATGACGCATACGAGCTGAAAATTAGAGTTTTATCATCATTGAGTAATATAGATAAAACAATTCGATTTTGTGAAGAGTACGAGTGAAGTTATCACAAAAGAGTGAAATGAATAAATGTAGATTTGTCATATCTTTTGACGTAAATAGAATTGATTTCCGGAGTTCAAGGGATTTAGAGAAAATTTTCGTAATAAGATTTGATTCTTCGGTAATTAAGAAAATTAGGATCTTCTTTGATTAAATGCGATAACCTGTCACGATTGCTCTATCAGTTTAATTTTTTTTTGCTATAAATCCATTCCTTTCGTTTCTTTATTTCCACAGCTCACCTTCTATTCTTCCTCCCTCAACTCATACTTTAAAGTATTCGTCAATATGCTTTATCCAGTTCTGATTCTTGATATACTCCTAACTTTCATATATGTAATTCTTCTTTTCCATCTACCGCCAGAAGAATCTATTCACTTCTACTATACTCTTGGTTTTATAGTGTTTTTTGTCATCCCTTGTCTTTATATTGCTATATTCATCGATATATACGGTTTATAATTTCTGGGTGGTTGTTGGGTTTTATATCTTCCCTTATATTTCGATGTCTCTGCTTCTGTCTTTCCATAATCATTGACATTCACAGTTAATACTCTCTCCAATTTACTGTGATTTATACTTCCATTGATATTTTGAAGCTTCATGCTTTTGTTTTATCTTCCTGACTTTAAATCAAACGAATAATGGTCCAGAATTCGTAGGTATGGAGTTTCGAATGATCTTAATATACAAAGCATAAAGGAAAGGTAATAGCACGATTTAATTTGTCAAATTACCAGAATATCCGGAAAAGACCGAATCATCAAGAAAATATTTTCTTGATATGTTTTAGAGGTTAAATAGAATGAAAGAGTTATGTAATATGGTTCATGATGAGGGCATGATCTGTGAACCCTTATCACGTTCCATTAGAAACTCAGCATTACTTACTGTAATATAACCACGTTGATCAAGTGTCGTTATATTATTGATAATGCTAAAAACGAACATATATTTCATAGCATTATCCCTCAAGAAAGACAAGCTTTTAGTTATAATTGTTCTATTTACAAGTGATATTCGTTTAAATAATAAAAGGTGAAGACAAAAGACAGATCTGACAAATTGAAGACGCAAATGACCAAAAAGCTCAAAAGTACAAAATACAATCAAAGTGGTTCCAATTATTGATAAGAAACGTCTTAAAATTACAAGAGTACAATACGCAAAACGTAAAGTACAAGATATTAAATTATACGCAAGGACGTTCGAAAATCCGGAACCGAGACCAAAGTCAACTCTCAACGCTCGACGCAACGGACTAAAAATTACAAGTCAACTATGCACATAAATATAATATAATATTTAAATAATTCTTATAATTATTTATATATTATATTTATTTATAAAAACCGTCGGCATACAAAGAAACAAAAATATGTGAGCTGCTACCTACCCCCATGCGATCGCATGGCCTGGAGGCACAAAAGCCATGCGATCGCATGGCACACCTTTTCAGCCCACATGCCTATAAATTTCGCGGTTTTGATCGATGTTAAACACATCTTTTTCTTCTTTCTCTCATACGTAAGATATATATATATATATATATTTATATTTTAATTTTAATTTTAATTTTAATTTCTAATAATAAGGGTATGTTAGCGAATGTTGTAAGGGTGTAAGTCGAAATTCTGTCCGTGTAACGCTACGCTATTTTTAAATCACTGTAAGTTATGATTAATGTTATTTTTAATTTAATGTCTCGTAGCTAAGTTATTATTATGCTTATTTAAGACGAAGTAATCATGATGTTGGGCTAAATTATTAAGATTGGGTAATTGGGCTTTGTACCATAATTGGGGTTTGGACAAAAGAACGACACTTGTGGAAATTAGACTATGGGCTATTAATGGGATTTATATTTGTTTAATTAAATGATAGTTTGTTAATTTAATATAAAGATTTACAATTGGACGTACCTATAAATAACCATATACACTCGATCGGACACGATGAGCGGGATATTTATAAGCACTAATAATCGTTCATTTAACCGGACACGGGAATGGATTAATAGTCAATGGACTTATTAAAACAGGGTTGAATTATATACAAGGAAAATTGGTGTAATTATAGTTTAAATCCCCAATTAGTTGAAATATTTGACTTCGGATATAATGATAATTTGACGAGGACACTCGCACTTTATATTTATTACTGATGGACTGTTATGGACAAAAATCAGACGGACATATTAAATAATCCAGGACAAAGGACAATTAACCCATGGGAATAAACTAAAATCAACACGTCAAACATCATGATTACGGAAGTTTAAATAAGCATAATTCTTTTATTTCATATTTAATTGCACTTTTAATTATCGCACTTTTATTTATTGTTATTGTATTTAATTGCACTTTTTATCGTACTCTTTGATTATCGCACTTTTATTTATCGCAATTTCATTATCGTTATTTACTTTACGCTTTAAAGTTAAGTTATATTTATTTTTAATATATTACATTAGGTTTTAACTGCGACTAAAGTTTTAAAATCGACAAACCGGTCATTAAACGGTAAAAACCCCCTTTTATAATAATAATATTACTTATATATATATTTGTATTTTTATAAATTTAAAACTAATATAGCGTTAAGCTTGTTTAATTTTCCCTGTGGAACGAACCGGACTTACTAAAAACTACACTACTGTACGATTAGGTACACTGCCTATAAGTGTTGTAGTAAGGTTTAGGTATATCCATTCTATAAATAAATAAATATCTTGTGTAAAATTGTATCGTATTTAATAGTATTTCGTTGTAAAAATAATACTATTTCCTAGTACCCCTCGCCCACATCAAGTATTTTTGGCGCCGCTGCCGGGGAGATTCTTGTTTAAATGCCGAAAGCGCAACGCTATATAAAAAAAAGATTTTTATTAATTTTTTTAGTTTACTTTTATAAAAATACGCTTTTGTAAAAATACGTTTTAAATATTCGAAAATATAAAAAGAAAAATAAAATATTTATATATTTTTAATAGTTTGTTATATATATAAAACTATAAGGTTTCTTTATTTTTATTTTGTAAAAATATAAGTTTTATTTAATTTATATAAATATATTATATAAATATATAAAACAGAAAACTGAAAAAATAATAATAATAAAAACATTCGGGCCACTACACTGTAGCAGCCCAACAACTGAACTGGATCCGAGGGCCATGCGATCGCATGGCTGTTTAACTGAGTTTTCATGCGATCGCATGATTAGAAAAGACAGGTCTGAAACATCTGATCCATCGAATTAGGGTTTAATTATTATTATTATTATTATTATTATTATTATTATTATTATTATTATTATTATTATTATTAATTAAAAACCCTAATTAGGGTTTAGTTATTTAATTATTTAGTTTAGTTTTTATTTAATTTGTATTATTAAGTTTAATTAAATTACAAAATTAATACTTTTATAAAATAAATAATATAAAAATAATATTTTTATAAAAATTGTAATTTTTACAACTTTAAGTATATTTTTATATTTTGTTTCTTTTTATTCGTTTTAGCGTAATATGTGTATTTTTCGCTCGTATTTAGTTTTAAGTCATAGTTTTTGTCATAGTTATTTTTACTTCTAGATTTTTAGGCTTTGCCGTAAAATCCCTTAAGTGCTTTTTCTTTAGACTAAGATTTAGGTGCTTTAGAATTTTGCGACGCCGTTTTATATATTTTAGTACCTTTTTAAGTTATTGCTATTTGGGATATAGAATTTCTTGTAAGCTTTAATATTCCTAGACGTAACTTTTAATTCTTAGTTTTTAGTTCCTTTTTAAGTTTCGACGCGCTACTTTCTTATTTTTATTTTTCGACGCCTATTATTTTTCGACCATTTATTTTTCGACGTTTTTCGACGCGCTCTTTTTCTTTCTTATTTCTCGACATTCTAGTTTTTAGGACATAGAATTTTTCTATTTCTTCTCTAAATTTCTTTAAATTTCAACGAAAAATTATTTTAAGTGGTTAAATTGATAGACATCAAAATTTTCTGGTTCGTAGTAATAGTTGGATTTGTACGTGGACCGGGTTATTGGAGCTAAACAGTACTCAATTATATTGAGACCAAACGAATCCTGCCCCTCTGCTGCATCTTTTGGCTATTCGGAACGTGGGCAAAATTAGAAAAGTCTATTAATTGGATAACTTATATAATTTTTCTTTCTTTTAAAAACTAATAGGATATTCAGTGAATGCACCGAGCAAAACGTTCACCACCTTTTGTATGTTCTCCACCTGTAACTCGATCAAGACATCTAGCAAATATTGTCGCCGTTGATTTTTCTTTAGAATCGTCATCCAGTCGACCAAGTACTCCAATTCAAATTTCCGATAATCCATTTTTTGAACCCGACCTCACAATTGAGAATCCGGAGAATCTTCAGGGACAATTCAGAGATCCTGAACCATTAATCTTTCCTCCGAAACCACCAATCATTCAAACAGAGATTGTTGAGGAACCAACCATTAAATCAGAATCCTCTAGTGATTCAGATTCAACAAATTCAATAATGGAGAATCTGGAACCTCTAAGTATGGAAGACCGAATGAGAGCTAAACGCACTGGCCAAGGTCACGCAATTACTCAACCCGACATTAATGCGCTAGATTATGAAATCAAAGGACAAATTCTACACATGGTAACTAATCAATGCCAATTTAGTGGTGCGCCGAAGGAAGATCCAAATGAACATATTCGCACATTTAATAGGATCTGTACTTTATTTAAAATTCGAGAAGTTGAGGGTGAACAGATATATCTCATGTTATTTCCCTGGACTTTAAAGGGAGAAGCCAAAGATTGGTTAGAATCGTTACCTGAAGGGGCGATTGATACATGGGACGTTTTAGTTGAAAAATTTCTCAAACAATTCTTTCCGGCATCTAAAGCCGTGAGACTTCAAGAAGAAATTGTTACGTTCACACAGAAGCCAAATGAAACTCTATATGAGGCGTGGACCAGATTTGGAAAGTTATTAAGAGGATGTCCGCAACATGGTTTAGACACTTGTCAAATAGTACAAATATTCTACCAAGGATGCGACATCACTACAAGAAAAGACATAGACATAGTAGCTGGTGGTTCCATTATGAAGAAAACAGCAACTGATGCTTACAAAATTATTGATAACACTGCTTCCCACTCACATGAGTGGCACCAAGAAAAAGATATCGTTAGATCATCTAAAGCAGCTAGATCTGATTCTAGCCATGACTTAGATTCCATTTCTGCAAAGATAGATGCTGTCGAGAGACGAATGGAAAAGATGACTAAAGATATCCACTCAATACGAATTAGTTGTGAGCAGTGTGGAGGACCACATTTAACAAAATATTGTCTCAGTATTGAACTAACAATGGAACAAAGAGAGAATGTTTCATACATAAACCAAAGGCCTGCAAATAATTATCAGAATAATTATCAACCGCCAAGACCAATCTACAATCAAAACCAGAATTATAACCGAAATGTTCCATACAACAACTAACAAGGTCCTAGCAATCAACAAGTATCCAACAATACTTACAATCAGCAAAGACCTAATTTTCAAAACAAACCACCACAAACCGATGATAAAAAGCCAAATTTAGAAGATATGATGTCAAAGCTAGTTTATTCTCAAACGCAGTTTTTCACATCTCACAAACAAACGAATGAACAAAATGCTCAAGCATTTAGAAATCAACAAGCTTCTATTCAAAATCTGGAACAAGAAGTAAGTAACCTAGCAAGGTTGATAGGTGAAAGAAAATCGGGAAGTTTACCTAGTGATACAAATGCTAACCCCCGGAATGAAATAGCTAAAGCCATTACCACAAGAAGTGGTATTACACTTAAACCACCTAAAATACCTGTAATTTCTAATGAAACTATTCCTACTCCACAAGAACCACAATCTGAACAAGATAAGGAAAAAGACCCGGTAGTTGAAAAGGTTAATGAAGATAACACAGTTAAGGCTAAACCTTATGTTAAACCATACCAACCACCACTTCCTTACCCGAGTAAAATGAGAAAAGAGAGACTTGAAGCAGAGCAATCCAAATTCTTGGATATGTTTAAACAGATAAATGTCAATCTTTCTTTCATTGATGTGATTTCAAATGCCTAGATATGCTAAATTCTTGAAAGATCTAATCACAAATAGAAAGAAAATGGAAGAACTCTCGGCTGTTACTATGAATGCTAATTGTTCTGCAGTGCTGTTGAATAAAATACCAGAAAAATTATCTGATCTAGGAAGTTTCACAATTCCATGTTTTCTGGGTAGTCTTAGTTCAATAGAAGCATTGGCAGATTTAGGTGCTAGTATAAATTTAATGCCATATTCACTATACGTTAAACTAGACTTGGAGAATTGAAACCAACACGAATAAGCATACAACTAGCCGATCGATCAGTAAAATATTCTAGAGGGATAATGGAGAACATGCTAGTTAAAGTTGGTACTTTAGTATTTCCAGTAGATTTTGTTATTCTGGACATGGAAGAAGATTCTCGAGTACCTCTCATATTAGGAAGACCATTCTTAAACACGACCAAAGCAATAATAGACGTGTTTGGTAAGAAACTGACCCTAAGTATAGAGGACGAGAGTGTTACCTTTTCAGTTGATAGAGCAATGCAACAACCGCAATCTGCAGATGATACATGTTATTATATTCAAACTATAGAATCACATGCAGAATTGTTAGAAGAATTTCTAGAATTACAAGGAACGGGAGAATGTTCTTTAGGAGAAAGTACTGAACCAATTGATGAAACTGAAATGTTAGCTACACTTATGGCTAATGGATATGAACCAACAACAGAAGAAATTCAAATGCTAAAAGAGGAAGACAGATATCGATATAAATCATCGATAGAAGAACCACCGACATTAGAGTTAAAGCCACTTCTAAACCATTTGGAATACGCTTATTTAAATGGTGAGTCTAAATTACCTGTAATAATATCGTCTTCTCTTACTGAAAATGAAAAATCTCAACTCATTTCTGTGCTAAAAGCTCACAAACCAGCCATTGCATGGAAAATTCATGATATTAAAGGAATAAGTCCTTCGTATTGCACACATAAAATCCTTATGGAAGAAGGTCATAAAACGTATGTGCAATGCCAATGAAGACTAAATCCTAATATGCAAGATGTTGTTAAGAAAGAAATTATTAAACTGCTTGATGCAGGTTTAATTTATCCAATTTCTGATAGTCCATGGGTAAGCCCAGTTCAATGCGTGCCTAAGAAGGGTGGCTTGACTGTCATCACAAATGAGAAAAATGAGCTTATTCCTACTAGGACTGTAACAGGATGGCGTATTTGTATTGATTATAGAAAATTAAATGACACCACCAGAAAAGATCACTTTCCCTTACCTTTCATTGATCAAATGTTGGAAAGATTAGCCGGAAATAGTTACTATTGTTTTCTTGATGGTTTTTCCGGATATTTTCAAATTCCAATAGCACCCGAGGATCAAGAGAAAACCACATTCACGTGCCCTTATGGTACTTTTGCTTACAAACGCATGCCATTTGGACTTTGCAACGCCCCTGCAACCTTTCAAAGGTGCATGATGGCGATTTTTCACGACATGATAGAAGAATGCATGGAAGTTTTCATGGATGACTTTTCAGTCTTCGGTGATACATTTGAATCATGTCTAATTAATCTTGAACGAATGCTTATTAGATGCGAACAATCAAATCTAGTACTTAATTGGGAGAAATGCCATTTCATGGTTAAAGAATGCATCGTTCTTGGTCATAAAATTTCAAAGGAAGGAATTGAAGTGGATAGAGCTAAAGTAGATGTAATTGCTAAACTTTCACATCCTACCAATGTTAGAGGAGTTAGGAGTTTTCTAGGGCATGCCGGTTTTTACCGAAGTTTCATAAAAGATTTTTCTAAAATTGCCACTCCTATGAATAAACTCCTAGAAAAGGATGTTCCATTCATCTTTTCAGATGAATGCATAAAATCTTTTAATATTCTTAAAGAAAAACTCACTAATGCGCCGATTATGATAACTCCAAATTGGAATCTACCGTTTGAACTAATGTGCGATGCAAGTGATTTTGCAATGGGAGCCGTTTTAGGACAAAGGATTGAAAAACAATTTCAACCTATTTATTATGCTAGTAAGACGTTACAAGGAGCACAAACGAATTATACAACTACTGAAAAAGAACTCCTTGCTATTGTCTTTGCTTTTGACAAATTTCGATCATATCTCGTTCTAGCTAAAACGGTGGTCTATACCGACCATTCTACTCTTAGATACCTATTTTCGAAACAAGATGCCAAACCACGATTAATTCGTTGGATCTTACTCTTACAAGAGTTTGATATTGAAATCCGAGATAAAAAGGGAGCAGAAAATCTCGCAGCTGATCATCTTTCTCGTCTTGAAAATCCCGAATTAGAAGTTCTAAATGAATCGGCCATACAAGACAACTTTCCTGATGAATATCTATTGAAGATAGATTATAATGAAATTCCATGGTTTGCAGACTATGCAAACTATTTAGTATGTGGGTTCCTTGAAAAAGGATTATCGTACCAAAAACGAAAGAAATTCTTTAATGATATAAAACACTATTTCTGGGAAGATCCACATTTGTTTAAAAGTTGTCCCGATGGAATAATATGCCGATGTGTATTCGGGGATGAAGCTAGTCAAATCTTAAACCATTGTCACACAGGACCAACAGGAGGGCATTATGGGCCTCAACTCACAGCAAGAAAAGTTTATGATGATGGATTCTATTGGCCTACAATTTTCAAAGACGCACACCTTCTTTGCAGATCCTGTGATGCTTGTCAAAGGGCCGAAAAAATAAGTCAACGTGATGAAATGCCACAAAATGTCATTCAAGTATGTGAAGTATTTGACATTTGGGGTATTGACTTTATGGGTCCATTTCCAAAATCTCATAATAATCTCTACATTCTCGAAGCCATTGATTATGTATCTAAATGGGCGGAAGCACAAGCTCTTCCAACTAACGATGCACGAGTTGTAGTCAACTTTTTAAAACGTCTTTTTGCAAGGTTTGGAACACCGAAAGCTTTAATAAGTGATCGGGGTACTCATTTTTGTAATAATCAACTTGAGAAAGTTCTTAAAAGATATGGAGTAACTCATAAAATCTCCACCGCTTATCATCCACAAACAAGTGGACAAGTTGAAAATACCAACCGAGCTTTAAAACGTATTCTAGAGAAAACCGTAGGATCAAATCCGAAGGAATGGTCCATGAAATTGGAGGATGCACTCTGGGCTTTTAGAACAACCTACAAAACTCCAATTGGTACCACACCTTTTAAACTCGTTTACGGAAAAGCATGTCATCTTCCAGTAGAAATTGAACACAAAGCATTTTGGGCTTTGAAGACATGTAATCTTGATTTACATGAAGCCGGACGTCTACGGTTAAGTCAACTAAATGAATTAGAAGAATTAAGACATGAAGCATATGAAAATTCCTTAATCTATAAGGAAAGAACGAAGAAATGGCATGATAAAAGAATCTGAAGTTCAAAAGAATTTAAAGAAGGAGACAGAGTTCTTCTTTTTAATTCACGATTCAAGCTATTTCCTGGAAAATTGAAATCAAGATGGTCTGGACCATTCATAGTCAAAAGAGTTTTCCCGTACGGAACGGTAGAATTAATAAATTCAAATGGGATTGAATTTAAAGTTAATGGTCACAGAGTTAAACATTACATAGATAGTCCGATGGAAGTTGACAACGAAGTTAATCATAATTTCAACACCACAGTTAACTAAGTGTGGGGAGGTTCGAATCTTTTAAGGATAATACATATTTCTGTTAGAGTTAGATTTTTTGTTTTCGTGTAGTTTTCGAGAATGGAACCCGAATGGTCTTTCCCTAGCAGACCCTAAAGAACTAGTCTTCTCCCCCCATTCTGAATTTTTAATTTTTTTAGGTTTTACGAGATGAAGTCTTCCTATGAATTAAACCATGGTCTAATGCTACACGCTTTGATCACTAAACGTAATAATGACACCCTTCCAAGTAAAATAGTATTATTAATCAGAGGTAAATTGGACGGAGTAAGAAAAGAATCCAGGAACGAAAATAATAAGTTACAATTTGGTAAAGGAAAATCAAAATTCACAGCGAAAAGAAGAGTACGACACCTTGAAAGATGTCACAAATGCGGAAAATGGTCACACGAAGGAAAATGTTCGACGAATCAGACATATTCCAATACCGAATTCGTTACTTTATGCAGAGATGGACCGTTCATATGTTTCGAAGAAAAAACATTGAATGCTCGAGGTTACGCCTATGTAGCTATGGAAACCCAATTAGTCCGACTATCTTATGAGTGGGCTAAAGCAGGTCACTAAGAATTCTATTTTACAGGTAAGTATGTACAGTTTTTATTTTTATTTTTATTGCTTTTAACCTTTTGGTAATAAATGCTAAATCGTTCGCTATAAAGTATTAAATTGATACTCTATAAAATTAGGTTTTGCGACCGAAATTATTGATATCATACAAAAATTTACTACATCACTGCGAAATTTACCGTTTATTCTTAAGGTATAAATATCTTTAATCAATCAACCCAAAATATTTCAAAAATTCGTCATGAGTTAAACTAGGTTATGGAACCGAAATTACTTTACCAAAAAGAGGGGCGTATATTTTTGATAATATTTGATTGATTAAAGTGGGATAAAAGACCAAAAAGATTTTTAATTTTATTTTTACTTTTTTTTAAAATTAATATTAAAATAATATTGTAAACTTTTTAAATCAATATATTTAAAATTGTAAATATTTGAAAAATTAATATTTTTAATATAAGTTTGTATGTATAAAAACAAAAGTATAATTTAAGTTTAGTGTGAATTTTTAATTAATAATAATATGAATTTTTAATTTTATGCATTTTAAATTTAATTTTGGTGTGAATTTAAAAACAAAAATTTACTTTATTTCGTTAAGTTAAAAATTTGATTTTTAAAATTCGCCGTGAGTTGAAGACTAGGTCGTTGAACCGAAATTGCTCTACCCAAGGGAGGGACGAGAACTTTTATTATCATTATTTTTAGCCTTATTGAATTAAAGTATGCCAAAAACATTAAAAAAACCCAAAAATCTTTGCTTTTAAAACCGCGCTTAAAAATTGACAAATTTTAAAATTTTGTCGAGGGACGGACTAGGACAACGATCCGAAACGCCCTCATCCTAAAAAGAAACAAATTTTTAAAAAAATTTATTAATTTTATGTTTTATAAGTTATAAGGTTTTATAAAAAAAAATACCAAATCCATGCGATCGCATGGGTTTTAAACTTCAACTCCATGCGATCGCATGGAACTGAAAAACGGGCCAGAAACAAATAGCTCAGAGAGCTGTGTTCTTCACACCACCACACACACAATACACGAAAATCTCTCAAAACCCTCTCAAATTTCATCATTTTTCTACCGTAATTCGTCAAATTTCTTGCTCTAATCATGCCTAGGTTCGGATTCTTCAACAAAAAGGTAAAAATTATACCCCTAAACTCATAAATTTTCTAGTTTTTGTGATAATTATCAATATTTTACCTAATGCAATTTTGTTAATTTCTAGTGTAATTAAAGTTAAATTGTTAGTATATTATGCATGTATAACCTAGATTGATGCTATTTAACATGATTTGAAGCCAAAAACTTCAAAATTTTTAGAAATCTAGGGTTTGTGTTCTTGAGCAATTTGGGACTTTTTGATATAAACAGGTTATGGCCGATTTTTGTCATGAATTATTGCTAAATTAAGTAGTGTAACATGTTTAGGTAGTTAAATGATCCAAACTTTGATCCTAAACATGATTTTTGGAGATTAAAGTGGACTTTTTAAGTCCAAAATTCATGAACTTGATTAATTTGATATAATTGCCATTTGAGACTTGTTTAATTGCTAGTAAAGGCTATTTTGACATGTTATTTGAGTTAAATGCTTATGAACTTTGTATACATTTTCATATGTGCTTATTTGAAAAAGTGTAGAATTGTAAAAAATGTGAAAATGTGTATAAGTTTAATTTTGATTGAACATGTTATTGTGGTTAATTTAAGTTGTTATTTTGCTAACACTAATGCATATTTGGATGCACAAATTTTGTGTTTAATGTGTTTTGCAGAAAACCGATACTGCTGGTGCTTCATCGTCATCTAGACAACCACAACAAGAACCTGAACCAGAATATGAACCGCAATACGAGCCAGAACCCAAACAAGAACCACAACAGGAACAACAACATCAGCATGATCAACATGTACCTTATTATGATCCGCTACAGTTTGCTAATGAATTCATAGTAATTCCGATGCATCCGCCAGTAGAATACCCAACGATTTCTGAACACACGTTGCATCCTAATCTGAGATTCGATAGAAGCTGGAGAGATTACCCGTCATATCAAAGTAATAAATTCAAATTAGTAACGAAAGATGTAGAGGTGCCTAGGGTAATTGATTGGAATCCTTTGGAAAGGGTCCAACTAGCTGACCGTGTTAGGGAGCATCTGATTCAAAGGTATGGCAGTACTTCTTTTACTGATTGGGAACGTTTATTCACCATTCGTAGACCTGTATATAAGAAATGGTGTGTTGAGCTGATGAGTACTATAGCATTAAATGTAGATGTAGATAGATTAGATGATAGAAGTTTTCTTAGATTTATACTTGGCCGTAGGATGTACAGGATGTCCATGCTAGACATGGCCAGGGCTTTACAGATATATACGCCCGCTGAATTACTACTACCCGATTGTATGAATTTGATATATCGTGGTGAAAGGGTAGATAGGAATTTTGACGCAAACGCCGTCTGGAGGCGTATGTCAGATTATAATGTTTTTGGGCGAGGAGGAACACATACCTACTTACATATTAACAGAGCCAAGCTTCGTATAATTCATAGATTTTTGGCTAACTCGATTACACAGAGAGGTCACAACAAGGAAAAATTGACCTTACATGATTTATTTTTACCTAAAATGTATTCGAGACCCAAGAGGCTTTGTTAATATCCCCTACTGTGTTGGTTTTTATTTATCTAAGATAGTTGAAGAAATATAGGAAGGGGGGATAATTGGAGGAGGTATTTTTGTTACTCTCATTGGAAAGTATTTAGGTGTAGATAAGGACCGAGGGGGTCCACTTTTGAAATGTAGGGAACAGGTTGAGCTTTTAGGATTGAGGGTTTATGCGGGTGCTAAGGTATTAAAGAGTAGACGCAACCAGGTAATACCCTATGAAGGTAGTCATCCTCAGGTAGAGAGAGGCTCAGATGAGGAGATGGAGGAAGCGGATGACATTAGGGATGTCATTCGGGAGGCTATGACTGATGTCTACCAGCGTGTAGATGAGGTAGACATGACAAACGCGGAGAGATTTCGTTGGATGGAGCAGTGGCAAGCCCGGAATGATTACGAGCATTCCAGGCAACGACAGCATGATAGATGGGACTATCATCAGTGTCAGATTATGAGCCGGCTGTCACCTTAGGTGAAATGTCCCGTTCTTATTGATTAAAAACGTTCCATATTAATTGATTTCGTTGCGAGGTTTTGACCTCTATATGAGACGTTTTTCAAAGACTGCATTCATTTTTAAAACAAACCATAACCTTTATTTCATAGATAAAGGTTTTAAAAAGCTTTACGTAGATTATCAAATAATGATAATCTAAAATATCCTGTTTACACACGACCATTACATAATGGTTTACAATACAAATATGTTACAACAAAATAAGTTTCTTGAATGCAGTTTTTACACAATATCATACAAGCATGGACTCCAAATCTCATCCTTATTTAAGTATGCGACAGCGGAAGCTCTTAATAATCACCTGAGAATAAACATGCTTAAAACGTCAACAAAAATGTTGGTGAGTTATAGGTTTAACCTATATATATCAAATCATAATAATAGACCACAAGATTTCATATTTCAATACACATCCCATACATAGAGATAAAAATCATTCATATGGTGAACACCTGGTAACCGACATTAACAAGATGCATGTATAAGAATATCCCCATCATTCCGGGATACCCTTCGGATATGAAATAAATTTCAAAGTACTAAAGCATCCGGTACTTTGGATGGGGTTTGTTAGGCCCAATAGATCTATCTTTAGGATTCGCGTCAATTAGGGTGTCTGTTCCCTAATTCATAGATTACCAGACTTAATAAAAAGGGGCATATTCGATTTCGATAATTTAACCATAGAATGTAGTTTCACGTACTTGTGTTTATTTTGTAAATCATTTATAAAACCTACATGTATTCTCATCCCAAAAATATTAGATTTTAAAAGTGGGACTATAACTCACTTTCACAGATTTTTTACTTCGTCGGGAAGTAAGACTTGGCCACTGGTTGATTCACGAACCTATAACAATATATACATATATATCAAAGTATGTTCAAAATATATTTACAACACTTTTAATATATTTTGATGTTTTAAGTTTATTAAGTCAGCTGTCCTCGTTAGTAACCTACAACTAGTTGTCCACAGTTAGATGTACAGAAATAAATCGATAAATATTATCTTGAATCAATCCACGACCCAGTGTATACGTATCTCAGTATTGATCACAACTCAAACTATATATATTTTGGAATCAACCTCAACCCTGTATAGCTAACTCCAACATTCACATATAGAGTGTCTATGGTTGTTCCGAAATATATATAGATGTGTCGACATGATAGGTCGAAATATTGTATACGTATCTATGGTATCTCAAGATTACATAATATACAATACAAGTTGATTAAGTTATGGTTGGAATAGATTTGTTACCAATTTTCACGTAGCTAAAATGAAAAAAATTATCCAATCTTGTTTTACCCATAACTTCTTCATTTTAAATCCGTTTTGAGTGAATAAAATTGCTATGGTTTCATATTAAACTCTATTTTATGAATCTAAACAGAAAAAGTATAGGTTTATAGTCGGAAAAATAAGTTACAAGTCGTTTTTGTAAAGGTAGTCATTTCAGTCGAAAGAACGACGTCTAGATGACCATTTTAGAAAATATACTTCCACTTTGAGTTTAACCATAATTTTTGGATATAGTTTCATGTTCATAATAAAAATCATTTTCTCAGAATAACAAATTTTAAATCAAAGTTTATCATAGTTTTTAATTAACTAACCCAAAACAGCCCGCGGTGTTACTACGACGGCGTAAATCCGGTTTTACGGTGTTTTTCGTGTTTCCAGGTTTTAAATCATTAAGTTAGCATATCATATAGAAATAGAACATGTGTTTAGTTGATTTTAAAAGTCAAGTTAGAAGGATTAACTTTTGTTTGCGAACAAGTTTAGAATTAACTAAACTATGTTCTAGTGATTACAAGTTTAAACCTTCGAATAAGATAGCTTTATATGTATGAATCGAATGATGTTATGAACATCATTACTACCTTAAGTTCCTTGGATAAACCTATTAGAAAAGAGAAAAATGGATCTAGCTTCAACGGATCCTTGGATGGCTCGAAGTTCTTGAAGCAGAATCATGACACGAAAACAAGTTCAAGTAAGATCATCACTTGAAATAAGATTGTTATAGTTATAGAAATTGAACCAAAGTTTGAATATGATTATTACCTTGTATTAGAATGATAACCTACTGTAAGAAACAAAGATTTCTTGAGGTTGGATGATCACCTTACAAGATTGGAAGTGAGCTAGCAAACTTGAAAGTATTCTTGATTTTATGTTACTAGAACTTGTAGAATTTATGAAGAACACTTAGAACTTGAAGATAGAACTTGAGAGAGATCAATTAGATGAAGAAAATTGAAGAATGAAAGTGTTTGTAGGTGTTTTTGGTCATTGGTGTATGGATTAGATATAAAGGATATGTAATTTTGTTTTCATGTAAATAAGTCATGAATGATTACTCATATTTTTGTTATTTTATGAGATATTTCATGCTAGTTGCCAAATGATGGTTCCCACATGTGTTAGGTGACTCACATGGGCTGCTAAGAGCTGATCATTGGAGTGTATATACTAATAGTACATACATCTAAAAGCTGTGTATTGTACGAGTACGAATACGGGTGCATACGAGTAGAATTGTTGATGAAACTGAACGAGGATGTAACTGTAAGTATTTTTGTTAAGTAGAAGTATTTTGATAAGTGTATTGAAGTCTTTCAAAAGTGTATAAATACATATTAAAACACTACATGTATATACATTTTAACTGAGTCGTTAAGTCATCGTTAGTCGTTACATGTAAGTGTTGTTTTGAAACCTTTAGGTTAACGATCTTGTTAAATGTTGTTAACCCAATGTTTATAATATCAAATGAGATTTTAAATTATTATATTATCATGATATTATCATGTATAAATATCTCTTAATATGATATATATACATTAAATGTCTTTACAACGATAATCGTTACATATATGTCTCGTTTAAAAATCATTAAGTTAGTAGTCTTGTTTTTACATTAAATGTCTTTACTTAATGATATGTTTACTTATCATAGTATCATGTTAACTATATATATATCCATATATATGTCATCATATAGTTTTTACAAGTTTTAACGTTCGTGAATCACCGGTCAACTTGGGTGGTCAATTGTCTATATGAAACATATTTCAATTAATCAAGTCTTAACAAATTTGATTGCTTAACATGTTGGAAAAATTTAATCATGTAAATATCAATCTCAATTAATATATATATATACATGGAAAAGTTCGGGTCACTACAGTACCTACCCGTTAAATAAATTTCGTCCCGAAATTTTAAGCTGTTGAAGGTGTTGACGAATCTTCTGGAAATAGATGCGGGTATTTCTTCTTCATCTGATCTTCACGCTCCCAGGTGAACTCGGGTCCTCTACGAGCATTCCATCGAACCTTAACAATTGGTATCTTGTTTTGCTTAAGTCTTTTAACCTCACGATCCATTATTTCGACGGGTTCTTCGATGAATTGAAGTTTTTCGTTGATTTGGATTTCATCTAACGGAATAGTGAGATCTTCTTTAGCAAAACATTTCTTCAAATTCGAGACGTGGAAAGTGTTATGTACAGCCGCGAGTTGTTGAGGTAACTCAAGTCGGTAAGCTACTGGTCCGGCACGATCAATAATCTTGAATGGTCCAATATACCTTGGATTTAATTTCCCTCGTTTACCAAATCGAACAATGCCTTTCCAAGGTGCAACTTTAAGCATGACCATCTCTCCAATTTCAAATTCTATATCTTTTCTTTTAATGTCAGCGTAGCTCTTTTGTCGACTTTGGGCGGTTTTCAACCGTTGTTGAATTTGGATGATCTTCTCGGTAGTTTCTTGTATAATCTCCGGACCCGTAATCTGTCTATCCCCCACTTCACTCCAACAAATCAGAGACCTGCACTTTCTACCATAAAGTGCTTCAAACGGCGCCATCTCAATGCTTGAATGGTAGCTGTTGTTGTAGGAAAATTCTGCTAACGGTAGATGTCGATCCCAACTATTTCTGAAATCAATAACACATGATCGTAGCATGTCTTCAAGCGTTTGTATCGTCCTTTCGCTCTGCCCATCAGTTTGTGGATGATAGGCAGTACTCATGTCTAGACGAGTTCCTAATGCTTGCTGTAATGTCTGCCAGAATCTTGAAATAAATCTGCCATCCCTATCAGAGATAATAGAGATTGGTATTCCATATCTGGAGACGACTTCCTTCAAATACAGTCGTGCTAACTTCTCCATCTTGTCATCTTCTCTTATTGGCAGGAAGTGTGCTGATTTGGTGAGACGATCAACTATTACCCAAATAGTATCAAAACCACTTGCAGTCCTTGGCAATTTAGTGATGAAATCCATGGTAATGTTTTCCCATTTCCATTCCGGGATTTCGGGTTGTTGAAGTAGACCTGATGGTTTCTGATGCTCAGCTTTGACCTTAGAACACGTCAAACATTCTCCTACGTATTTAGCAACATTGGCTTTCATACCCGGCCACCAAAAATGTTTCTTGAGATCCTTGTACATCTTCCCCGTTCCAGGATGTATCAAGTATCTGGTTTTATGAGCTTCTCTAAGTACCATTTCTCTCATATCTCCAAATTTTGGTACCCAAATCCTTTCAGCCCTATACCGGGTTCCGTCTTCCCGAATATTAAGATGCTTCTCCGATCCTTTGGGTATTTCATCCTTTAAATTTCCCTCTTTTAAAACTCCTTGTTGCGCCTCCTTTATTTGAGTAGTAAGGTTATTATGAATCATTATATTCATAGATTTTACTCGAATGGGTTCTCTGTCCTTCCTGCTCAAGGCATCGGCTACCACATTTGCCTTCCCTGGGTGGTAACGAATCTCAAAGTTGTAATCATTCAACAATTCAATCCACCTACGCTGCCTCATATTCAGTTGTTTCTGATTAAATATGTGTTGAAGACTTTTGTGGTCGGTATATATAATACTTTTGACCCCATATAAGTAGTGCCTCCAAGTCTTTAATGCAAAAACAACCGCGCCTAATTCCAAATCATGCGTCGTATAATTTTGTTCGTGAATCTTCAATTGTCTAGACGCATAAGCAATCACCTTCGTTCATTGCATTAATACACAACCGAGACCTTGCTTTGATGCATCACAATAAATCACAAAATCATCATTCCCTTCAGGCAATGACAATATAGGTGCCGTAGTTAGCTTTTTCTTCAATAACTGAAACGCTTTCTCTTGTTCATCATTCCATTCAAATTTCTTCCCTTTATGCGTTAATGCAGTCAAGGGTTTTGCTATTCTGGAAAAGTCTTGGATGAACCTTCTGTAGTAACCAGCTAGTCCTAAAAACTGGCTTATGTGTTTCGGAGTTTTCGGGATTTCCCACTTTTTAACAGTTTCTATCTTTGCCAGATCCACCTTAATACCTTCTTTGTTCACTATGTGACCGAGGAATTGAACTTCTTCCAACCAAAATGCACACTTTGAAAACTTAGCGTACAATTCTTCCTTCCTCAATACTTCTAACACCTTTCTCAAATGTTCACCGTGTTCTTGGTCATTCTTTGAGTAAATAAGTATGTCATCAATGAAAACAATGACAAACTTGTCAAGGTATGGTCCACACACTCAGTTCATAAGGTCCATGAACACAGCTGGTGCATTAGTTAAACCAAACGGCATGACCATAAACTCGTAATGACCGTAACGTGTTCTGAAAGCAGTCTTTGGAATATCATCTTCTTTAACCCGCATTTGATGATACCCGGAACGTAAGTCAATCTTTGAATAAACAGACGAGCCTTGTAGTTGATCAAATAAGTCGTCGATTCTCGGTAGTGGGTAGCGGTTCTTGATGGTAAGTTTGTTCAACTCTCGGTAGTCGATACACAACCTGAATGTACCATCTTTCTTCTTGACAAACAAAACAGGAGCTCCCCACGGTGATGTGCTTGGTCGAATGAAACCACGCTCTAAAAGTTCTTGTAATTGGCTTTGCAGTTCTTTCATCTCGCTGGGTGCGAGTCTGTAAGGAGCACGAGCTATTGGTGCAGCTCCTGGTACAAGATCTATTTGAAATTCAACGGATCGATGTGGGGGTAATCCCAGTAATTCTTTCGAAAATACATCGGGAAATTCTTTTACAATGGGAACATCATTGATGCTCTTTTCTTCAGTTTGTACTTTCTCGACGTGTGCTAGAACAGCATAGCAACCTTTTCTTATTAGTTTTTGTGCCTTCAAATTACTAATAAGATGTAGCTTCGTGTTGCCCTTTTCTCCGTACACCATTAAGGGTTTTCCTTTTTCTTGTATAATGCGAATTGCATTTTTGTAACAAACGATCTCTGCTTTCACTTCTTTCAACCAGTCCATACCGATTATCACATCAAAAGTCCCTAACTCTACTGGTATCAAATCAATCTTAAATGTTTCGCTAACCAGTTTAATTTCTCGATTCCGACATATATTATCTGCTGAAATTTATTTACCATTTGCTAATTCGAGTAAAAATTTACTATCCAAAGGCGTAAATGGACAACTTAATTTAGCACAAAAATCTCTACTCATATAGCTTCTATCCGCACCCGAATCAAATAAAACTTAAGCAGATTTATTATCAATAAGAAACGTACCCGTAACAAGCTCCGGGTCTTCCTGTGCTTCTGCCGCATTAATATTGAAAACTCTTCCGCGGCCTTGTCCATTCGTGTTCTCCTGGTTCGGGAAATTTCTAATAATGTGGCCCGGTTTTCCACATTTATAACAAACTACATTGGCATAACTTGCTCTGACACTACTTGCTCCACCATTACTCGTTCCGACACCATTTGTTACTTTCGTTCTATTAACCCCTGGTCCGTAGACCTCATACTTTGCCGCGCTATGACCATTTCTTTTACACTTGTTGCAAAATTTGGTGCAGAACCCCGAGTGATACTTTTCACACCTTTGGCATAGCTGCTTCTGATTGTTGTTGTTGTTGCGGTTATTATTGTTGTTGGGATGATTGTTGTAGTTGCTGTTGTTGTTGTTGTTGTTGTTGTTGTTGTTGTTGTTGTTGTTGTTGTTGTTGTTGTTGTTGTTGTTGTTGTTGTTGTTGTTGTTGTTGTTGGGCCGTTTGTTGTAGTTGCGATTGATGTTGCGATTTTTGGGATAATTGTTGCGATTATTGTTGTAATTGCTGTTGTTGTTGTATTGGTGATTCTTATCACCGTTTTCCTCCCACTTTCTTTTGACTTGCTTCACATTGGCCTCTTCAGCAGTCTGTTCTTTAATTCTTTCTTCAATGTGGTTCACTAGTTTGTGAGCCATTCTACATGCCTGTTGTATGGAGGCGGGCTTGTGTGAACTTATATCTTCTTGGATTCTTTCCAGTAATCCTTTCACAAACGCGTCGATCTTCTCTTCCTCATCTTCGAACGCTCCCGGACACAATAGGCACAATTCTGTGAATCGTCTTTCGTACGTGGTAATATCAAATCCATGGGTTCGTAACCCTCTAAGTTCTGTCTTGAGCTTATTGACCTCGGTTCTGGGACGGTACTTCTCGTTCATCAAGTGCTTGAATGCTGACCACGGTAGTGCGTACGCATCGTCTTGTCCCACTTGCTCTAGATAGGTATTCCACCATGTTAACGTAGAACCTGTGAAGGTATGCGTAGCGTACTTCACTTTGTCCTCTTCAGTACACTTACTTATGGCAAACACCGATTCGACCTTCTCGGTCCACCGTTTCAATCCGATCGGTCCTTCGGTTCCATCAAATTCTAAAGGTTTGCAGGCAGTGAATTCTTTGTAGGTGCATCCTACACGATTTCCTGTACTGCTAGATCCAAGGTTATTGTTAGTATGTAGCGCAGCCTGTACTGCGGCTATGTTTGAAGCTAGAAAAGTACGGAATTCCTCTTCATTCATATTCACTGTGTGTCGAGTAGTCGGTGCCATTTCCTTCAAAATAGTCAAATGGAACAAGTTAATCATACAGAATATTAAGAGTAGTTAATAGTATTTCGTAGCATAATATGAACTCATTTATAAAAGCTTTTTCTTCATATTAGCGTTTTATAAGTTTAAATTCGGGTAGTACCTACCCGTTAAGTTCATACTTAGTAGCTAATATACAATTCAACTACTACAATTCTATATGAAAAACTGATTATAATCATATTTCGCGTTCAAACTTTTACACAATATTTTACAAACTTACAATACCGCTTATTTTATATATAGCATGAAATATAGCACACAATAAATTTTGATACAAGATAGCTGTGAAGATAATTCTAGCTAGTACACAAGTCGTTCAGCAAAGGTAATAAAGACACATAATTCATACGTCCAGAAACAAGTCATGCATTCTGGTTTTACTAGGATTACTTCCCATCCTTGGTCTTGTGGAACATAACTGTTATGGCCGTTGATAAGACAACGTGTTGTAACGTCGTCAAAGGGATGAGGGTTATGTAATGTCCAACAGTCCCGTAAAAATCTAAAAAACCTCATTTCTTACCCCAATTACCTACTCCGTCACTTGTGGGAACGTTTTGTTTAATAGTTGTAGCCCGATGTTCTTGTTCTCACTTTGGTGAGAAGCGAACATTACTAATCCGTAAGCATAACATGCTTCTTTATGTTGCATGTTAGCCGCTTTTTCTAAATCACGAAGTCCAATATTCGGATATATTGAGTCAAAATAATTTCTTAACCCATTGCGTAAAATAGAATTTGGGTTCCCCGCAATATATGCGTCAAAGTAAACACATCGTAACTTATGGATTTCCCAATGTAATATCCCCCATCTTTCGAACGAAAGCCTTTTATAAACCAAGGCATTCTTGGAACGTTCTTCGAATGTCTTACAAACTGATCTCGCCTTAAATAGTTGTGCTGAGGAATTCTGACCGACTCTAGACAAGATTTCATCAATCATATTGTGACGACTCCGTCAAAACACTTAACGACTCCGTCACTTGGTCCCACAGCTTGATCGAAACTCTATATGAATTTAATAAAACAACCTTGCATTCTTTATTTAAAAATGATTTCCTATAAAGGAAATCTACTAAAATGTATAAGTTTAGAAAAACTATACATAAATACTTTAACCAAAGGTTGACCAAAACAGTGTCAACAAACACCCACTATTTAATGTAACAAAATAGAATGCAAGTTAATGTTTATCAAAAGCTGCCATCATAAATATGCAGACTCTCTAAGCACAGCGGAAGCAATCAATCATGAACCTGAGAATAAAACATGCGAGTAACTGTCAACAAAAATGTTGAGTGAATTATAGGTTTAATATTGCAAACATTATTTAATTTAAACAATAAAAATTTATGTTTGAAAACATAAAACACCTTTTTAAACCACCAAATTATATGCTAGAAAACATATAATAAAACATTATTCCATTTTTCGTGAGCCACCTGGTAACCACTTAACCCTTTATTTACCCTTGCCAAACACAATAAATAATATACACCGAACAAGTGTATCTACAACAAAATACGAAGTACTAAACATTCCGATAAAAATTGCTAGCGCGACTAGCTCGAAATGGGGTTGTCAAACCCGATAGATCTATCCATAGGATTCGCGTTCACCAGTAGAAACCAGTGATTACAGTTACCAGACTAGGGAATATTTTTTTTCAACTCACAATGAATAATTTAAACCAACTTCCACTTGTCCAAAATATAAAATAAATTGCATGTATTCTCATCCCAATAGATTTAAATAGAAAAATGCGACTATAACTCACCTTAAATAGCAACTGAAGAAATCTCACAAACAAGCGAACAGCAAGTAAAGTAAAGTGACCAAGAAAGATCACAACGCCGACCTATAAATAAAGCAGGTCAAAATAAATAACTAACTTAGGTCAAGTCTTAGTATGATAGCTATTGTACATGTTGCAAGTAGACATAGAACATTACTCAGCAAGCATCGGTTTGATTGGAACAGCATAAGGACACACACTTTCTATTTTTAGAAAGTTTCTATTTTTAGCAGGTTTCCATTTTTGGAAAGTTTCTATTTTAGGAAAGTTTCTATTTTAGGAAAGTTTCTATTTTTGGAAAGTTTCTATTTTTGGAAAGTTTCTATCTTTGGAAAGTTTCCAAATTTAGAAACTTCTATTTTTAGAAAGTTTTGAAGTTAGGAAAGTTTCCTTATTTAGAAAGTCAACAGAAGTCAACTGAAAGTCAAAGTCAACCGAAAGTCAACTCAAAAGTCAAACTTGGTCAACATAGTCAACATTAATTTGAAAAGTGTAAGTTATAATAATAACATAGGTTATAATGTTTATTAAAGTCAAAAGTGTAAAGTTATGTCATAACATAAGTTTAATTAAATAAAATGAATTATTAAAGTTAATATAAGTTGAAGTGTTATAATTAGTATAACATAAGTATTTAATTAATTAAATATTAATCATAATATAAGTTTTATTAATTAATAATAAATTTTAATTCATATCATAAGTATTATAAATTAATAATGAATTATTAATTATATCATAAGTTTCTAATTAAAATTATTAAATCATAAGTATTTAATAATTAAATCATAATTAAATAATAATTAAGTCTTACAATAATTAAATAATTATTTAATCTTTATTATAAGTCTTATAATAATTTCTCAAAAATAAATTTAATACTTATCATAAGTATTTTCCTTTAATAATAAAAGTATTATTAATCATAAGTTTAATTAAAATGTTAATTAAATCATAATTAATAATTAAATGATATAATAAATATTTATATCATAAGTCTTAAATAATAATAATTACTTCTTTTATCATAAGTAATTTATTAATAATGAAAGCCATTCATTTTAACATAAGTTTAATCATTAACCATAAGTTTTAAGTTTAAAAGTTCATCGGGTCGTATCTTGAGCCCCGGGTGTCGGTTTCGGGCGAGCCACATATGCATCTCCGCCTACTCAAACCACCCGACACAATTATGTACTCAAGAACACTCAAATAACAGTCCCTAGGTCGTGGATATCAGCCATGACAACACTTGGGAATTCAATTTACTCAAAACAGTGATTTAGGCACAACGGGTGAACCGTGGCTCGGATTTAGGTGACCCGAACATGAAAATTCGTCCCACCATCAGTCCTAACCAAATGACACACCCTAAATACACCAAGGATGATCACAAAGTCGGACCATACCTTGTTCTTGCCCATAACACCTTTCAATCTTTACCAAAAATCAAATTAAGCATATCTAGGGCTCCGGGAATCGAAACGACATGAATCCGGAGTCTAAAATTAATGTCTTGATGAGAGGAACTCATTTATATACTTTATTTTATGATCAACATCAGTTACAATATCAGAAACACACGAAAAAGCTGCTGTCCCAATTTTATCAAACCGAAAAAAAATATGCAATCGAGCAATTCTACGCATACAATCAATAATACAATAACATATTATCATCATACTATCAATATAACATGTAAAAACAGAAAAATAATTGAAAAATTGAAAATCTAGGGTTAGGGTTTATACCCTAATCAACAATCAAGTAATATGAACGCGTAGAGATCGTTGTGTAGAATCCGAATATGTGAATGATTTCTTGATCCAAGTATTATTTGATGAAGATGATGATGGATTATGGTGGTGGTGGTGACGGCTAGGGAGGGAGAAGAGGAGAGAGTTTGCAAAAAAAAAATGAATTAGGTTGAAATGAGAAGTATTGTGGAGTTTTGATCAACATGTATCACAATTTACAAAGTTTGGCAAAAATACCCCCTCCCCTTGACAATTTCGGCCAAGAACTGAATGGGGTGGGCCCCATATTGACCCAATTTGATAAATGACAAAATCCTAGTGGCCCGAACGCCCGAACGAAACCCAAACGCGAAAACACCGCTACGCGATTGATTTTTCGGAGAGATAATAAATACGCGACGAATAAAATATATAAACACTATATATAATCATATGACATCAAAATATCATATTTAAAATAATTAGGACTTAAAAATCCCAAAAACTCGACCGTTGGTTTGAAAACCGAAAAGATTCGCCGGATAGAAATCCGCGACTCGTAGGAACGTATAATTTAAAATATGAATACAAATATTCATATAACACATAATAATTAATATATTATTACAAAAATAATAATATAGGTCATAGAAATGACGTGGCACGAATAACAATTAACGGTCGTTAAATAGTTAACGGTAAAAGATAACGGAAAAAGTAGGGTCGTTACAGTACCTTCCCGTTACGGAAATTTCGTCCCGAAATTTAAGCAGGTGCAGGGGTTGACTCAGCATCTGGGAACAAATGCGGGTACTTCTGCCTCATCTGAACTTCACGCTCCCAAGTGAACTCGGGAACGCGTCTGGCGTTCCATGTAACTCGAACAATAGGAATTCTACTCTGCTTGAGAGTCTTAACCTCTCGGTCCATAATTTCAACAGGTTCCTCAATAAAATGTAGTTGCTTATCAACATGAAGTTCATCAAAAAGAATAGTTTCATTGGCCTCGGCCAAACACTTCTTTAAATTCGATACATGAAAAACGTCACAAATAGCACTGAGTTCTTGTGGCAATTTCAAACGATAAGCCACTGGTCCAACTCTCTCAATAATCCCAAAAGGTCCAACAAATCGAGGATTCAACTTTCCCCTTTTACCAAAACGTACCACACCCTTCCAAGGTGAAACTTTCAACATAACAGGATCACCGACCTGAAATTCGATATCGTTCCTTCTCTTATCAGCATAACTCTTTTGCCTACTCCTGGTGGTTCTCAATCTTTCCTTAATCTGTGCAATATTCTCGGTAGTCTCGTGAATGATCTCTGGTCCTGTGAGTTGAGCATCCCCAACCTCATTCCAGCAGACAGGAGACCTACACTTTCTACCATACAGAGCTTCAAACGGTGCGGCTTTAATACTTGCATGATAACTGCTGTTATAAGAAAACTCAGCCAGCGGCAAATATTTATCCCACCCATTTCCAAAATCAATAACACACACTCTTAACATGTTTTCTACATTTGAATGGTCCTTTCACTCTGACCATCCGTCTGTGGATGATAAGCTGTGCTCATATCCAATTTAGTTTCTAGAGCACCTTGTTAGGACTGCCTCAGTCCAACATAATCAATACGGGAACACCATATCTCGAAATAATCTCCTTCAAATACAAACGGGTAAGCTTCTCTATCGAATCTGTTTCCTTAATTGGCAAGAAATGAGTTGACTTAGCGAGTCGGTCAACAGTCACCTAAATGGTATCATAACCACCCACAACTCTTGGTAACTTCGTAATGAAGTCCATCGTAATACCTTCCCACTTCCACTCGGGAATTTCAGGTCGCACCAAAAGTCCAAACGGTTTCTGATGTTCAGCTATAATCTTAGCACTGGTCAAACACTTAGCCACATACGTAGCCACATCAGCCTTCAAATGAGGCCACCAATACAGCTCCTTAAGATCATGATGCATCTTTCCTGAACCAGGATGAATAAAGTACCTAGACTTATGAGCCTTATCTAAAACAAGTTGTCGTAGGTCACCAAACTCTGGAACACAAAGATGTCCCGCAAAATACCGAGTACCATCGGTTCGTACATCTAACTGTTTACTCAAGCCTCGAACCTTCCCGTTACAAAATTCCCATCCTTCAAGGCTTCTTGTTGAGCTGCAAGAATCTGCCTTGCGAGGTTTGTTCGAATGGTCATATTTAAGGCTCTAAACCTACGAGGTTCAGCCCTTTCTTTACGACACAAGGCATCAGCCACAACATTGGCCTTACCCGGATGATATAAAAGTTCACAATCATAATCATTCAACGTCTCAATCCATCTGTGTTGTCTCATGTTCAGCTGTTTCTGATCGAGGATATGTTGAAGACTTTTGTGATCTGTGTACACAGTACTCTTAACCCCATACAAATAGCGTCTCCAAATCTTAAGTGCAAACACAACCGCTCCTAACACTAAATCATGGGTTGTATAATTCTGTTCATGGATCTTCAACTGACATGACACATAAGCGATGACTTTCTTTCGTTGCATCAAACGCAACCAAAGCCTTGACGCGAAGCATCACAAGAAACAACAAGGTCATCATTATCCTCAGATAGTGACAATATCAGAGCGGTAGTCAACTTCTTCTTCAAAATCTGAAAAGTAGTCTCTTGTTCATCCTCCCACGCATACTTCTTCCCCTTGTGCGTTAAAGCAGTCAGAGGTTTCGCTATACGAGAGAAATCTTGAATGAACCTTCTATAACAGCCTGCCAAACCTAGGAACCGGCGAATCTGAGTAGGAGTTTTCGGAATTTCCCACTTTTCAATCGCCTAAATCTTAGCAGGATCAACTTGTATTCCCTGTTTACTAACAATATGTCCAAAGAATTGAACTTCTGTTAACCAAAAAGCACACCTAGAGATCTTAGCATACAACTCTTCTTTTCTCAACATATCAAGCACTAACTTCAAATGTTTTTCGTGCTCTTCATCACTCTTAGAATAAATAAGGATGTGGTCGATGAAAACAGTAACGAATTTATCCAGATAGGGTCTACACACACGGTTCATGAGGTCCATGAACACAACAGGTGCATTTGTCAATCTGAACGGCATAACAAGAAATTCAAAGTGACTATAACGGGTACAGAAAGCGGTTTTCAGAATATCAGTTTCTTTAGCGCGTAATTGGTGATAACCGGAACGAAGATCAATCTTATAATAAACGGACGAACCTTGAAGTTGATCGAACAGATCATCAATTCTCGGAAGAGGGTAACGGTTTTTAACAGTAAGCACATTCAATTCACGATAATCAATACACAAACGAAATGAACCATCTTTCTTCTCAACGAACAAAACGGGAGCTCTCCAAGGGGACGAACTGGGACGGATGAAATAAAGTTGCAATAATGAAGGAAGAAATAAATATGGAGTAGTCACATCGGTGGCATAGATATTTAAGGCAATTCTCTCAAAGGAGTTAACGAGGATCATGGACTCCAAAGTAAATTTTCATTATATTTCCGAGAGGAAGACGTATGAAAGGTGTGATAATTCAACGAGAGTGAACTTCCTTGTACAATGAGCGAGGAAGTCTAGGATTCATCCATATTCTTAAATTATGTGCGGATGAAAAGAACGCGAATCATGGGTTATAAAGAATGGCCGACTCCAGGTGAGATGAATCTCCAAAAATAATTTCGTGCACCCTAAAGTATCGAATCCTAGGATTGATGTTTACGAGGGTGTTGCGGTTGACAGCGAAAATTGAGAGTAGAAACTCCTCAAACGGTCTAGAGTAATATATATCCATGATACCCATTATAACAACAGTTGGGGTAGAAACCCACCTAGCGCCTTTTCTACAATAAGGTGACCATCGAGGGTACCCCAGAAAATTGATTTATCGGTCCGCGTTTCGGCCACGTCCAACCATAAGAGATAAAATCTAATGAGCGCAAAGACTCTCCAACAAATTTACAAAGCCGGCCCCCAAAGTGGTGTATGAGTTTCTATCAATGAACTTAATGGTAAGTTTCATCCTTAAACGGAGGATGAGAAGAACTGTGATCCAAACACTCCGAAAATTCTAATGTAATCAATCAAAGAAGTTTTGAAAAAGCTTTAAACGCCTGATGTAACCCCATAAACGGAACGAAGATCTTAGTAAACTTAGAAGTATGTACAACGTGTACCATTTTACGTAAAACAATTTGAGTTAACTAAACAACTCAACAAGAGTGGTTTTTAAAATAATTTTGAAGGTATAATTTAGTGTATAATAGCCAAAATAGGTAAGGGTAAATTAGTCCATTTGAATTCATACGTACATATATGATTTTATAAATAGTATACATGACAAAATATTTCATTACTTCTATTCGCCCATAAATCTCGTGAGAACCGCCCAATTGCACAAATGTGTAAAAATTTTAATGAAAAGCAGGGTATCAGCATTACAGAGGTTACGAGTTGAAGTAAGATCGTTAAAGCTCGGGTGATGGACTTGAATCGTCTTGCGACATCTAATCAATAAATGCTACGAGGTCATGAAAACCAATGAGTTAAATATTGTTTTGACTATTGTCAGGACATAAGTCCTTGGGCCAAAACTCTTCACGTGCGAAGCTGTCACTAACAAGCGAGTTATGAATGACAAAACATAGGGTAAGTAGTTCGGTTAAGACGAGTCTCTCGTATATCAACAAATAAGATAATGAGTATCTTCCTTACTCATGTAACAACGTTAGAATTTCCGAATGAGTGGTGTATAAATTTTCTCTGACTCGCTTTCTATTCCTCATGTCACAATATTGGGACTTTTTATGAATTAACGTAATATAATCACGTTGGCCTGACGCCATTATATTTCACTAACTCATAGTTCCATTCCAATATCACTACATAAGGTCAGGACACGTGGTCAACCTCGAATTTCAACACAATTTCCCTAAAACAATTTCTTAACAATGTGCTAAGGATAGCACAAGAGACAAAGACATCGAAAGTAATGAATAGGAGTAACGATGACATAAGAATGTCTTCGAAGTACCCAGAATCTCTAAAAGTCAAGAATGACGTTTTCCTTTTCAAAAACCAAAGCACATAGGCACAACGGCACAATGGCATGTAATGTAACAAAAATGTTATATACCCAAACACAATAGCTGACATTGAAATGCCGAGCCTTTAGAAGTCAAGAATGACATCTCGCGTAATATAACTCAAACGTTATATACATAACCATAATAGATGACATAGAAATGCCTAGAATTCTAGAACACGTAATGTAACTTAAACGTTATATCAATAAACACTAATTATGACATAGAAATGTCGAGAATTCTAGAAGTCAAGAATGACACCCCTTCGGTTTCACTAACCGAGGTGTTCCTTTAAAAGATGAACTCGCATGAGTCGGAGAATACGTTTAAATCAGAATGGGAGTTCCTCCCGGATTCAGAACATAATAGAAATGTATGTATGACAACAATATACATACCAATACGGTACAAATAATCACATATAGTAATATATAATAGGCCGGGCTGTAGACTAGACTCGCTAATGCACCCTATTGACTCGGGTAACGACATCAATGCAGCCTAATTCCCTACAACCAGAGCTCTGATACCAACTGTGACGACTCCGTCAAAACACTTAACGACTCCGTCACTTGGTCCCACAGCTTGATCGAAACTCTATATGAATTTAATAAAACAACCTTGCATTCTTTATTTAAAAATGATTTCCTATAAAGGAAATCTACTAAAATGTATAAGTTTAGAAAAACTATACATAAATACTTTAACCAAAGGTTGACCAAAACAGTGTCAACAAACACCCACTATTTAATGTAACAAAATAGAATGCAAGTTAATGTTTATCAAAAGCTGCCATCATAAATATGCAGACTCTCTAAGCACAGCGGAAGCAATCAATCATGAACCTGAGAATAAAACATGCGAGTAACTGTCAACAAAAATGTTGAGTGAATTATAGGTTTAATATTGCAAACATTATTTAATTTAAACAATAAAAATTTATGTTTGAAAACATAAAACACCTTTTTAAACCACCAAATTATATGCTAGAAAACATATAATAAAACATTATTCCATTTTTCGTGAGCCACCTGGTAACCACTTAACCCTTTATTTACCCTTGCCAAACACAATAAATAATATACACCGAACAAGTGTATCTACAACAAAATACGAAGTACTAAACATTCCGATAAAAATTGCTAGCGCGACTAGCTCGAAATGGGGTTGTCAAACCCGATAGATCTATCCATAGGATTCGCGTTCACCAGTAGAAACCAGTGATTACAGTTACCAGACTAGGGAATATTTTTTTTCAACTCACAATGAATAATTTAAACCAACTTCCACTTGTCCAAAATATAAAATAAATTGCATGTATTCTCATCCCAAAAGATTTAAATAGAAAAATGCGACTATAACTCACCTTAAATAGCAACTGAAGAAATCTCACAAACAAGCGAACAGCAAGTAAAGTAAAGTGACCAAGAAAGATCACAACGCCGACCTATAAATAAAGCAGGTCAAAATAAATAACTAACTTAGGTCAAGTCTTAGTATGATAGCTATTGTACATGTTGCAAGTAGACATAGAACATTACTCAGCAAGCATCGGTTTGATTGGAACAGCATAAGGACACACACTTTCTATTTTTAGAAAGTTTCTATTTTTAGCAGGTTTCCATTTTTGGAAAGTTTCTATTTTAGGAAAGTTTCTATTTTAGGAAAGTTTCTATTTTTGGAAAGTTTCTATTTTTGGAAAGTTTCTATCTTTGGAAAGTTTCCAAATTTAGAAACTTCTATTTTTAGAAAGTTTTGAAGTTAGGAAAGTTTCCTTATTTAGAAAGTCAACAGAAGTCAACTGAAAGTCAAAGTCAACCGAAAGTCAACTCAAAAGTCAAACTTGGTCAACATAGTCAACATTAATTTGAAAAGTGTAAGTTATAATAATAACATAGGTTATAATGTTTATTAAAGTCAAAAGTGTAAAGTTATGTCATAACATAAGTTTAATTAAATAAAATGAATTATTAAAGTTAATATAAGTTGAAGTGTTATAATTAGTATAACATAAGTATTTAATTAATTAAATATTAATCATAATATAAGTTTTATTAATTAATAATAAATTTTAATTCATATCATAAGTATTATAAATTAATAATGAATTATTAATTATATCATAAGTTTCTAATTAAAATTATTAAATCATAAGTATTTAATAATTAAATCATAATTAAATAATAATTAAGTCTTACAATAATTAAATAATTATTTAATCTTTATTATAAGTCTTATAATAATTTCTCAAAAATAAATTTAATACTTATCATAAGTATTTTCCTTTAATAATAAAAGTATTATTAATCATAAGTTTAATTAAAATGTTAATTAAATCATAATTAATAATTAAATGATATAATAAATATTTATATCATAAGTCTTAAATAATAATAATTACTTCTTTTATCATAAGTAATTTATTAATAATGAAAGCCATTCATTTTAACATAAGTTTAATCATTAACCATAAGTTTTAAGTTTAAAAGTTCATCGGGTCGTATCTTGAGCCCCGGGTGTCGGTTTCGGGCGAGCCACATATGCATCTCCGCCTACTCAAACCACCCGACACAATTATGTACTCAAGAACACTCAAATAACAGTCCCTAGGTCGTGGATATCAGCCATGACAACACTTGGGAATTCAATTTACTCAAAACAGTGATTTAGGCACAACGGGTGAACCGTGGCTCGGATTTAGGTGACCCGAACATGAAAATTCGTCCCACCATCAGTCCTAACCAAATGACACACCCTAAATACACCAAGGATGATCACAAAGTCGGACCATACCTTGTTCTTGCCCATAACACCTTTCAATCTTTACCAAAAATCAAATTAAGCATATCTAGGGCTCCGGGAATCGAAACGACATGAATCCGGAGTCTAAAATTAATGTCTTGATGAGAGGAACTCATTTATATACTTTATTTTATGATCAACATCAGTTACAATATCAGAAACACACGAAAAAGCTGCTGTCCCAATTTTATCAAACCGAAAAAAATATGCAATCGAGCAATTCTACGCATACAATCAATAATACAATAACATATTATCATCATACTATCAATATAACATGTAAAAACAGAAAAATAATTGAAAAATTGAAAATCTAGGGTTAGGGTTTATACCCTAATCAACAATCAAGTAATATGAACGCGTAGAGATCGTTGTGTAGAATCCGAATATGTGAATGATTTCTTGATCCAAGTATTATTTGATGAAGATGATGATGGATTATGGTGGTGGTGGTGACGGCTAGGGAGGGAGAAGAGGAGAGAGTTTGCAAAAAAAAAATGAATTAGGTTGAAATGAGAAGTATTGTGGAGTTTTGATCAACATGTATCACAATTTACAAAGTTTGGCAAAAATACCCCCTCCCCTTGACAATTTCGGCCAAGAACTGAATGGGGTGGGCCCCATATTGACCCAATTTGATAAATGACAAAATCCTAGTGGCCCGAACGCCCGAACGAAACCCAAACGCGAAAACACCGCTACGCGATTGATTTTTCGGAGAGATAATAAATACGCGACGAATAAAATATATAAACACTATATATAATCATATGACATCAAAATATCATATTTAAAATAATTAGGACTTAAAAATCCCAAAAACTCGACCGTTGGTTTGAAAACCGAAAAGATTCGCCGGATAGAAATCCGCGACTCGTAGGAACGTATAATTTAAAATATGAATACAAATATTCATATAACACATAATAATTAATATATTATTACAAAAATAATAATATAGGTCATAGAAATGACGTGGCACGAATAACAATTAACGGTCGTTAAATAGTTAACGGTAAAAGATAACGGAAAAAGTAGGGTCGTTACACATATCTCCAGGTAGGTCTCTTAAAATATTGGGTTGTCTATCCATTTTGTGTTTTTATACTGTAAAATAGACAAGAGTTAAATTCATAAAAAAAATACTTATTAATACAAGCAATTTTTTTACATATATCATAAAGCATAAGCACACTATATTACATATATTACACCACACGAATACAACTATCTTATTCCGACTCGCTCGTTTCTTCTTCTTCGGTTTTGGTTCGTTTTGCCAAGTTTCTAGGGATATATGATGGTCCCCTAATACGAGCCGTCGTTTTCCACATTGGTTTAGAAAAACCTGGTGGTTTAGAGGTTCTCGGGTCATTGTTACAAATTAAGGACTTCGGGGGTTGACGATACATATAAAGTTCATCGGGGTTGGAATTAGATTTCTCTATTTTTATGCCCTTTTCCTTATTATTTTCTTTTGCCTTTTTAAATTCAGTTGGGGTAATTTCTATAACATCATCGGAATTCTCGTCGGAATCCGATTCATCGGAGAATTGGTAATCCTCCCAATATTTTGCTTCCTTGGCGGAAACACCATTGACCATAATTAACCTTGGTCGGTTGGTTGAGGATTTTCTTTTACTTAACCGTTTTATTATTTCCCCCACCGGTTCTATTTCTTCATCCGGTTCCGATTCTTCTTCCGGTTCCGATTCTTCTTCTGGTTCCGACTCTTCTTCCGGTTCCTCTTCGGGAACTTGTGAATCAGTCCACGAATCATTCCAATTTACATTTGACTCTTCATTATTATTAGGTGAGTCAATGGGACTTGTTCTAGAGGTAGACATCTATCACATAATATCAAACGCGTTAAGAGATTAATATATCACATAATATTCACATGTTAAAAATATATAGTTTCCAACAAAATTTGTTAAGCAATCATTTTTCAAGTAAACACGGTCGAATTCCAGACTCACTAATGCATCCTAACAAACTCGATAAGACACACTAATGCAAAATTTTCTGGTTCTCTAAGACCAACGCTCGGATACCAACTGAAATGTCCCGTTCTTATTGATTAAAAACATTCCATATTAATTGATTTCGTTGCGAGGTTTTGACCTCTATATAAGACGTTTTTCAAAGACTGCATTCATTTTTAAAACAAACCATAACCTTTATTTAATAGATAAAGGTTTTAAAAAGCTTTACGTAGATTATCAAATAATGATAATCTAAAATATCCTGTTTACACACGACCATTACATAATGGTTTACAATACAAATATGTTACAACAAAATAAGTTTCTTGAATGCAGTTTTTACACAATATCATACAAGCATGGACTCCAAATCTCGTCCTTATTTAAGTATGCGACAGCGGAAGCTCTTAATAATCACCTGAGAATAAACATGCTTAAAACGTCAACAAAAATGTTGGTGAGTTATAGGTTTAACCTATAAATATCAAATCATAATAATAGACCACAAGATTTCATATTTCAATACACATCCCATACATAGAGATAAAAATCATTCATATGGTGAACACCTGGTAACCGACATTAACAAGATGCATGTATAAGAATATCCCCATCATTCCGGGACACCCTTCGGATATGATATAAATTTCGAAGTACTAAAGCATCCGGTACTTTGGATGGGGTTTGTTAGGCCCAATAGATCTATCTTTAGGATTCGCGTCAATTAGGGTATCTGTTCCCTAATTCTTAGATTACCAGACTTAATAAAAAGGGGCATATTCGATTTCGATAATTCAACCATAGAATGTAGTTTCACGTACTTGTGTCTATTTTGTAAATCATTTATAAAACCTGCATGTATTCTCATCCCAAAAATATTAGATTTTAAAAGTGGGACTATAACTCACTTTCACAGATTTTTACTTCGTCGGGAAGTAAGACTTGGCCACTGGTTGATTCACGAACCTATAACAATATATACATATATATCAAAGTATGTTCAAAATATATTTACAACACTTTTAATATATTTTGATGTTTTAAATTTATTAAGTCAGCTGTCCTCGTTAGTAACCTACAACTAGTTGTCCACAGTTAGATGTACAGAAATAAATTGATAAATATTATCTTGAATCAATCCACGACCCATGTATACGTATCTCAGTATTGATCATAACTCAAACTATATATATTTTGGAAATAACCTCAACCCTGTATAGCTAACTCCAACATTCACATATAGAGTGTCTATGGTTGTTCCGAAATATATATAGATGTGTCGACATGATAGGTTGAAACATTGTATACGTGTCTATGGTATCTCAAGATTACATAATATACAATACAAGTTGATTAAGTTATGGTTGGAATAGATTTGTTACCAATTTTCACGTAGCTAAAATGAGAAAAATTATCCAATCTTGTTTTACCCATAACTTCTTCATTTTAAATCCGTTTTGAGTGAATCAAATTGCTATGGTTTCATATTGAACTATATTTTATGAATATAAACATAAAAAGTATAGGTTTATAGTCAGAAAAATAAGTTACAAGTCGTTTTTGTAAAGGTAGTCATTTCAGTCGAAAGAACGACGTCTAGATGACCATTTTAGAAAACATACTTCCACTTTGAGTTTAACCATAATTTTTGGATATTGTTTCATGTTCATAATAAAAATCATTTTCTTAGAATAACAACTTTTAAATCAAAGTTTATCATAGTTTTTAATTAACTAATCCAAAACAGCCCGCGGTGTTACTACGACGGCGTAAATCCGGTTTTATGGTGTTTTTCGTGTTTCCAGGTTTTAAATCATTAAGTTAGCATATCATATAGATATAGAACATGTGTTTATTTGATTTTAAAAGTCAAGTTAGAAGGATTACCTTTTGTTTGCGAACAAGTTTAGAATTAACTAAACTATGTTCTAGTGATTACAAGTTTAAAACTTCGAATAAGATAGCTTTATATGTATGAATCGAATGATGTTATGAACATCATTACTACCTTAAGTTCCTTGGATAAACCTACTGGAAAATAGAAAAATGAATCTAGCTTCAACGAATCCTTGGATGGCTCGAAGTTCTTGAAGCAGAATCATGACACGAAAACAAGTTCAAGTAAGATCATCACTTGAAATAAGATTGTTATAGTTATAGAAATTGAACCAAAGTTTGAATATGATTATTACCTTGTATTAGAATGATAACCTACTGTAAGAAACAAAGATTTCTTGAGGTTGGATGATCACCTTACAAGATTGGAAGTGAGCTAGCAAACTTGAAAGTATTCTTGATTTTATGTAACTAGAACTTGTAGAATTTATGAAGAACACTTAGAACTTGAAGATAGAACTTGAGAGAGATCAATTAGATGAAGAAAATTGAAGAATGAAAGTGTTTGTAGGTGTTTTTGTTCGTTGGTGTATGGATTAGATATAAAGGATATGTAATTTTGTTTTCATGTAAATAAGTCATGAATGATTACTCATATTTTTGTTATTTTATGAGATATTTCATGCTAGTTGCCAAATGATGGTTCCCACATGTGTTAGGTGACTCACATGGTCTGCTAAGAGCTGATCATTGGAGTGTATATACCAATAGTACATACATCTAAAAGCTGTGTATTGTACGAGTACGAATACGGGTGCATACGAGTAGAATTGTTGATGAAACTGAACGAGGATGTAATTGTAAGTATTTTTGTTAAGTAGAAGTATTTTGATAAGTGTATTGAAGTCTTTCAAAAGTGTATAAATACATATTAAAACACTACATGTATATACATTTTAACTGAGTCGTTAAGTCATCGTTAGTCGTTACATGTAAGTGTTGTTTTGAAACCTTTAGGTTAACGATCTTGTTAAATGTTGTTAACCCAATGTTTATAATATCAAATGAGATTTTAAATTATTATATTATCATGATATTATCATGTATGAATATCTCTTAATATGATATATATACATTAAATGTCTTTACAACGATAATCGTTACATATATGTCTCGTTTAAAAATCATTAAGTTAGTAGTCTTGTTTTTACATATGTAGTTCATTGTTAATATACTTAATGATATGTTTACTTATCATAGTATCATGTTAACTATATATATATATCCATATATATGTCATCATATAGTTTTTACAAGTTTTAACGTTCGTGAATCACCGGTCAACTTGGGTGGTCAATTGTCTATATGAAACATATTTCAATTAATCAAGTCTTAACAAGTTTGATTGCTTAACATGTTGGAAACATTTAATCATGTAAATATCAATCTCAATTAATATATATATACATGGAAAAGTTTGGGTCACTACATCAGGATCACTACGTTCCGACCCGACCCGCTTACTATCCCCCACACCAGCCCGAGATGAGACCGCCATTCACTCTCTACGACCCTAACCAGGCATACCAGTACACCTATCACCAACCATGGAACCCGGACGACGAAATGAACTGGAACCCCTATCTAGATTGACATAGTTCCTGTTGGTAATTTTTATGACTTTTATTTTAATTATTTTTGTTTGTTTATGTTTAAACATAATATATTGTGATACTTTTATTGTAATGTTTAATATTTTAATACTAATATTTCATATTTGATTTGAAAGTGGGATTTTAAGTCCCATTTCAAATTACCATGCATGTTTATATTTGTATTGTATATATATTGTCGATTGTATAAAACAGGGTAAAACAGCGCATTTTCAAAGACTGGCATTAAGTTCAGCAAAAGCTAATACTTTTGATGACAAAACGAAAAACAAATGTGATGTAACAACAAGAAGGAATGAACAAATGATGTGCACCATTTATCATTCAACAAACAAACGCCAATATGTTTGGAAACTTTGGTAAAATTTAATCAATTTTCTACGCTAATCACCCTCAATAATTTAAATTGTTACTGATTTCTTGCAAATGAGGGCATTGCAAGATCTTAAGTGTGGGAAGGGGTTAAATTCTTTCGGATTTTTAAAATTTTTAACTTATACACTTGGTTACTATTAAAAATACTAGTAAAGCAGTAGTTGTATTAGAATCTAGTGCTCTCTGATAATAAAGAACAGCCCTAGTCTTATATACTGACTACCCAATTCTAGTAAAATTTTTAAAATTTTCAATTAAATGAACTCAAAATCATGTTTATACATATTTATGAATGATAAAACTAGGTGTTAACACCGAAATTATTGTTACCTCGGAAAGGACATAAATTGAGAAACAAACCAAAATGTTAGAATTCATTTAAAATGAAATAGAGGACAATAAAAAGGAAAATAAAAGCCAAGTGTGAGAAAAATTTACCAAGTTATTTAAAAACATATATCACATATTTTTGTATAAATAATTGAAGATACTTTTGTTTTGGATAAAATTAACCGTTTTACCCGATTTACTATAATATATTTGAAAGAAAGATGGATCTACACGACGAATCAATTCCATCATTGAAAGGACGTAAAGTCTTCCGAAAAAGAAACGCGCTTCTTGATTTAGGTCATGAAGTTGTCGTCCAGACCAGCTGTAGGTTGACAAAAAATCTAGAAAAGTCATCTCTAAAATCAGCAGGAAATCCACGGAACTCAGCATTAAACAGGGTCGCCAAGTGGTCAGACTTATCCTAACCATGAGAGGATCTGTCTCGTACAATGGGGAGGACGCCGTGCAAATTAGCTGGATAAGACTAATGAATCAGATCCCCAGAAAAGGATAATCTCCTTAAAGATTAAAAATCAGCTTTTAAGACTGATATTACTCAGTCCTAGAGATTGATCTTAAAGATTGAGAATTACAAACTAATGGAATTTGATGATATCTAAACTCGAGCTTGAACGAGAAAATATTTTGATCAAATTAAAACCGATTTGTTTTCTGAAAACCCTATTTTCAATGCGTTCATTACCATTGAACGTAAAATCCTAGGAATTCACCTAGAGTTCATTAGGTCACCTGAACCAAATCGGGTGTCAACCGTAAGAACGGTGGTTGCATAGTATGGTCGAAGACAGGACCTTGTGCCAGACCGAAAAACTATAGGGTGAGCTTTATTATTACTCCTACAAAGGATAGTAATTGCATCCGACACGTTATAGACCATAATTAAAAGCATGTAAGGGGACATTGCCTTAACAGTTGCTTGTTCAACGCTTTCCTTTACAACCGGACGGTAGTTTACTGAAAGGTAATATACGGAGCAAGTATACTGGACGTGTTGCTTTCCCAATACAAGGTTAGCAAGTGGGTGACACAAAACCACAAGTTTTGAGCTAAAATTTCCAAATCTGAAACCCACCAAACCCACAAAAATAATTTGCAAACACCGATGAAGGATTATTCTGGAAAACTTATCTAGGGTAAAAACGAGATTTAATTTTCAAAAGATCAAATGTTTTCATAAAGATCCAATTTCCTTAAAGGATCTAAATTTCCATAGTCATGTGGGACTGTAAACAACAACGTTACTACCATTGTTTATACCGCCGTATAGAAATCACTGATGTACAATGTGTGAAGAATAAATAAGTGATTCTAGTATTTTTATTTCAAGACTATATTGCTTGAGGACAAGCAACGCTCAAGTGTGGGAATATTTGATAATGCTAAAAACGAACATATATTTCATAGCATTATCCCTCAAGAAAGACAAGCTTTTAGTTGCAATTGTTCTATTTACAAGTGATATTCGTTTAAATAATAAAAGGTGAAGACAAAAGATAGATTCGATAAATTGAAGACGCAAACGACCAAAAAGCTCAAAAGTACAAAATACAATCAAAGTGGTTCCAATTATTGATAAGAAATGTCTCAAAATTACAAGAGTACAAGACGCAAAACGCAAAGTACAAGATATTAAATTATACGCAAGGACGTTCAAAAATCCGGAACCGGGACCAAAGTCAACTCTCAATGCTCGACGCAACGGACTAAAAATTACAAGTCAACTATGCACATAAATATAATATAATATTTAAATAATTCTTATAATTATTTATATATTATATTTATTTATAAAAACCGTCGGCATACAAAGAAACAAAAATATGTGAGCTGCTACCTACCCCCATGCGATCGCATGGCCTGGAGGCACAAAAGCCATGCGATCGCATGGCACACCTTTTCAGCCCACATGCCTATAAATTTCGCGGTTTTGATCGATGTTAAACACATCTTTTTCTTCTTTCTCTCATACGTAAGATATATATATATATATATATATATATATATATATATATATATATATATATATATTTATATTTTAATTTTAATTTTAATTTTAATTTCTAATAATAAGGGTATGTTAGCGAATGTTGTAAGGGTGTAAGTCGAAATTCTGTCCGTGTAACGCTACGCTATTTTTAAATCACTGTAAGTTATGATTAATGTTATTTTTAATTTAATGTCTCGTAGCTAAGTTAATATTATGCTTATTTAAGATGAAGTAATCATGATGTTGGGCTAAATTTTTAAGATTGGGTAATTGGGCTTTGTACCATAATTGGGGTTTGGACAAAAGAACGACACATGTGGAAATTAGACTATGGGCTATTAATGGGCTTTATATTTGTTTAATTAAATGATAGTTTGTTAATTTAATATAAAGATTTACAATTGGACGTACCTATAAATAACCATATACACTCGATCGGACACGATGGGCGGAATATTTATAAGCACTAATAATCGTTCATTTAACCGGACACGGGAATGGATTAATAGTCAATGGACTTATTAAAACAGGGGTGAATTATATACAAGGAAAATTGGTGTAATTATAGTTTAAATCCCCAATTAGTTGGAATATTTGACTTCGGATATAATGATAATTTGACGAGGACACTCGCACTTTATATTTATTACTGATGGACTGTTATGGACAAAAACCAGACAGACATATTAAATAATCCAGGATAAAGGACAATTAACCCATGGGAATAAACTAAAATCAACACGTTAAACATCATGATTACGGAAGTTTAAATAAGCATATTTCTTTTATTTCATATTTAATTGCACTTTTAATTATCACACTTTTATTTATTGTTATTATATTTAATTGCACTTTTTATCGTACTATTTGATTATCGCACTTTTATTTATCGCAATTTCATTATCGTTATTTACTTTACGCTTTAAAGTTAAGTTATATTTATTTTTAATATTTTACATTAGGTTTTAACTGCGACTAAAGTTTTAAAATCGACAAACCGGTCATTAAACGGTAAAAACCCCCTTATATAATAATATTATTACTTATATATATATTTGTATTTTTATAAATTTAAAACTAATATAGCGTTAAGCTTGTTTAATTTTCCCTGTGGAACGAACCGGACTTACTAAAAACTACACTACTGTACGATTAGGTACACTGCCTATAAGTGTTGTAGCAAGGTTTAGGTATATCCATTCTATAAATAAATAAATATCTTGTGTAAAATTGTATCGTATTTAATAGTATTTCGTTGTAAAAATAATACTATTTCCTAGTACCCCTCGCCCACATCAATTATACTAACTTATGCTTCAATTCCCAATACTTCTTCAAAAACATTCATAATTTGAACTCGAAGGTTTACAGAATATAGAAACTAAACAGTTTCCTTTATGATATAATACGGATAACGCGAGGAGATAAATGATTTCAGAATAGTTCTGAGGATATCTCCAAAAATATCAAGAATATTTATAATGAAAGATACGATGATATCTTAGAATTTCTAATATCGAAAGATGATAAAGAAGATTTGTCCGTAAAGGGTTAGAGTCAGGAGTAAGGTATTTGTTAATGACTTCAGCAGATACTGAATCATTTGGATTCTTTGAAGGCAGGTTTAGTCGTTGTAATTTGTCCACATCATCCTTCATGGTTTGCTCAATCCGTTTTCCAGTTCCAAACCTTCTCTTTTTCTGAGCTTTGCCAACACACTATTCTTTATCATCAAACTTTTGGCTGATAAGGTCGTTTACAGTTTTTGCTGCTTCATCAGCATTCAAAGTTATCATAACCGAATCGTCAGTTATCAATCTGAGGTGTTTTCAAAAGTTTGAAGGGTTTGCATGAAGGTTGTAATTATCAAGATACATATGATGTTCTAGAATTTTGGATGATACAAATATTTTTCTGGGTTTATGGGTAGAAGTGATGTTCTAGCACAGTTTTGAAGTCAAAGTATAGCTTTGAAAGATGTAAGAATCTAAGAGTGATGTTTTCTGCTAAATCTTGGCTTGGATTCTAATTTTTCAAAATCAGAATATGTAATCAAATTTGAATGCGAATGGTTGTTTTGATTTCTAGGAAAGAATGTATATCGTTGTGAAAGTAGTGAGTATAGTTGATGATTTGTTGAATCAGAATCGAAGAATGTAACATATTATTTGTGAATTTATATATCTTTTGGGTATTACCTATCCGTTAAAAGTTTCACAAATAATATTTTGTACAAGAGAATTTTATTACAATTTTTATGAAAATATTAGTATGTATATTTTCTTCAAATGTAATACAGATTTAATGAGTTAATATCATATTAAGCTCATTTGAGTTTCAGCTGGAACTAGAAATGAATAATCTCTAAAACTTTAGAAATTTCGTAATCTTCGTGGATTATCTCTTCAACGTAAATGAAATTATGAATCAATACTTCGTTATTCATTTTTTATTGATATTTCCTCGGAGAATGATATTAGTGCTCGTGGAATTCTTATGAACTTCATAAGATAAATGATGTTTTCTAGAAAGTTTCGAGTACATCGAAGATAAAAGTGTAAAATCAAACATGTAGTTGATTATTACACTAAGTTTATTATGAAATAGAATTCATTGAGTTGAAACAGAGATTGTAGTTAACGATGGTTAAGTCGTGAACGAAGGATGTACATCATAGCATATTAGTAATATGAATTAACCGAGTAGTACCTGCTAGTTAAGATTCACACGTAATAGCTTAGTACTAAAAGATTTATTTTGATCTCAAAATTCATATATATATAAAATATACATATAATTTCTTCAGAGGGAATGAGTTAATACTTCATAACTCGTTGATATGATATGCGCGTTGTTGATTAGTGATGATGTTTGCGGTGATGATGGATCTGGCGGAGCTTGTGATGTTGTATATGCTGCTGATGCTGATGATGCTGACGGTACTATTGATGCTGCTGGTAAAACAGATCTTGCTTGTAAATCGTGCACCATTCCGATCAGGGTTTTATTTCATCATTTCTATTCGCTCATTCATCTGGTTTAGAACTAGAATAAGTAATCTCTAAAACTTTTAGAAACTACATATTCTCTGCAGAATATTTCTTTGATGAAGTTATGAATCAATACTTCATCGTTTGTTGTTGTTGGTATTCCTTAGTATCTATGGTGCGTATGATGTTGATGTTCGAGGTACAAATTGTGATGTTTAGGTGTGGGATGTGGATGTTGTTGTTGGTAGTGGTAATGATACTGTTGGTGTTGATGATAGTGGTACTGTTGATGTCGGTGATGCTGCTGGTGCTTGTAATCTTTGCACCATATTGTCTAAAGGCACAACCCGAGCGCGAAGCTCGTTGACTTCTTCTACTCCACCGGGATGATTGGCGGTTCGGAGGAGCGGATGAATAAGATCCATAATTTGAGATAGTATATAATCATGACGAGATACTCTGGAGATGAGAGAGAAAATGGTATTACGAACAGGTTCGCCGGTAAGTGCTTCAGGTTCTTCGCCAAGAGGGCAATGTGGTGGATGGAAGGGATCGCCTTCTTCTTGTCTCCAATGATTAAGTAATCTACGAACCCATCTCCAATTCATCCAGAATAGGTGATGGCTGATTGGTTGATCTATTCTGGTTTCACTTTCTTCGGAGTTCAGGTGAATATCCATATCGGAATAGCTGTCGGAGTTTAAGGAATTTGAACTAGATACGAGATCCATCTTGTATAATTAGAGAGATGATTTTTGATATGAAATAGATTATAGAATTCAGATTGGTACTCTTCAATACATAATTACGGAAAAATTTTCGGAAGATGTCAAGTAAAGTTTACAGTAACAGATATGCTAAGATATAAATTTTGTCGGTACACTATCTATGCAGTGAAAGGACCCGTTCATATACATTATAAATGATTCTCAATAGTTGATTACATCGCGAGGTATTTGACCTCTATATGATACATTTTTCAGACATTGCATTCGTTTTTAAAAGATAAACTCTCTTTACATCAAAAATTAACAGGCATGCATACCATTTCATAATGTCCAACTATAAATGACCTAATCTGTCATTTACTTAATAATAATCTCTACTGAACTCAATGACTTGAATGCAACATCTTTTGAAATATGCCATGAATGACTCCAAGTAATATCTTTAAGATAAGCAAATGCACAGTTGAAGATTTCTTTAACACCTGAGAATAAACATGCTTTAACGTGTCAACCAAAAAGTTGGTGAGTTCATTAGTTTATCATAATCATTCATTTTCATTATTTTAATAGACCACAAGAATTTCATTTCCAGTTCTCATAATATACGTCCCATGCATATAGACAAAAATCATTCATATAGTGAACACCTGGTAACCGACATTAACAAGATGCATATAAGAATATCCCCTATCATTCCGGAAAATCCTTCGGACATGATAAAAACAATTTCGAAGTACTAAAGCATCCGGTACTTTGGATGGGGTTCGTTAGGCCCAATAGATCTATCTTTAGGATTCGCGTCAATTAGTAGATCGGTTTACTAATTCTTAAGTTACCAAGCAAAAGGGGCATATTCGGCTTCGATCATTCACCCATATAATGTAGTTTCAATTACTTGTGTCTATTTCGTAAAACATTAATAAAAATTGCGCATGTATTCTCAGCCCAAAAATATAAAGGGTAAAAAGGTAAATGAAACTCACCTATTGTATTTTGTAGTAAAAATACATATAACGTCATTGAACAAATGCAAGGTTGGCCTCGGATTCATGAATCTAAATTAATTATATATATATTTAAATGTTGGTCAATATTTGTCTAACAATTAGGTCAGATCATAGTGTACCACAATCCTAATACTCGAGACTAATATGCAAAAGTCAACCAAAGTCAATTTGACTCAAAATTATTTCCAAAATTTATACATGATTAAAATATATTTTAAATATCGTCGTGCTATATTTTTAAATATTTTTAAAAGATTTTATTAGAGTAAATAATATAATTCATTTGTTAATAAATAAAATTTTATATAGAAATATACCTTAAGTAATTTTTTTTTTATGAAGTTCATTTAATATCATAAAATATTATGATAGGTTTTATTAAGGTAATTATATTATTTGTGTTACATATTTATTTGATATAATAACATTGATAATAATAATAATAATTAGTAAAAGTTGTATTGTTTTGTAATAATAATCATTATTATCTTATTAACAAAAATATTAATTTTTTTATATTTATTAAAATGATATTATGATAAAACGATAATTCTAATTCATAATAATAATAAAATTTTTGATTAACAATGATATCCCTCTTAAAAATAATAATTTTTGTAAAAATGATATTTTTAATATTAATAATACTTTTAATAATAATAGTGATAAAAATAATGAAAAACGATAATTTTATCTATATCAATATCTTACAATATTTTAATTTTATCATGATACTCTTACTCATTATTTCCTAATCGTTTCGTTTAATAATTTTTAATCGTCTTTTATATCGTGTGCATAATAATGATAATAATAGTAATCAAAATAATTAGGTGTTACTAATATAAGTTTTAATTACAATAATACTAATAATGATAATTACTATGACATTGTTAATGATAATACTAATAATTATTTTAATGATAATATAATAATAACAATAACAATAACAATAACCATTTTTAAATAATGATATATATTTTAATAATGATAATAATATTAATAATAATAATAATAACAATAATAATAATAATAATAATAATAATAATAATAATAATAATAATAATAATAATAATTAGATAATAATAATAATACTAATTATAACTTTAACGATAATAACGATAGTAATAATAATAAAAATAACAATTTTTAATGATAAATCCTTTTATTGATAAAGATAATAATAATAATAATAATAAGATAAAACTATAACGACGATAATAATAATCATTTTTTAATAATAATACAAAAATTCAATTGACTATAACTTCTAATCCGTTCATCGAAACCATTCGATATCTAAATGAAAAGTTCTTAATTTTTCGTTAGCTTTCCAACGACATGCATATCTTATACCTTATTTCAATCGCATAGGTAACTAATTCAAGATTCAACATAACCTATCTAAGGGCAATATCAAAAGTACAAGCATGCATAATCCTATATACTCGAGCACTAGTCAGGGATACATTAATAATATAAAAAAAATTAAGTTATGAGTGCTCACGTATCAATATTGAGATTCAATATTGCAGGAAAGGTACGTAGACACAACGGAGACAATAAATACCAATTTGACCTCACGAGCATACCCATGAACCATTCCCATAACTTCCATAGTTGTAACCCATAATTTCCTTAGCCCTATCCCACTCATAAAACCCATGTTGTAATAGCTCGCGCGTACCTCTTGTCGTAGTATTTTATGTATAATACATAATAATAATAATACTACTACTCATAATATTTTTAGATTAATAATAATAATCTTTATTAATAATAATAAATAAAATAAATAAATACATACGGAGTAATATCTTAGATAGAGAGATGTAGAGTGATATGTGTGTGTGCAAAATGAATTCGTTCGAACTATAAAGAGTTGGCCTGACTTCCATCACCATGCGATCGCATGGTTAGTGTGCCTTAGGGCCATGCGATTGCATGGCTCCTCTTGGCAGCCCCCATTCGACCAATAAAACCTGCCGACACTCGTTACATTACACATTAACACAAGATATGTAAATTTATATATTATTTAATATATATTATATTTAATCTTTAGAATTAATTAAATATTATATTATATTTACGTACATAGTAAAAATGTAATTTTGGTTCAATTGACTCGTACGTTGTCACTCGACTCATGTACCACTTTCGGTTTTTCGAACGCACTTTCGCACGATTAGAAAACTAGACTTTTACGTTACGCGACGTGTACCCTTAATAATAATTTGACTTATTCGTCAATAAATTACCTTATAAAAAATGTAACTTATAAAATTGAGCGTTGTGATCATTTGCTTCTATAAATCAGCGACTCGTTGTTTATTGAAATATATTATTTTAAATCATGACGTTTTATGACTAAGTTAAAATATATATATATATATATATATATATATATATATATATATATATATATATATATATATATATATATATTATTTAGAATTTGTAAATTTATATATAATATGTATGTTTGAAATATTTACCTAATGATTTAATATCTAGTCTTTCAAAACTAAATATATTTCAAAGTTCGTTTTTAAAATCGTTTAGAAAAATATTATAACTCGTAATGTTTTCATTTGAAAGTTTAAATAGATACAATTCATTTATGTACTAACTTTTAAATATTATTCGTATCACTAATCGAGAGTTACTATCATGTACTAAACTAATTTTGAGAACATATATATATTTAATGAACACGTTTTAAATACACGTTGCACGTTATTTATATATAACAACCAATATTCCAACCTAGGTTTATTTAATCAAAGATATTTTTAAATAAACAAGTTCTATTATATCGAAATACGTTTTCGTACACCTATAACAAATTCATTCTTATTAGCTTTAGTCTACCACTAACTTTTGTCTAATCCTTGTTAATGACACTTTTGTTCTTACATTTAAATCACTTTACCATTTTCTGAATATGGTTAAAAGGAATAGATTTTCTCAAATCATAGTGGACCTCCCAACAAAGACTTGTAATCATAATTCAATGTATCTGGTAATTCAATCATTTGATCTTATCTTCTAATTCCATCGATAAATATTTTGAAATAGATATACAATCATGTAAAGTATTAAATCTGATATTTTGTTTACGTTTTAAGTTATAATATATATATATACACATACATATATAATCATATTCGTTTAATGGCCCGTGAATCGTTGGAACTTGGTCGAGGTTTAAATGAATGTATGGACGCAGTTTAAAATTCTTGAGATTCAACTTAACAAACTTTGCTTATCTTGTCGGAAATATATAAAGATTAAAGTTTAAATTTGGTCAGAAATTCCCGGGTCGTCACAGTACCTACCCGTTAAAGAAATTTCGTCCCGAAATTTGATTGGGATGGTCATGACTGACAATAAATATGTTTTCATGACGCATATAAGCTGAAAATTTGGGTTTTATCATCATTGAGTAATATGGATAAAAACCTTTTAATTTTGTGAAGAGTACGAGTGAAGCTATCACCAAAAGAGTGAAATGAGTAGGTATAGATTTGTCATATCTTTTGACGTAGATAGGATTGATTTCCAAGTTCAAGAGATTTGGAGAAAATCTTCGTAATAGGATTTGATTAAGGAAATTAGGATCCACTTTAAATGCGATCATCCATTTTGATTGCTCTGTCAGATATTTTACTATAAATCTACTCCCTTCGTTTCCTTACAACTCACACCTTCTCTTCTTTCTCCCTCAGCTCATACTTTAAAGTATTTGTCAATATGCTCCATCCACTTCTGATTCTTGATATACTCCTTACCTTCATATCTGCCATTCTTCTTTTTCATCTGCCGCCGAAAGAATCTATTTACTTCTACTATACACTTGGTTTTATAGTGTTTTTAGTTCTCCCGTGTCTTTATATTGCCATACGCATCGATATATATGGTTTATAATTTCTGGTTTGTCGTTGAGCTTTATATCTTCCTTTATATTTTAAATTCTCTGCTTCTGTCTTCTATAATCATTATCATCCACAGTTAATGCTCTCTTTTATTTGCTGCGATTTATACCCCAATTTCTATTTCGGAGTTTTGTCCTTTCGTTTCTTCTTCTTGCGATTAAGCACCGCTTGTAATGGTCCAGAATTCGCAGATATAAATTTCGGAATAAACATTGTTAATGTTCTAAGAAGGAAATGGTAATGGCAAGATCTTGATTTGTCAAATTACCAGAATACCCTGGAAAAGACCGAATCATCAAGAAATATTTTCTTGACATTTTTAGAGGTTAAAGAGAATACAAGAGTCGTGTGACATAGCACATGATGACGATATGATCTGTGAATTATCACGTTCCATTTAGAAACTCAGCATGAATTACTGTAATATAATCACGTTGATTAAGTGTCATTATATTATACTAATTCATGCTTCAGTTCCCAACACTACTTCAAAAACATTCATAATTTAAACTTGAGGGTTTCAAAATTTAAAAACTAAAATAGTTTCTTTTATGATATAACATAGATAGTGCGAAGAGATAAATGATTTCAGATAAGAATAATTATGAAAATATCTTCAGAAATATGGAGGATATTCATAATGAAAAATACGATGATATCTTAGAATTTCTAATATCAGAGGATGATGAAGAATATTTTCCGCAAGGGTTTAGAGTCTGGAGCAAGGTATTCGTTAATGGCTTTAGCAGATATTGAATCATTTGGATTCCTTGAAGGCAGGTTCAGTCTTTGTAATTTGTCCACAGCCTCCTTCATACTTTGCTCAATCCGTTTTCCAGTTCCAAAACTTCTCTTTTTCTGCGCTTTGCAAGCATACTATTCATCATCATTAAACTTTTTATTATTAAGGTCGTTTTATAGTTTTTGCTGCTTCATCAATATTTTGAGAACTATTTCGCAGTTCAGGGCGTTTTTCAGAAACTTCACATTCAAGTATGTAAGTCCAGGAGATAGACGTTATATATAACTGTTGGCGTAGACATGCTGCGAGATTTCAAAATACTGATTGCTAATTCCCGATGATTCGTATAACAATTCTCGTTACAAGATGCGAATGAGTAAATGATGAGGTTTCGATAAATATAATGATTCTTCGGAATTCCCAAGATCAGTGAAGTTGTTGGTAAGTTTATTGCTAATGTGGTGGAATATGAAAGGTTCCCCGGTAACAATGGCGAAAGGGCAACATATATATTATGATAAGGCTACTCCGAATGAAAATCAAAATTGTCTTGCTGGAGCTGTGATAGAATTTGCTACTTTGAAAAGGAATTGCAAAGTAATTTTTGCTAATAAATGCCAAAGGATCTGACACAGATATGTGTTGAATTATGACTTTGGTTTCGAGAGCTTTCTAAGTACATAACTGTGGGTAATATGTGGTTGAATCATCATCTCGATTGCTCATTATTTGAAGTGTCTTCAGAAATTTTTGAAGGGTTTGAATACAGATTGTACTCGTTAATATACATTTGATGTTCTAACACAGTTTTGAAGTCAAAGTATATCTTTGAAAAATGTAGGAGTCTAAAGCGATGGTACCGGTTATATCTCGAATTGAATTCTGAGATTTCAAAATCAGAATATGTAATTGGGTTTGAATGAGTATGGTTGTTTTGATTTCTATAAAGGAATGTATATTATTGTGAAAGTCGGAAGTATAATTGATAATTTACTTAATCAGATTTGTAGAATGTAACATATTAATTGTGAATATATATATATATATATCTCTCGGGTATTACCTACCCGTTAAAAAAAATTCACAATTAATATTTTGTACAAAAAAAAATATTACAGTCTTTATGAAAATATACATGTATATATTCTCTTCAGATGTAACATAGATTTTTAATAAGTTAATACTAAATTAAACTCATTCGATTTACGGTTGGAACTAGAATTAAATAAATTACACAAGTATTTCTTCAATAATATTGAAATTATGAATAAATACTTCGTTATTTGTTGAGGCGTGATGTTAGTTTTCGTTAAATTCTTGTGAACTTCGCAAAGTACGAATGATATTATCCAGAAAAGTTTTGATGATGAAAGTGTAAAATCAAATATATACTTGATTTATTATGAATTGGAATTTGTTGAATTGAGACAGAGATTGTAGTTAACGATGGTTAAGTTGCGGGCGAAGGACGTACATTATTGCATATTTGTAATATGAATTAACCGCGTAGTTAAGATTCACACATAATAGCTTAGTACGGAAAGATTTATTATGGTTTGGAAATTTATATATAAGATATACATATAAATCCTTCAGTGGAAATGAGTTAATACTTCATATCTTGTTGATATGACATACTTGTTGTTGATTTGTAATAATGTCCATGGTGATTCTTGAACTGTCAGAGGTTGTGATGTTATAGGTGCTGCTAGGGCTGATGAAGCTGACGATACTGATGGTGCTGGTGATGCTACGGTACTGTTGATGCTGTTGGTAAAACAAGTCTAGCTTGTGAATCACGCATCATTCTTGTCAGAGTTTCTACTCTTCCTTCTATCATTTTGGTTCACTCATCTGATTTCTGGTTAGGGTTAGAATAGATAATCTCTAAGACTTTAGAGATTATATAATCGTTGCAAAATGTTTCTCCAATGGAGTTATGAATCAACACTTCATCGTTTGTTGTTGGTGGTATCTCTTGATATTTACAGAGCGTATGACGTTGATGCTCGTGGGACAGATTGTGAAGTTGAGGTTTATGACGCGGTTGTGGTTAAAGGTGCTAATGGTATTATTGGCGTTGATGATGGTGGTATTGGTTATGCTGCTGGTGCTGCTGCTGGTGTTTGTAACCTTTGCACCATATTCTCTAAAGCCACTACCCGAGCGCGAAGCTCGTTGACTTCTTCTATTACACCGGGGTGATTGTCAGTTCGGACGAGCGGATAAATAAAATCTAAAATTTGATGTAGTATGTAATCGTGACGAGATACTCTGGAAATGAGAGAGAAAATGGTGTCTCGAACAGGTTCGCAGATAACTGCTTCAAGTTCTTCTCCAAGAGGGCAATGTGGTGGATGGAAGGGATCACCTTCTTCTTGTCTCCAATGATTAAGGAGGCTACGAACCCATCCCCAATTCATCCAGAATAGATGATGGCTAATTGGTTGATCCATTCCGGTCACACTGCTTTCGGAGCTGGAGTGGGATTCTATTTTAGAATCCGAGGAACTTGAATTAATGATGAATTCCATTTCGACCGATTGAATAAGGATTTTTCGATATGAAATGATTTTAGGTTATCGGATGGTATTCTAATTACATAGAATATCCATAGATATAGAACAAAAGATTTCGTATATTACGGAGGAATTTGAAGGATATGTCAGGCAAAGTTTAAAGTAACAGATACGATAAGATATGATTTAGCAGATACGCTAAGATATGAATTTTATCTATACACTACTCATGCAAATAATGTAGCAAGACGTGTCTAGACTAATAATGATAAGCAGGTAATTTCCTAAGGATGATAAGCAGATAATTTTCGACTAGAAATGATAAGCAAAACTTTTGACATGCAGACACGGTCGAAGTCCAGACTCACTAATGCATCCTAACGACTTATCAGTTAGACACACTAATGCAGACCTGGTTCACTAAGATCACCACTTTGATACCAACTGAAAGGACCCGTTCATATACATTATAAACAATTCTCAATAGTTGATTACATCGCGAGGTATTTGACCTCTATATGATACATTTTTCAGACATTGTATTCGTTTTTAAAAGATAAACTCTCTTTACATCAAAAATTAACAGGCATGCATGCATACCATTTCATAATGTCCAACTATAAATGACCTCATCTGCCATTTACTTAATAATAATCTCTACTGAACTCAATGACTTGAATGCAACGTCTTTTGAAATATGCCATGAATGACTCCAAGTAATATCTTTAAAATGAGCAAATGCACAGCTGAAGATTTCTTTAACACCTGAGAATAAACATGCTTTAAAGTGTCAACCAAAAGGTTGGTGAGTTCATTAGTTTATCATAATCATTCATTTTCATCATTTTAATAGACCACAAGAATTTCATTTCCAGTTCTCATAATATACGTTCCATGCATAGAGACAAAAATCATTCATATGGTGAACACCTGGTAACCGACATTAACAAGATACATATAAGAATATCCCCTATCATTCCGGGAAATCCTTCAGACATGATAAAAACAATTTCGAAGTACTAAAGCATCTGGTACTTTGGATGGGGTTCGTTAGGCCCATAGATCTATCTTTAGGATTCGCGTCAATTAGTAGATCGGTTTACTAATTCTTAGGTTACCAAGCAAAAGGGGCATATTCGGCTTCGATCATTCACCCATATAATGTAGTTTCAATTACTTGTGTCTATTTCGTAAAACATTTATAATAATTGCGCATGTATTCTCAGCCCAAAAATATAAAGGGTAAAAAGGCAAATGAAACTCGCCTATTGTATTTTGTAGTAAAAATACATATAACGTCATTGAACAAATGAAAGGTTGGCCTCGGATTCACGAACCTAAATTAATTATATATATATATTTAAATGTTGGTCAATATTTGTCTAACAATTAGGTCAGATCATAGTGTACCACAATCCTAATGCTCGAGACTAATATGCAAAAGTCAACCAAAGTCAATTTGACTCAAAATAATTTCCAAAATTTATACATGATTAAAATATATTTTAAATATCGTCGTGCTATATTTTTAAAAGATTTTATTAGAGTAAATAATATAATTCATTTGTTAATAAATAAAATTTTATATAGAAATATACCTTTATATACCTTAAGTAAATTTTTTTTATGAAGTTCATTTAATATCATAAAATATTATGATAGGTTTTATTAAGGTAATTATATTATTTGTGTTACATATTTATTTGATATAATAACATTGATAATTTGATAATAATAATAATAATAAGTAAAAGTTGTATTGTTTTGTAATAATAATCATTATTATCTTATTAACAAAAATATTAATTTTTTTTATATTTACTAAAATGATATTATGATAAAACGATAATTCTAATTCATAATAATAATAAAATTTTTGATTAACAATGATATCCCTCTTAAAAATAATAATTTTTGTAAAAATGATATTTTTAATATTAATAATACTTTTAATAATAATAGTGATAAAAATAATTAAAAACGATAATTTTATCTATATCAATGTCTTACAATATTTTAATTTTATCATGATACTCTTACTCATTATTTCCTAATCGTTTCGTTTAATAATTTTTAATCGTCTTTTATATCGTGTGCATAATAATGATAATAATAGTAATCAAAATAATTAGGTGTTACTAATATTAGTTTTAATTACAATAATACTAATAATAATAATTACTATGACATTGTTAACGATAATACTAATAATTATTTTAATTATAATATAATAATAATAATAACAATAACAATAACCATTTTTAAATAATGATATATATTTTAATAATAATAATAATAATAATAATAATAATAATTAGATAATAATAATAATACTAATTATAACTTTAACGATAATAACGATAGTAATAATAATAAAAATAACAATTTTTAATGATAAATTCTTTTATTGATAAAGATAATAATAATAATAATAATAATAATAATAATAATAATAATAATAATAATAATAATAATAATAATAATAATAATAATAATAATAATAAGATAAAACTATAACGACGATAATAATAATCATTTTTTAATAATAATACAAAAATTCAATTGACTATAACTTCTAATCCGTTCATCGAAACTATTCGATATCTAAATGAAAAGTTCTTAAATTTTCGTTAGCTTTCCAACGACATGCATATCTTATACCTTATTTCAATCGCATAGGTAACTAATTCAAGATTCAACATAACCTATCTAAGGGCAATATCAAAAGTACAAGCATGCATAATCCTATATACTCGAGCACTAGTCAGGGATACATTAATAATATAAAAACAATTAAGTTATGAGTGCTCACGTATCAATATTGAGATTCAATATTGCAGGAAAGGTACGTAGACACAACGGAGACAATAAATACCAATTTAACCTCACGAGCATACCCATGAACCATTCCCATAACCTCCATAGTTGTAACCCATAATTTTCTTAGCCCTATCCCACTCATAAAACCCATGTTGTAATAGCTCGCGCGTACCTCTTGTCGTAGTATTTTATGTATAATACATAATAATAATAATACTACTACTCATAATATTTTTAGATTAATAATAATAATCTTTATTAATAATAATAAATAAAATAAATAAATACATACGGAGTAATATCTTAGATAGAGAGATGTAGAGTGATATGTGTGTTTGCAAAATGAATTCGTTCGAACTATAAAGAGTTGGCCTGACTTCCATCACCATGCGATCGCATGGTTAGTGTGCCTTAGGGCCATGCGATCGCATGGCTCCTCTTGGCATCCCCCATTCGACCAATAAAACCTGCCGACACTCGTTACATTACATATTAACACAAGATATGTAAATTTATATATTATTTAATATATATTATATTTAATCTTTAGAATTAATTAAATATTATATTATATTTACGTGCGTAGAAAAAATGTAATTTTTGTTCAAATGACTCGTACATTGTCACTCGACTTATGTACCACTTTCGGTTTTTCGAACGCACTTTCGCACGTTTAGAAAACTAGACTTTTACGTTACGCGACGTGTACCCTTAATAATAATTTGACTTATTCGTCAATAAATTACCTTATAAAAAATGTAACTTATAAAATTGAGCGTTGTGGTCATTTGCTTCTATAAATCAGTGACTCGTTGTTTATCGAAATATATTATTTTAAATCATGACGTTTTATGACTAAGTTAATATATATATATATATATATATATATATATATATATATATATATATATATATATATATATATTATTTAGAATTTGTAAATTTATATATAATATGTATGTTTGAAATATTTACCTAATGATTTAATATCTAGTCTTTCAAAACTAAATATATTTCAAAGTTCGTTTTTAAAATCGTTTAGAAAAATATTATAACTCGTAATGTTTTCATTTGAAAGTTTAAATAGATACAATTCATTTATGTACTAACTTTTAAATATTATTCGCATCACTAATCGAGAGTTACTATCGTGTACTAAACTAATTTTGAGAACATATATATTTAATGAACACGTTTTAAATACACGTTGCACGTTATTTATATATAACAACCAATATTCCAACCTAGGTTTATTTAATCAAAGATATTTTTAAATAAACAAGTTCTATTATATCGAAACACGTTTTCGTACACCTATAACAAATTCATTCTTATTAGCTTTAGTCTACCACTAACTTTTGTCTAATCCTTGTTAATGACATTTTTGTTCTTACTTTTAAATCACTTTACCATTTTCCGAATATGGTTAAAAGGAATAGATTTTCTCAAATCATAGTGGACCTCCCAACAAAGACTTATAATCATAATTCAATGTATCTGGTAATTCATTCATTTGATCTTATCTTCTAATTCCATCGATAAACATTTTGAAACAGATACAATCATGTAAAGTATTAAATCTAATATTTTGTTTACGTTTTAAGTTATAATATATATATACACATACATATATAATCATATTCGTTTAATGGCTCGTGAATCGTTGGAACTTGGTCGAGGTTTAAATGAATGTATGGACACGGTTTAAAATTCTTGAGATTCAACTTAACAAACTTTGCTTATGGTGTCGAAAACATATAAAGATTAAAGTTTAAATTTGGTCGAAAATTCCCGGGTCGTCACATGCAGTAAATGCAGTAAGACGTGTCTATACTTAGGAATGATAAGCAGGTAATTTTCGACAAGAAATGATATGTAAAACTCGGTAAAAACAGATACGGTCATAGTCCAGACTCACTAATGCATCCTAACAATTACCAGTTAAACACACTAATGTAAATTCTGGTTCCCTATGACCTCAAGCTCTGATACCAACTGTGATGACCCGTCCAAATCCCTTTGGACAAATACATCATTTATTGATTTCATAGTGAGGTTTTGACCTCTATATGATACGTTTTGTAAATATTGCATTCTTTTGAAAAGGCACACCATAAATGAATATCTAATTCCAAGGTCTTTAACATCTGATGATTACTATATATAGACAATCACCGTAAATAATAGTTTACAATACTACATCCGTTGACAATGCAGTCAAAATAAGATACATGGTGATGATTTTGTGAATGCAAAATTTTCTTGAATAAAGCATGTATGACTCCATGCACATAGCTTGTATAACGTATAAGCAAACAGCGGAAGACTTCTGAAACCTGAGAATAAACATGCTTAAAAGTGTCAACACAAAGGTTGGTGAGTTCATAGTTTTAATGTTGCGCATAATCTGTATATAAAGGTGAATCACAAGTTTTCAGTTGTTTCATCCAGAAACGTTTATCAAAATATTCTATGAAATTGAGCACCCTGGTAACTAAACTTAACGTATATATAATTTATACCCTTTCTATAATCATCTTAATAATACACACAAACCAACGTGTACGCTTCTCAAATAGCATACGTCCGTTAAAAGGCTAGTGCTCTAGCTCAGACGGGGATATCAAGCCCTATGGATCCATATACTACTACTCGCGCCCACCAGTTCTTATAATCGGCAGTTACTAGTTACCATAGCTAAGGGATTTTCGGTTCAAACTTAGTATATAATTTAGTATGTACTTGTGCCCATTGTATTTAAAATAAAGTGCATGTATTCTCAGCCCAAAAATATAGATTGCAAAAGCAATTATAAAGGGAGCAAACGAAACTCACCTTAGCAGCACATAAGGTCATTCACTGAAATGTGACCGAAACTCGGAATGCAAAATTAATCGTAGATCTCAACCTAGAAAACATATGTTGGTCAATACATGTCTAATAAGCTAGGTTGGGTCATAGTGTATCACAATCCTAATGCTCGAGACCGACGCGCAAAAGTTAACAAAAGTCATCTCAAAAGTCAAACTGACCCAATATGATCTTTAAATCTATACATGTTTATTAACATAGTATAAGTCTTGATAATTGAACGAAATTATAGTTTATCAAACTCAAAATATTATTTATTTCAGGAGCTATATTATTTTTGAATTATCATGGCAATCAAACATGTTTTATTATTTCATATAGTTTTCCAATACTTGTAAAATCAGATTATAGTATTTATAAAGCTTTAAAACATGATAAGACAGTCAACTTTGACAATTGTTCAACAAGACGAGACGTGCCTTATATAGAAATTCATTTACTCGATTAGTAATATTTGAAAATAGAATTTATCAATCTCATAAACAAGTTGTTTAAATATCAATTGCAGATTCAAAAGCAATTCCGATTAATGTTAATCATAATTCAGTTGACCATAACTTTTAATCTGTTCCTTGAAAACACACGATTTCTAAATGAAAAGTTATTAATTTTTCGACAGCTTTCCAACGACATGCATATCATATACCTTTTATCAATAACACATGTATTTAATTCGTGATTCATGATAAACTATCTAATGACAAAATTAAAGCATACAAGCATGCATAAACATATATACTCGAGCACTAGACATAGATACACTATTAATATATAAAAGATAAAATATAAATGCTTACGTATCAATATTGTGATTCAATATTGCAGAAAAGTACGTAGACGCAATGGAGATGATAAACACTAGGTTTGACCTTTGACTCATGGTCATAACCCCCAAGTAATACCCATAACCTCCATAGCTATAACCCATAATTTCCTTAGCTTTAACCCGTTCAAAAAGCTTGTTTTGAAAATAACACGCTCATGACTTCGTCGTAGTATTTTATGTAAGAAACTTAATAATAATAATTCTATTAATAATAATAATAAGATTAATATTAATAATATTAATCTTAATAATAATAATATATAAATAATAATTGTAATATAAATACTAAATATAATAATACGGAGATAGATAGATGTGAATATGTGTGTGTTCTTCAAACTGCGAAACGATCGAGCTTTTATACATGTTTGCTGAATCCTGCCCCCATGCGATCGCATGGGTTCACAAGCTTATAGCCATGTGATTGCATGGCTCTTGCTGACAGCTCACATCCATTTTTGTTTTATAGTTTGTCGACAAATTTTTATAATATAAATATAATATATTTAATTTATATAATTAATTATATATTATATTAAATTCATGTGCATAGTTGACTTGTAATTTTTGTTCCAATGACTCGTACATTGTCACTCGACTTATGTCCCGGTTCTGATTTCTCGAACGCATTTTCGCACGCTTAGAAAACTAGTACTTTTCGTTACGCGACGTGTACCTTTATCAAAAATTAAACTTAATCATTGATAAACTATGTCACTCGAAGTGTAGCTTTAATCAATTAAGTGTTTTAGTTATTTGCTTCTATAAATCATCGTCTCATAGTATATACATATACATATATACATTTTTATTTTGAAATAGTGTTTTACTGTAGCAAAGTTACTGTAGCAAAGTTTTTTTACTGTAGCAAACAGTGATTTTCGAAAACAATGTAGCTTTTCGGGTACTGTAGCAATTCAAAAATACTGCAGCAAATTAGTGTTTTACTGGTTCATCTTAAACGCTTTAGTTAACTTATCTAAATATCAATCGAATCAATAAACGAATGTTACTATCGTTTACTAAATAACTTGAAATTATATATATGTATATATCTTTATTTAATATACATAAATTAGTTTTTAAATACTCATTGCAAGTTATTTATGAATAATTAATATTCCAATTTATATATATATATATATATATATATATATATATATATATATATATCTATTTACAAATAGATGTTCGTAAATCGTCGGTCAATAGTCAAATGTTAACTGAATATATAACATTAGTTCAAAATTTTTGAGAATCAATATTACAGACTTTGCTTATCGTGTCGGAAACATATAAAGATTAAGTTTAAATTTGGTCAAAAATTTCCGGGTTGTCACACATTCTGACTACGCAGACAATCGTCATCGATGTATATGAATCTGCTCTAATTCCAGCGATTGACAACAATGATTAATACCATTAAATTAAATCTCGATATTTCAAGATAAATCATCCGTGATCTTAATCGCATCATAACAAGTTCAATCCAATTCGATTTGAATCGGCAAAAGCTCATTTATTTTTTGGTAGAATCACATTTCTTTTTGGGCAAAATCTCATTTCTTGAATAGATGTATTTTCAATTAAATAACTATAAAATTAAGGTGTGAATTCAAAGAATAAATATATATGTATATGAACTGTATACGATCATGTAGTTGTATAACAAATTTACAAGATCAGGTTTTCATTTTAGTTGTTGCTGTAACCAAGAGATGGAGAGAGATTAGGTTGGTAAGTTGGGAATTTAACAGGAAAGGGTGATACGGAGTAATCAAGTAGGGGCAAAATAGGAATTTTATTAATAATAATAATGGTGTGGATGGATTAAAAACAAGTGTGGAAGGATCACCTCCCCAAGAAAAGTATCCATCTAGGAAAGTGGAAAGCAGATACAAGCTCGACTAGATACAAACTATATAACTACGTACAACAACTATAAACTGGACTGTTTCAACCAATCCCACTTCGATCACTATTTTAGAAAAAGCAGCTTTCCGGTGATGTGAACCAATCTTGCCATTCGAACTTTAATTTCTTTGATTTTTTGGACATCCACTCGAAGCTTTTGGTTTGAATCTCGATTATTTAATTCTTAATTTTATAATTGATAACTCCTAAATTATACAATTTTTTGATAACATTTCGAGGAGTTATCTTAGTATTTTAGAGTCATTTTAATACCAGAACACACTAAAATGGGTAAAAAGGGAAAAAATATATATTTAATGATTTTATCAAAGTTATGTATCAAACATGATCAAAAATAGAGAAAATTGAAGAAAGGCTAAGGAAGCCGTTAGCAAGGATTCAAGGAAGCCGCCGGCTTGGAGCTAAATATGTCAGAATGTTCCAGAATCTCTGTAAAATTGAAAGAACTTATTGATCAAACAAAAAGCAAAGGAAGCCGCCGGCTTCATCCTGAAGCCGCCGGCCTAATGAACACGGTTTCTCAACTTGTTGACTAAGTTTAAGTAAAAATGGAAACAAAATCAAGATGATTTGGCGGATCTTTGAAGCCGTCGGCCTTCCCTTAAGCCGCCATCTTAATTATGACGATTAAAGATTTGAGCTTGCGGATTAAGTTAAACTTGCAAAAGGAGTCACCGACCTAAAGCAAGCCGCCGGCTTCCCACTGAAGTCGCCGTCTCGGCCACCGTCCCTAAACATTATAAATAAAGGCCTCTGGTCTCAGTTTTCATATGTAGTTTTCAGAATTCAATAATTCTGGTTAGGTCGTTTTTCTTATTAGGGTTTTCCCTAAACCCTTAGGTTAGATTATTCATTGTAATCAAGATTCATCCAAGTTTTTAATTCAAGTTTCTTACACCTACCTTTTTAAGGTATGATTCTATCCTTACTTTATTGTTCTATTTATTTTATTTACTGTAGTTGTTTCTGTTCGTTTTATGCTATGAACTAAAACGTTCATAGTAGTTACGTGGAGGAAAACTGAACTTCATCTGGGAATCAGATGAAGCCACCGGCCTCACCTTCCAAGCCGCCAGCTTGGTTGGAAGGAAGCCGACGGCTTCGTGTGCTTTATCCGTACAGTTCCTGTTCTTTTCCAGATCTGTATGGTCGAGTTTCTGTAACGATGTTTGAATTGTTTCGAATCTGTTTTGCTTAAATACACTTGTTTGCCATGCTTAATGATTAAATAACATGATTTTAGGATTGATTAGTACTATCCGATGATCTATTATTCGATCCATGCTACTTGTTTAGATCTAGTCCATCAAACTTGTTAAATTGGATTGCATGAAACTAAGTTAAAAAGCTTAATAGTGATAAACTTATTTGATTTGAATTACGCTTATATAATAGAATTTGATATTGTTAGGCTTAATCAAAGAACCTTTGTTTGGATTTGTTTAATTAAGGATTGCATGAGAACTTAGTAGTAATTGACTTTCAGCTAGTAACTTGAGTTGATCTACTTGATGTTTAATAGCTTATATGATTTGTTAGTCTATTTGCATATTGATCCTCATCACAAGATTAATGTGTATCATGTAATTGAATTAAACATGAAGAATTAATATGTTAATTATGCACATCACATATCTAGCATATGCTTTAAGTCCTACTCGTTGAATGATATGCAACACTAGCTTAACCTATTAAGGGATAATAATTGGTCTATGATTGTTATTTTGCTTTGTGTTAATATACGTTATGAAACTTGCCTAATATGATTCCCGTATGAGTTGTTGTTCATGTAACTGCTTTTGCTTTTACTTGTATTTATTTATTTTGAATCTTCAATTCCTTGCTTTACTTTATTGTTTTGTTTATCTTTAAAGCATCTCTTTCCTAAGAGATAAGAATCTATCCCATAAAAAGATATAAAAATATATCTTTAATTCTTTAATAAGAATTAAATAATAAGACAACTCTTATCCGCATCTATGCTCTCTTGGGAAGATAACCTAAATTACTACATTTGATCGGGTTTTATTGCTCGTTAGGGTGTTAACGTGTAATAATAAAAGGTTTTATAAATTTAAAAGTTGAAGAATAAGTTAAGCACTACCGCACACACTTTCAACACATCAACTTTTTGGCACCGCTGCCGGGGAGCGCGGTAAATGCGAAAATTGGATCTACTTTGGTTATTGATATTTCTTGAAAACGGGTGATGACTGTCTTCCTTTAGGGGAGGGTTGTTGGGGTTCGATTTAAAGGCACCTGCTCAAACCTAGACGCTGACGGGCTACTTAAGTATTGAAAGATTCAATAGGCCGTGTATATTTGATTATTCGTTGTTATACGATAAAAGTTATTAGTTAATATTTATGTTATTAATTATGTCATTAATATGTATTATATTTATTAATTTAAAGTTTATTAATATACTAATATACTTCTTAAATATTACAAGAGAAATTAGAATAAACTCAAAACTTAATTATATATATCCTTTAAGGTCTAAAAGATTTTCGGCTAAAAAATTTCTTTTTATGTTTTAGATCACATGAATACTCGATCCAAGAAACCAGTCTTACAAGATATGTTACCAAATCCCGATATATTATTTAAACCTTCTAAGGATTTGAATATTGTTAAGAAATTAAATTTCAATGAAGGAACTACCTCTAATGATGATTCATTATCTAGTCCACCGTCTAGTCCTGATTCTAATTTGGGATCTCTTTTTGGTTCAGAAATTAAAATGACTGATTCAATGGAAGCATTAATGAAAGCGGATCGGGAAGAATTAGGTCATGCTATTACTCAGCCTGTTATAAAAGAAAATTTTGATATTAAAGTTCCTATTTTTCATTTGCTTAAGGATAACCAATTTAGGGGTACAGAAAAGGAAGATGTTAATGCTCACATTCAGAATTTTAAAGATATTTGTAATTTGTTTAACATTAATAATGTGGAAAGTAATGTCATCTATATTCGTCTCTTCCCATGGTCACTAAAAGATGAAGCTGGGGAATGGTTAAACTCGTTACCTGAAGGAGATATTACTAGTTGGAATACGATGGTTGAAAAATTAATCACTCGATTCTTTCCTGCATCGAAAACTGTCACCCTTCAAACTGAAATTGCTAATTTTCGTCAGAAAACTAATGAGTCTCTTTATTCTGCTTGGGTTCGATTTAGTCAAATGCTTAGAGGTTGTCCACAACATGGTTTGGATAAGTTTAAAAATGTAACCACTTTCTATAAAGGTTGTGATATTGCTACAAGAAGAGAGATTGATACATCTGCTGGAGGAAACATTATGAGTAAAACTGCCGAAGAAGCTGAAACATTGATTAATAAGTTGGCTGCTCATTCCCATGAATGGCATCAAGACTTAGATATTTCTCGTTCGATAAAATCTGTTAGTTATGATCCTGAAGATGACAGTGACAGTTCTGATGAGTCTGAATATGATTTTGATAAAGGACCTAGAGAGAATGACCCAGAATATAATGAGTTTAGAGAAACTGTTAAGGGTATAGCTGAAAGAGAACATCTAGGAAAAGAAGCAATTCGTGAATATGTAGCTTCTAGAGGAGCTGATATAATGTGGGAATATGAATTAACTGAGGAAGAATTGTCCAAAGAAATAGAAGAGATGAATGGTGGATACTCCGATTCCGATAAAACAGATATCGTTACTGAATCCAAATCCATCAAGGAGAAGGATGTTGACTTAGATGAATATGTTGATAAGATAGTAGAAGAAATAACTCGTGAAGTTGAAGAATTTAATGATGGAACTGAGGAAGTTGTAAAGTTTGTTGAGTCACTAAAAGGAGATAAGCATTGGGAGTATATTCACCCTCGTAATGATAGAACTCAAGAGGATAAGGTGTTTGGTGGGGAGAGAAATGTTAGTAAGATCCCATTAGATGCAATGAAAATTTAAATTTCTGACTTTCCCATAATTCGTGCTGATCTAGGGGAATTTCATATCCCTTGTGAGATCAATATTCCATGTTTATTCGTGCGTTAGCTGATAGTGGGTTTAGTGTGAATATCATGCCTTTTAGTATGTTTGATCGATTGAAATTAACCATGCTAGAACCTATAGATGGAATTGTTTGGTATGCTAATAACAATATGAGTCGTCCGATGGGTATTGTGAAAAATGTTAAAATCAAAGTAGGGATAACTAAATTCCTCGTTCATTTTCTTGTCATGGACATGGTGGAAAATAAGATTACACCTATTCTTTTAGGAACACCATTTTTGTCTACGTCCAAAGCCATCATCAATTATTTCGACAATACCATTATTATTCATCAAGGAAACAATAGTGAAACCTTACCTATTGTTACAAGATTGAGTTTGAAAAGGAAATATAATGAGTATGAAAAGAATAAGTGTGGGGAAAATAAGCCTAAGGAGTAATTCCGTTAGAAGAAAGAGTCGCGCAACCGACTCTATAATCAAAACTACATATCCCTATATATGTTTATTAGGACTATGTTATTTCTAAGTGTTTTATTGTTTTACTTATTTAACTATGAATGTAAGAGCAATATAGCTCGTAAATGTTAAATTGTTTAAGTGATGAAAATTATTAATAAAATATTATGTTTGTGTTATACTTTGCATTATTTAATATTCTGTCAAGTTATTTATATTCAATTCAAAAGAAGTCTGCAAAAGTGCTCCGCAAATCACTCTATGATCCTACAATCAAGTAACATCACTCTTTCCCTTATTCTCAATTATGTCCTTTATTTTTTTTTACTTTCTTTTATTATAAATGTAATTGCATAATCTAAGTGTGAGGAGAGAAGTGATTAATCACTTAAAAGATTAAAAAGATACTATCAGTTTTTCCGAAAAACTTGAAAAATGGGTATAATTTTAAATTTTTCAAAAGTATAAATTCTTAGTCAAACTTATGTCTTTTTACTAACTTAATCTTAATGTTAATAATAGAACTACTCTCAATTTCGAGATCAAATTACTTGTTTAAGATAATAATTTAAAAGCCAAAAATTGTGAAACGAGTGCAAACTTATAGCCACTACCATATGGCATAATAAGCATGGACCATCGAGGCATCAAAAGAGTCCAAATAAGGGCCAACTTAGAAAAAATTGTCAAATATGAAGCTAAAAGCTAAGCATGAAAGTGATGTGTACTTTTGTACTCTAAATTATTAGCTAAATACCTATCGATTATTACACAATACAGGCAACTGTAACCAGTTCGTGTAGTAATTAAACAAGTATTTGACCAATTCGTTCCACAGAGAGCAGGTAATTGAAAACTTGAACTATTAATTATTCTAAGATTTAAAAGGGGAGTTTTGCTGTAAAACTGATTAAACGCGAAAGTAAATTAAACTTAACTCAATAAGAAGCAAAGGTATCCACTTAGTACAATTCCCTAGGCTAGGATTGCTCGGTTAAACCCGTTAATTAAACAATTATAATGATGTGACACTGTATTTATCTGTCGATTCCTACAGTTTAAGACTAGCAACCTAAGTATAACTGTCGTTAACCTAGAGTTACTAACCAATTCACAATGATATTACTCAAGATTATAATCTAACTTAGGTAGGTTTGGTGTCCCTTACAACCTCACAATTATTGCAGCTAATTTCAAGCTCAACCACTATACGATTAATTTTATTATCGGTGTCCCTCATAAAATCTCACGTATTCCTAAATTATTCACGTTCAATAATCTAGTAAAAGCTATTAATCAATTTAACTATCGTTAGTTAATCAATAACTTTCGTGATCTAACAATCAATAAGCTTTAATAACGGTGGATCTTAGCTAGACATAAAACTGTGTAATTAGAATTAATTGTTTTAACCAAAAGATCGCAATCCATCACCTAGGTTCATGCATCTAAGCGAATACTAAATATTTAGCTACTCATGGCAAAGCAAATAACAAGTAAATAAGAAGAACAAATAAGCATGAACATTGAATTGAATAAAGAACAAAATAATAAAAGTTAAATAAGAGATTAAACTAACCAAACATGATGTAATAAATTAAACCCTTGCAAAATAATGTAGAAAAGCTAATAAATTCGTAATTAATGTTGCTGTAGGCTAAAATTCGGAATAAAAACTGCATGCCTAAAATTGGGGTGAAAAACGAGTATTTATAGAAGTAGAGAAAATAGCTGGAACTGCCTCGTGTCGCGATCCGCGACAACCCCATCGCGATACGCGACAAACCAGGACGCGGTATACCTACTTGAAACGCGACAGATTGATCAGTTGGCCCTTTTTTCCATGTCGTGTTCTGATGCACTTCATCACGTATCATGATGACCAAAACGCGATAAACCTCATCCTGAAGTGATGGAAACTGATTTTTTTCACCCGAGGCACATTTATCTTCAACTCTAACTTCGTTTTGGCTATCTCTTCAATAAAATCAACAATAATGAGCCAACGAACCATATCTTGACACCTTCTTCATTTAAAACTCAAATAAACCAATATCGTATTCAAAGTCTTCTAAATACCAAGAAATGGAACAAGATAACGCCCAAAATATATGTATGAAAATGGCGTTATCAAAATCCCCCACACTTGAACCTTACTTGTCCTCAAGCAAGTCAATCTCGAAACAATATTTGTACGTATAATCTCCAACAAAATTTTGCAAGATTCAAGCCTTTAAGTCAATCATCCACAAGATCTCGTACTCTTCATCTTTTCACGATTAAGCTTATTTTCTCACAAAACAATTTCTCACATTCCTGTTACTTATAAAACAACATACAAACCATCAAATGTATGTGATGACCCGAGAATTTTCGACCAAATTTAAACTTTAATCCTTATATGTTTCCGATACGATAAGCAAAATCTGTAATGTTGAGTCTCGAAAGTTTTAAAATCTATATTCATGTCATCACTTACCCTTTGACTATTCCCGACGATTCACGAACCATAGTTTGTAAATAAATATGTATATATGTATATATATATACATATAAATATATGTAAATATAAGTATATATATATAATAATTTGAAATTATAAAATAAAATTTAAACATTTGAACTAAATATGTAAAATGAGCTACAAAAATAAGTAAGCGTAATTTAAAATGAATCTATATGATCTTCTATGTAAAATTAATATTATATGTATATAGTAGTATATATATAATATTAATAAATATTAAATATTCAATATTATTATATATATATATATTATAAATGAGATATAATTAATAAATTGTAATATTAATATATTAAATTAAATAATATGTTAAAAAGTTGTTATAGCATTATTATTACTAATATTATTATTATCATTATTATTAACTTTATCATTATATATAAACTTGTAATTAGTATTAATATTATATTATTATTATTAATACATGTATATATTTATTAATACATATCACAATCAGATACATATACATATACATACTCCGAATACAGTACGTGTATTCCAATACATATATATAAATATATAAATATAGTAAAAATATAGATAAATATACATATTTATACATAAGGGAATCAAATTCAGATCCCAATCGTTTTCAAACTTTCTGTAATTTGTTTTATGTTCTCTGATGTCGTACCAATTAGAAAATCAATCACATAACACAACAAAATCAGTTGTAGGTCTCCATCCACTTTTATTTATAATTTTTTTTATTCTCAGTCCTTGCTGTATGAATAATTCTATGTCTTGCTTTGTAAGACAATCCAATTATGAGTTTAGGAATTCTTTCACCTTCCTTCTCACTCATCTCCCTCCTATTTCTATTACTACCATACACCATCCTCACACCATCATCAATCAAATTAAAAAACCAATTTAAACATATCACCACAATCACCACCGAGGAACCTCGCCACCTCGATGATCATTAGAACCATCACTGTTCGGCCATCAACAAAGTAACCATCACAAGCACTTCACTTCCACCACCGACAACTACATAAAAACCACCATAGTCACCTATCTCTCTCCTCTCTCTCTCTCATAATCGAAAACCACCTTTCTTCACGAAACCGTCACCACTCTAACACTTTCGATCTCCTCCTCAGACCACGACCAACTTCCACCACCGTAAGCTCATCACCATATAACCAACTCAAATTTTCGAAACCCATCTAGGAATAACCTTCGATTACAGTTTCTTTTATTGCGGTCTCGATCTAAATCAAATATCACTGAATATTGTTTTTCCTTATCTGACCCGACCACAACAAACCTCCATATGATACTATTTTCGATCAGACTTTAACTGCAGCTACTTGTTATCTCGCTGCTATATGTTACTGTCGATCATAACAGGCTGCAAAACGCAGCTATCATTGATGCTGTTGTATAGCCGTAAACCACCTTCTAAACCACTTTACATCCACCACAACAATACCTGCAAACCTGCTGTACCTGTATTGCTATTTCTACTACTGCACCTGCTTCGGTTTCTACTGTTATGATCTTACTTCTATCTGCAACCACTGCTGTACGTCACCGTTTCCATTAAGTGAAAATAATGATGAAGATGATGAGTAAGATGAATAATAATAGAATGATTTTGGTACCTGCTGTGTTTTCTTTTTCAATTTCCATCCAACGCATGCTTGTCGCTATACATAATTTTTTTTCTTTCGAACTAGGCTGCAGCCGTTTGTTTTTTATTTTATTAATTAGAGATGAATGGGAGTGATGTTTATGAATACACTATAAATATTATATGAAGAGAATGATGATGGGTTAGTGCGATTCCAGTTGTAAAGATAAATTTAATAATGCACCGAAACCCTTTTTAGGGTTGTTGAATTCTGATCGTGCGAGATTTTCCAGTACAAGGAAACAAGTATAAATCTTGGATCAACTAAATCAATAGTGGGCTGTGGAGATCCATATGTTAAGATTGGGCCAAAGGGAGTTGATCCGATTGTGTCTCATCCAAACAACTTTACAGCTAATAAATCACAAAGTATTATATGAAGCTAAATATTAGTGGAGTTGGTACGTGTGAGTTGAATGTGAGGGGATGTGTAAATCGATCTATAAAAGAGTCAAGTGAATCGAATGGGCTTAGGAATCCACTGAATTAAAAGAATTGGGTTTAGTTAAGTGGGTTTATAAAGTTGATATTGGGCTGAAGAATTCGGCCAAAATTATAAGAGAAATGGGTTATAGACAATTAATTTGCGATATAATCAGAAAAGTGTTACATGGTTCGTTGGTTTAGGTGAATGGTTGTGAAATGAAAGGTCACGGGTTCAATCCTGGTCTGGTGCGTTTTTATTTTTAGAAGGGAAAGAAGTTGAAAGAGAATAAAAGGGATATATATAATCGGCTATAAAATAAAACAGAAAGCAGTTCAGCTCATATGGTTATATGGGGTGTCTGGGGAGCGGAAGGTCGTGGGTTCGAGTCTCATCTGAAGCATTTTTTTTCTCAAAGCCTTCAAGGGTATACACTATTAATTTTAGTTCTATTATTATTATTATTATTATTATTATTATTATTATTATTATTATTATTATTATTATTATTATTATTATTATTATTATTATTAGTAATTATTATGATTATTATTATTAATGTTATGATTATTATGATTATAAGAATTATTATTATTATTATTATTATTATTATTATTATTATTATTATTATTATTATTATTATTAATATTATCATTATTATAAAAAGATACAACTTCTTATTTATTATTATTTTATCAAATAACTACTAGTTATATAAAACTATACTTAATACATATAACATAACTATATAATACATAAAATGAATATATCCATGAAACATATAAGTTATTAATATAAAAATGATATCACTAATAAATATATATATAAATTTATTCGATTACCATTATATGTGTTAATATGTATATAAATGATATAGGTTCGTGAATCCGAGGCCAACCCTGCATTGTGCAATTGTTTAATGTCGTTATATGTATTTTTACTACAAAATACAGTATGGTGAGTTTCATTTGCTTCCCTTTTACTCTTTACATTTTTGGGGCTGAGAATACATGCAAATGTTTTAATAAATGTTTTACAATACTTATATGCGTGAGTTTCATTTGCTCCCTTTTTAAATGCTTTTGCAATATATATTTTTGGGCTGAGAATACATGCACTGTTTTAATAACTGTTTTACAATATTTATATGCGTGAGTTTCATTTGCCCCTTTTACTCTTTACATTTTTGGGCTGAGAATATATGCAAATACTTTATTAACTGTTTTACAATATTTATATGCGTGAGTTTCATTTGCTCCCTTTTACTCATTACATTTTTGGGCTGAGAATACATGCACTGTTTTAATAACAGTTTTACAATATTTATATGCGTGAGTTTCATTTGCTCCCTTTTTAAATGCTTTTGCAATATATTTTTTTGGGACTGAGAATACATGCGCTGCTTTTATAACTGTTTTACGAAATAGACACAAGTAATTGAAACTACATTCTATGGTTGAATTATTAAACCGAATATGCCCCTTTTTAGTCTGGTAATCCAAGAATTAGGGAACAGACACCCTAATTGACGCGAATCCTAAAGATAGATCTATTGGGCCCAACAAGCCCCATCCAAAGTACCGGATGCTTTAGTACTTTGAAATTTATATCATGTCCGAAGGAGGATCCCGGAATGATGGGGATATTCTTATATGCATATTGTGAATGTCGGTTACCAGGTGTTCAATCCATATGAATGATATTTTTGTCTCTATGCATGGGACGTATGTTTATGAGAAATGGAAATATGAAATCTTGTGGTCTATTAAAATTATGAAATGATTATTTATGTTAAACTAATGAACTCACCAACCTTTTGGTTGACACTTGAAAGCATGTTTATTCTCAGGTACGAAAGAAATCTTCCGCTGTGCATTTGCTCATTTTAGAGATATTACTTGGAGTCATTCATGACATATTTCAAAAGACATTGCATTCGAGTCATCGAGTTCATCAAGAATATTATCAAGTCATTTATAGTTTAGATATATTATGAAATGGTATGCATGTCTGTCAACTTACGATGAAATGAAAGTTGTCTTTTAAAAATGAATGCAATGTTTGTAAAATGTATCATATAGAAGTCAAGTACCTCGCGATGTAATCAACTGTTGTGAATCATTTTTAATCGATGTGGATTTCGTCCGGATGGATTAGGACGGGTCTTCACAGTTGGTATCAGAGCGGTGGTCTTAGTGAACCAGGTCTGCATTAGTGTGTATAACTGATAAGTCTTTAGGATGCATTAGTGAGTCTGGACTTCGACCGTGTCTGCATGTCAAAAGTTTTGCTTATCATTTCATGTCGAAAATTACTTGCTTATCATCCTTAAAGTCTAGACACATCTTACTGCCGCTATTGCATAGACAGTGTATAGATAAATTCATATCTTAGCATATCTGTTGTTGTTACTTTTGCCTGACAGCTTCCGTAGATTCCTCCGTAACTTATGGGATTTTAGTATTATATATGCATATGTAAATTATGTATTGTAGGGTACTAATCTACATCCTATAATCTATTTCTTATCGAAAATCCTTCATCTGATCGTACGAGATGAATCCCTCAACCAGTTCGAGTTCCTCAGATTTCGATAGCTATTCCGATAGTTATTCCGACAGCTATTTCGACATGGATATTCACCAAAGCTCCGAAAGCGGTGTCACCAGAATGAATCAATCAATCAGCCATCCCCAATTCATCTGATGAGTTTGTAGTCGACTTAATCAATGGAGACGCGAAGAAGGCGATTCCTTCCACCAACCGAATTCACCTATTGGCGAAGAACCTGAAACACTTACCGGTGAACCCATTTGAAACACCATTTTCACACTCATTTTCTGGATATCTCGCCACGATTAGATTCTATCTAAAATTCTAAACCTTATTCATCCGCTCGTTCTGATCGACAATCATCCCGAAATAATATAAGAAGTCAACGAACTTCGCGCTCGAGTAATCAATTTGGAGAATATGGTGTAAAATTTACCAGCTTCAGCAACATCATCGGTACCAATAGTACCACCAACAACGGTATCGACAGCACCAGTACCATCAACAAACCATGCCTCAACATCTCATTCTGTACCTCGAGTATAATCATCGCTCTACGTATCGTTCTACATCAATTATCTTCGTTCTTCATGATGATTATGTAATCTCTAATGTTTTAGAGATTATATATTCTTGTTCTAACGATAAATCAAATGAGTTGAATATCATATTAACTCATTAAATCCATGATTACATCTGAAGAAAAATATATATGTATATATATTTTCATTAAGATTGTAATTTAAAAAATTCTTTCGTACAAACTGTTAATGGTGAAAATATTTTAACGGGTAGGTAATACCCGAGGAATATACATATTTCACATTAATAAGTTACACTGTACATTCGTCGAAGCTGATTCAATAATCATTTACTATCCTACTTACACCCACCGCTAAACAAATCCGTTCACCACAGAGTAACTATTTTCATTCAAACTTATAATTGAATTTTAACCTATCAGAATCCAACAAGTGGCATAATGAAGAAAACATTTGACAAAATAAAATTTGTTAGAAACAAACAAATTAACTATGAGGAAATTTTTTAAGAATCCACGCTAACTGTTCCTAGCTAACTGCTAATTCCTTATTACATTTTAATTATCGCAATTTATTTTATCGCAATTTAATTATCACAATTTTAATTATCGTCATTTAATTTATGTATTTATTTTACGCACTTTAAATATCGGGACACGTATACAAGGTTTTGACATATCATATCGACGCATCAATATATATTATTTGGAATAACCATAGACACTCTATATGCAGTAATGATCGAGTTCTCTGTACAGGGTAGAGGTTGATTCTCAAATAATATATATACTTTGAGTTGTGATCGAGTCTGAGACGTATACGGGTCACAATATGTATTAATTAATTCGAATATTATATATTAAATTATATATGAATTATCGAACTGTGAAATGTGGACTATCGACTGTGGACTAATGACATTGGACAATTAAAATGAATTAAAATATTGATTGTAACTTATGAAACTAAATAATTCTTCAAGTTTGCCACTTGATTTCATCTTAAACCTCATTTGTATCTTGACGATTACAATCTGCGATTCAAACCTTTCATAATTCTTGAAAACACTTCAATCGATAGGATGAACCAACCGCACTCCATCTACGGAAGAAGAAAGATTGATGCATATAGTTATGCACCTGAAAACACTCGGAACCTGAATAAACGTTTAACACGTATCTGTGCTAACTCCTTGACGTTGTTATTACCGAAAGTAACTTTACAATCTCTCTTCAAATTAGCAAATTTTGTCACAGCTTCAACAAATCAACTTCAACTTCCATTCAAATTAGCCTTATTATAACCTTGATATATAAGTTTTCCTGTCGTCATCGTTACCGGAGAACCGTTTATATTTCACCACATTAGCAGTAAAATTACCAGCAACTTCAATGAATTTGGACTTTCCGAAAAATCATTATATTCATTGAAACCCCATCTTGTATTCATCTATACCCTGTAACAATAATTGCCATACCAATTACCGGGAATCAGCAATCAGTATTTCGAATCTCGTAGCATTTCTACATTAATAGTTATATGTATACATATAACAATTATCTCCTAGAATTACGATCTTCAATTCTGAAATTTTGAAAAGGCACCCAGTTTACGAATCGATACTCTGAATGTTGAAAAAGCTGAATGAAGCAGCAGAAACTGTAGGCAACCGTAAACGACTTTAGTCGTCAGAAGTTTGATGATAAAGAATAATATGTTGGAAAAGCTCAGAAACGTTGGAACTGGAAAACGGATAGAGTTAACCATGAAGGAGACCAAGGACAAATACAAGGACCATACCCTATATTTAAAGAATCCAGATAATTCTAGATCCGTTGAAATCTTTAGAGAATATCTTGCTCCGAAGTCATGTTAAAATCTTACGGAAAATTTTTCTCCATCAACTATCGAACTTAGAAATTCCAAAATATCATCATCAATATCTTCGATATTTCTGAGGATATTTTCATAAATATTCTCGTTCGAAATTATATACCTCTTCGTGCTTCCTGTGTATCATTATATCGGAAACATTCAATAGAAAATTTAGTATCGAAAAGTAGATTATGCGAAACTATGAAGAAAGCAGTGGACAAATCACAAAGAATAAGTTTGACTTCAAAGAATCCAAATGATTCAATGCCTGCTGAAGTCTTTAGCTAATATCTTGTTCCTTACCCTAAACCCTTTCGGACAATAGTCTCCATCATCCTCTAATCTTAAATATTCAAAGATATTATCGTATCTTTCACTATAAATATCCTCCATATTTCTGAAGATATTTTTATAACTATTCTTATATGAAATAATTAATCTCTTCGTGCTATCAGTGTTACATCATATAGAAACTGTTAGTTTCTATATTCTGTAAACTTTCGAGCTTAAAATATGAATGTTATTGAAGTAATGTTGGGAACTGATGCATGAGTTAGTATAATATAATGACACTTGATCAACGTGATTATATTACACTAATTCATGCTGAGTTTCTAATGGAATGTGATGATTCACAGAACATACCGTCATCATGTGCCATTTACACGACTCTTACATTCTAACCAATCTCCAAACATATTAAGAACATATCTTCTTAATAATTCTATCTTTCCGGATATTCTGATAATTTACCAAATCAAGATCGTGCCATTTCGAATTCCTTCTTAAAACATTAACTGTGTTCATCCAAAACTTCATACCTATGAATTCTGGACCATTATTCGCTTGACTTGAAGTCGGGAAGAGGAGACAAAAGTATGGAACTCTTGAATATAAAAGAAAATATAAAGCTCGACAACAACCCAGAAATTACAAACCGTGTATATCAATACGTATTACAACATAAAGACACGGGAAAATTAACAACACTATAAACCCAAGATAATAGTAGTAGTAAATAAAATCCTCCGGTGGTAGATGAAAGAGAAGAATGACAGATATGAAAGTTAAGAGGATATCAAGGATCAGGATGGGATGGAGCATATTGACGAATGTTTTAAAGTATGAGTTGAGGGAGGAAGAATATAAGGTGTGAGTTTTAAGGAAACGACGGGGGTGGATTTATAGTAAGATATCCAACAGAGCAATCAAAACAGATGATCGCATTTAAAGCGGATCCTAATTCCCTTGATTTCCGAAGAATCAAATCTTATTACGAAGATTTTCTCCAAATCTCTTGAACTTGGAAAATCAACCCTATCTACGTCAAAAGATTTGACGAATCTCTATTTTCTCATTTCACTCGTTTACGATAGCTTCAATCATACGCTTCGAGAAATCGAATTATTTTATCCGTATTTCTTAATCATGATAAAACTCTATGTATCAGTTTATATTTGTCATAATAATATTCTTCCTATTAGCCATGACGACCTCTATCAAATTTCGGGACAAAATTTCTTTTAACGGGTAGGTACTGTGATGATCCGGGAATTTTCGACCAAATTTAAACTTTAATCCTTATATGTTTCCGATACGATAAGCAAAATCTGTAATGTTGAGTCTCGAAAGTTTTAAAATCTATATTCATGTCATCACTTACCCTTTGACTATTCCCGACGATTCACGAACCATAGTTTGTAAATAAATATGTATATATGTATATATATATATATATACATATAAATATATGTAAATATAAGTATATATATAATAATTTGAAATTATAAAATAAAATTTAAACATTTGAACTAAATATGTAAAATGAGCTACAAAAATAATTAAGCGTAATTTAAAATGAATCTATATGATCTTCTATGTAAAATTAATATTATATGTATATAGTAGTATATATATAATATTAATAAATATTAAATATTCAATATTATTATATATATATATATATATTATAAATGAGATATAATTAATAAATTGTAATATTAATATATTAAATTAAATAATAAGTTAAAAAGTTGTTATAGCATTATTATTACTAATATTATTATTATCATTATTATTAACTTTATCATTATATATAAACTTGTAATTAGTATTAATATTATATTATTATTATTAATACATGTATATATTTATTAATACATATCACAATCAGATACATATACATATACATACTCCGAATACAGTACATGTATTCCAATACATATATATAAATATATAAATATAGTAAAAATAAATATAAATATAGATAAATATACATATTTATACATAAGGGAATCAAATTCAGATCCCAATCGTTTTCAAACTTTTGTAATTTGTTTTATGTTCTCTGATGTCGTACTAATTAGAAAATCAATCACATAACACAACAAAATCAGTTGTAGGTCTCCATCCACTTTTATTTATAATTTTTTTTTTATTCTCAGTCCTTGCTGTATGAATAATTCTATGTCTTGCTTTGTAAGACAATCCAATTATGAGTTTAGGAATTCTTTCACCTTCCTTCTCACTCATCTCCCTCCTATTTCTATTACTACCATACACCATCCTCACACCATCATCAATCAAATTAAAAAACCCATTTAAACATATCACCACAATCACCACCGAGGAACCTCGCCACCTCGATGATCATTAGAACCATCACTGTTCGGCCATCAACAAAGTAACCATTACAAGCACTTCACTTCCACCACCGACAACTACATAAAAACCACCATAGTCACCTATCTCTCTCCTTTCTCTCTCTCATAATCGAAAACCACCTTTCTTCACGAAACCGTCACCACTCTAACACTTTCGATCTCCTCCTCAGACCATGACCAACTTCCACCACCGTAAGCTCATCACCATATAACCAACTCAAATTTTCGAAACCCATCTAGGAATAACCTTCGATTACGGTTTCTTTTATTGCGGTCTCGATCTAAATCAAATATCACTGAATATTGTTTTTCCTTATCTGACCCGACCACAACAAACCTCCATATGATACTATTTTCGATCAGACTTTAACTGCAGCTACTTGTTATCTCGCTGCTATATGTTACTGTCGATCACAACAGGCTGCAAAACGCAGCTATCATTGATGCTGTTGTATAGCCATAAACCACCTTCCAAACCACTTTACATCCACCACAACAATACCTGCAAACCTGCTGTACCTGTATTGCTATTTCTACTGCTACACCTGCTTCGGTTTCTACTATTATGATCTTACTTCTATCTGCAACCACTGCTGTATGTTACCGTTTCCATTAAGTGAAAATAATGATGAAGATGATGAGTAAGATGAATAATAATAGAACGATTTTGGTACCTGCTGTGTTTTCTTTTTCAATTTCCATCCAACGCATGCTTGTCGCTATACATATTTTTTTTTCTTTCGAACTAGGCTGCAGCCGTTTGTTTTTGATTTTATTAATTAGAGATGAATGGGAGTGATGTTTATGAATACACTATAAATATTATATGAAGAGAATGATGATGGGTTAGTGCGATTCCAGTTGTAAAGATAAATTTAATAATGCACCGAAACCCTTTTTAGGGTTGTTGAATTCTGATCGAGCGAGATTTTCCAGTACAAGGAAACAAGTATAAATCTTGGATCAACTAAATCAATAGTGGGCTGTGGAGATCCATATGTTAAGATTGGGCCGAAGGGAGTTGATCCGATTGTGTCTCATCCAAACAACTTTACAGCTAATAAATCACAAAGTATTATATGAAGCTAAATATTAGTGGAGTTGGTACGTGTGAGTTGAATGTGAGGGGATGTGTAAATCGATCTATAAAAGAGTCAAGTGAATCGAATGGGCTTAGGAATCCACTGAATTAAAAGAATTGGGTTTAGTTAAGTGGGTTTATAAAGTTGATATTGGGCTGAAGAATTCGGCTAAAATTATAAGAGAAATGGGTTATAGACAATTAATTTGCGATATAATCAGAAAAGTGTTACATGGTTCGTTGGTTTAGGTGAATGGTTGTGAAATGAAAGGTCACGGGTTCAATCCTGGTCTGGTGCGTTTTTATTTTTAGAAGGGAAAGAAGTTGAAAGAGAATAAAAGGGATATATATAATCGGCTATAAAATAAAACAGAAAGCAGTTCAGCTCATATGGTTATATGGGGTGTCTGGGGAGCGGAAGGTCGTGGGTTCGAGTCTCATCTGAAGCATTTTTTTTTTACTCAAAGCCTTCAAGGGTTTACACTATTAATTTTAGTTCTATTATTATTATTATTATTAGTAATTATTATGATTATTATTATTAATGTTATGATTATTATGATTATAAGAATTATTATTATTATTATTATTATTATTATTATTATTATTATTATTATTATTATTATTATTATTATTATTATTATTATTAATATTATCATTATTATAAAAGATACAACTTCTTATTTATTATTATTTTATCAAATAACTACTAGTTATATAAAACTATACTTAATACATATAACATAACTATATAATACATAAAATGAATATATCCATGAAACATATAAGTTATTAATATAAAAATGATATCACTAATAAATATATATATATAAATTTATTCGATTACCATTATATGTGTTAATATGTATATAAATGATATAGGTTCGTGAATCCGAGTCCAACCCTGCATTGTGCAATTGTTTAATGTCGTTATATGTATTTTTACTACAAAATACAGTATGGTGAGTTTCATTTGCTCCCCTTTTACTCTTTACATTTTTGGGGCTGAGAATACATGCAAATATTTTAATAAATGTTTTACAATACTTATATGCGTGAGTTTCATTTGCTCCCTTTTTAAATGCTTTTGCAATATATATTTTTGGGCTGAGAATACATGCACTGTTTTAATAACTGTTTTACAATATTTATATGCGTGAGTTTCATTTGCCCCTTTTACTCTTTACATTTTTGGGCTGAGAATACATGCAAATGCTTTATTAACTGTTTTACAATATTTATATGCGTGAGTTTCATTTGCTCCCTTTTACTCATTACATTTTTGGGCTGAGAATACGTGCACTGTTTTAATAACAGTTTTACAATATTTATATGCGTGAGTTTCATTTGCTCCCTTTTTAAATGCTTTTGCAATATATTTTTTTGGGACTGAGAATACATGCGCTGCTTTTATAACTATTTTATGAAATAGACACAAGTTATCGAAACTACATTCTATGGTTGAATTATTAAACCGAATATGCCCCTTTTTAGTCTGGTAATCCAAGAATTAGGGAACAGACACCCTAATTGACGCGAATCCTAAAGATAGATCTATTGGGCCCAACAAGCCCCATCCAAAGTACCGGATGCTTTAGTACTTTGAAATTTATATCATGTCCGAAGGAGGATCCCAGAATGATGGGGATATTCTTATATGCATATTGTGAATGTCGGTTACCAGGTGTTCAATCCATATGAATGATATTTTTGTCTCTATGCATGGGACGTATGTTTATGAGAAATGGAAATATGAAATCTTGTGGTCTATTAAAATTATGAAATGATTATTTATGTTAAACTAATGAACTCACCAACCTTTTGGTTGATACTTGAAAGCATGTTTATTCTCAGGTACGAAAGAAATCTTCTGCTGTGCATTTGCTCATTTTAGAGATATTACTTGGAGTCATTCATGACATATTTCAAAAGACGTTGCATTCGAGTCATCGAGTTCATCAAGAATATTATCAAGTCATTTATAGTTTAGATATATTATGAAATGGCATGCATGTCTGTCAACTTACGATGAAATGAAAGTTGTCTTTTAAAAATGAATGCAATGTTTGTAAAATGTATCATATAGAAGTCAAGTACCTCGCGATGTAATCAACTGTTGTGAATCATTTTTAATCGATGTGGATTTCGTCTGGATGGATTAGGACGGGTCTTCACAACGTACCCGCTTCTTCCCCCCATTTTCATTAAAACACATTTCAAAAACAATATCCTAAGTGGCCATTATCGCAAACAAATTTTCATAAAACATTTTTTTTTCTAGGTCATGAATTGAGATGTAAAGACAATTTGGGTTGAGAACTCAAACTTTAAAAGTTTCCACAACTTTACTTCTTAACACAAACCTTTCATCTCAAAGCCTAAATTCTTTTCACTTAGCTTCCCCTAAAAATCACATTACTAGGCTTTCAATATCCTTCTTTTCTTTGCATCAATCAACCCTTAAGACTTAACTTTCCAACCTCAATAACTAATCACCAATAAACATTCAAATTCCTACACATCGTGTCAAAAGAAACACACATTTTCGGGTTGTTTCTACAACTGTGTTTATTTAATGAGGTAGGTATAACTTGGATAATAATTGGTGTAAAATGATTACAAATGATAAAAATAATCTTACGTTATAAGGTTTAGTATTTGTAACATGACTCTTATTCGCATCAAGATAGCCTACTAACAATATTTAAGGCACTATTACAAATACCAATACTTCACAATTTAATCAGGGATCCAGTTATAAATAGATTCATACCTGTGTTTATGTAGGGAAATCCATTTAACTTTTTAACTCTCTTGATTCCATTTCATGCTGATAATTTCTAAATATGCAAACTATCCACATACTGGTCACATCTCCCTTATCCAACGTACCCCGCAAAGGTAACTCTTCCCACGGTCTAGCCCTACTAGGTATTTCCCACATCATGAGCCAAAGGTGATCACTGCTGCATAAGTATGAGACAAGTACTTACAACTAAAACTACCTAAAGATGATCACCTTGCCTTGAGATAGTAACGTCCTTGACCCGTGTAGCGAACCTTCAACCAACCGATCCCAAACCGGAAAAAGGTCTTAGGTGGTTAGGTGATCTAGCACCCCAAAGGATCTAACGGCTCGAGTCTTAGAAACTACTACTTAAGCTCGGATCTCATAAGCATTTTTTTCTGCTTTTTTTTTTTTCAACAAACATCCTCTTTGAATGGTCTTCCTCGTCTTCAATTTGTGAATTTGTAAAGCCCGCAATGTATGATGTAGCGGATGGATAATGATGTGATCGATGATGATGAATGATTTTCTTAGGAAGTCTTTAGCTCATGACATAAAGCAATACCATTCATACTATAGTCAGCAAGAGCCACCCCTTAAAGGGTCCATTGGAGTTAGAGATTTGTGATTTTTCCTCTTCAAACTTACATACCTAACACTTATGAGTATAACACTGCTTTAAGAGAGTTAAAAAGCCATAAACACAAAATATGAAGCCACTTATATCCTAATCTCTAATTTAACCATTTTTCTCACATTTTACCCTAAAGCCCTAAATACCGTTATTCTTCATTTCTTGACACAAATAAGTTGCATTGTCATTTTTGAAACAAATACTAAACTAGTTAAAATAAGATTAAATTTTAACATTTTTAACCAAATTTATCCAACATTTATCCCTTTTCAACTTTCACCTTTCATCAATTGTCTTTCCTCAAGCACTTATATACTCAAAATTCCTCAGTTATGGTCAAAAAGTTCATTAATAAACAACAAACCACTAACAATTTGCTTAAAACTAATAAACCTCACCGGCCAAAACTAAAAATTCCAAGTCAACCCCTAATCACTACGGGTGCTCTCATGGGTAAACATCTCAATTATAACCTTAAAAAGTAAATTTTAAAAATTTTGACCACTAGGCAATTAAAACATGCAAATATTTCAAAATCTGCGAGAATTTATCTCTCCCCCCCACACTTAAGATCATGTAATGCCCTCATTTACATGAAATCAGATAATCAAAAATAAATTCGAGAGGACAAATTAGTGAAAAAGGGAAAAGAAAAGAAAAGAAAAGAAAAATCCGGATTTTTAGATCTGTAGATCGCGGAAACACAGTGCACGATGGCGCTGAACTTACTGCCAGCATAAGAACATCGGCATCCACTCGATCACCAAAACATCATAATCAAGTAAGGTGCTGAACTTAATGCCAGACTTTGAAAAATTAAAGCACAACCACCATTGAACCTGAAACGAAAACATACATACCACAAACCATAACGAATGGGGTGGCACCACCACGGTACCGAAGCGCCCCATTTAAAATTCAAAGTATTAAGTTTAAGACTAACAATTACAATCATCCTAATTAAGTTTACAGTCATCCTAAATAAAAAGAAAATAAACGAAATTAAAAAGTTTTGTTTTTCTTGTCACCACACGATCACCACCTCATCCAATCACCAAGGGTTATACCCTCCATAAGATCCATCATACTGCCCACCATAAGGACCTCCACCACCTGACTGACCTCCCTGGTTACCTTCATTATGCGGAGAACTAGAACCTGCTCCTCTTTGTCGGACCATATCCTCCCAAACTGCCTGAGCTGCTGTGCGATCATACACCCGATAAGGACCTGTTGACACCGGAGTCCATGGAATACGAGTGCCATAAGGAGTAAAGATGGTATTAGGAGAAACAAGCTCCATGTTGTGCCGATGCCAATCGTGATGATACACAACCTCACTAATGCCATACCCAATCTGACTTTCCGAGCGTGCTCGGGTCTCCTCATTATAAAGCTGCATGGTCTGCATTTGTTCCATTAAATCTCGGTTTGTAAAACGTTGACCCCCGACACCTTGACCTGCATCTTGACCACCCTCGGCCATCTCTTCATCCTCCTCTTGTGCCCCCTGCGCATCTCGGGGACGATGACGACGAACTAGAAATGGAATAACCTGGCCGTGTTCAATAGATATTACTCTTGCCCCACGAAAAACATTTTCCCCTAACACAACCGCTTCAGTAACAATTCGCTCCATATCCGATCTATCAATTTCAAAAACCGACGCAATCCTCGTGATAAAGTGACCATCTCTAATCGGGCTTCCCGCAGAACGAAGTCCACTACCCTGATGTTTTAAAAAGTAAGCCACTCCATAAGCAACCAAAGTAGGTGTCTTGGTTCGGAATTGGTTCACATACCAAAGGTCCGGTAAAGATACCTTCTCGTTCCCACTTCTTCGATGTGTAATAGTATGCGAAACCATTCGTTAAATTGTATGAAGAGCGAGATCCATGATGTTAACACAAGGACAGTTACTCGGGCTCCATTCAGAATCGGAAGCAATCTCCCCCCAAACTCTTGCTGCATCAAATTCACGAGGTTCATCGCATATGTAGGGTAAAATTCAATAACCAACTCCCGGTAAACTACTTCATGAATACCAAAGAAAGCAACCCAATCAGTATACACAGCACTTCGCCATTCCAACTGCAAATACCCCATAACTGTAGCATATAAACCTCCCCGTTGTAAAACATTCCAATCGATCACCCGATGTGGTTCAAATTCTTTCCGAATCAATTCTTGAACATCAGCCTTTCTTTGCTTAATAACCTCCGATCGACCATTAAACCTTAAATTCACATGTAACTCTGTTTGAGGAATTGGAGGTTGCGGTTGAACCTCCTGAGCTGCACCGGCTGCAGTACCAGAACTTGAAGCATCCCTAGCGTTACCACGTCCTCCTGTCTGAAAAACAAACACAATGACATCCAAAAAGATATGCCCCAAAGGATATGTTAGCGTTAGCTATAACCTGCACAAAATGTCAATGGCCATTTAAAAACATGCCAAAAGCATAGATCATATAAGACTCCAACAACTATCATGCACTTATAACAAATTCCCAAGTAACATCATTAATCATCATGAAAATCCTCACAGTTATAAACAATTCAAAGCATGGATGTCAAATTAAATCAACACAAATCAATCTACTAACGTCATCCTCTCAGTAACATATGCACCTTTAACTAAGTAAATCAACAATCAAAGCATACATATCATCAGCACATGTTAAACACAATCCAAAAGTTAAACTGAATCAAACTCAGTCAATCAAGTCAAAATCCCCAATTACACATGAACCCTAGAAATCTAGATAATTTAAGCATGCATTCATGGTAATCATACTCAGCTAATAATCATACAACATTCAAAACATATCAATTTAACTCACAAATTCAAAACCCCCAATTAATCATACCTAAGAACCCTAGAAATCAAAGAATTAAATTATAGAACAATAGGTATAAAAATTGAAGCAAGGACACGTTAGCATACATAAACTTCAATAAAAATCGAACAATAACACATAAACACACCCCCACGCTTATTTTTCTCATAAACCCTAATGAAAATTGAAATTAAGCATGAGAAATAAAGAAAAACAAGCAAGAAGATGTTAAATCATACCCTAGCCATGTTGTTAGCGTTGATTAGATGAAGATTCGGGAGTAAATTACGAGTTTAATGGATGGGTTATGGCCAATTGAGAACAGAAAAATCGCAACAGATAACAAAAATTAAGTGGTGGTGATGAATAAGGCTGGAAACAGCGTATATAACCAGACCTCCTGTATGCATCGCGTTTTGCAACAGGTGGGCGCGTTCCGCGACAAAGTTGATTCAAACGCGATGTAACACATTCAAACGCGACAACATATGGGGTTCGGGACTGATCAAATTACCGCGTTTTGGTGGTGCCTGTCGCGATCCGTGACAGGTTTTTTTTTTCAAATTTTATATTGTTTTTGGATTTTTCATGCTTTACCAATTAAAGCAAAAAAAACACACAAATTACCTAACAAATACAAACTCTACAAAATTGATTTTTTTAACGAGTCGTTTTCTCGACTCATGGCCACGTTCATGTGTCTTTCGGGTAGAGGGTAAGGTCCTCCCTCTCGGTGTTATCGAATGCCTCGTGATACAATTTTAACCTATGACCATTCACCTTAAAGCTTCTACCCTCGTTATCTAACAATTCCAGGAAAAGCTTTCTTTACCACGAATGGACCGGACCATCGTGACCTAAGCTTTCCGGTGGAGAATTTAAACTTAGATTGAAATAACAAAACTTTATCGCCCGGTTCAAATTCTTTTCTCATCTTTAAACGCGCATCATGCCATAACTTCGTTTTCTCCTTATAAATACGCGAATTCTCATAAGCATGGTTTCGCAATTCCTCAAGTTCATGAATTTGCAAAAACTGATGTTCTCCCGCTTCCTTAAGGTCGGTATTACACTGTTTAAGTGCCCAATAGGCCTTATGCTCCACTTCAACAGGCAAATGACACGCTTTTCCATAAATGAGACGGAATGGTGTGGTACCAATAGGCGTTTTATAAGCAGTTCGAAATGCCCATAGCGCGTCATTCAACTTTCGGTTCCACATCTTAGGATTGTTTTTCACCGTTCTTTCAAGAATGCGTTTTAGTGCGCGGTTAGTATTCTCAACTTGGCCACTCATTTGAGGGTGGTAAGCCGTGGAGAAACGGTGGGTTACTCCATACTTCTTGAGCTCTTTCTCGAGTAGTTGATTTGCAAAGTGTGTACCACGATCACTAATCAAGGCTTTTGGAAGCCCGAAACGCGAAAAGAGATTTTTAAGGAAGTCAACGACGACTCTTGCGTCATTAGTGGGCAAAGCTTTGGCCTCCGCCCACTTTGACACGTAGTCAACCGCCACAAGGATGTATTTGCATTTGTTGGATGCGGGAAAGGGTCCTATGAAATCAATCCCCCAAATGTCAAATATCTCACAAACTTGAATACTCGTTTGGGGCATCTCATCTCTTTTGGAGATATTTCCCGCCCTTTGGCAAGCGTCACAAGTTTTGATAAAGGCACTAGCATCTATGAAAATGGTAGGCCAATAGAATCCCGAATCGAAGATTTTCTTAGCCGTATAATTAGCTCCAAGATGCCCACCCGTGGGTCCTTGGTGACAATGCTCTAGAATTTGTTGAGCTTCCTTCCCATGAACACAACGACGACTCACTTGATCCGCCCCAATTCGAAAAAGATGTGGGGCATCCCAAAAGTAAAACTTAATATCTGCAAAGAATTTCTTCTTTTGTTGGTAAGTTAAACCTTTGGAAAGAATGCCCGCGGCTAGATAATTAGCAATATCAGCGAACCAAGGAATTTCGGATTCAATTTCGATACCCATAAGGGACTCATCGGGGAATGTATCATGAATGTCCGATTCATTGAGTTCCTCTAGGTTTGGATTTTCAAGACGAGATAAATGATCCGCGGCTAAATTTTCGGCACCCTTTTTATCCTTGATATCAATGTCAAATTCTTGGAGAAGAAGAATCCAACGAATGAGTCTAGGCTTAGCATCTTGTTTAGAGAACAAGTACTTAAGGGCCGAATGATCGGTGTAAATGACCATTTTAGACAACACCATATATGACCTAAATTTATCAAACGCAAAGACGACCGCAAGGAGTTCCTTTTCCGTGGTGGTATAGTTCAATTGAGCCCCCGTAAGTGTCTTACTCGCGTAATAAATAGGTTTAAAGTGATTAACGTGGCGTTGACCTAAAACCGCGCCTAGCGCGAAATCACTAGCATCACACATAAGCTCGAAAGGATTTGACCAATCGGGAGATACCATGATAGGAGCGTGTGTGAGCTTCTCTTTTAAGAAGTTGAAAGCATTCACGCATTCGATATTAAAGTCGAAAGGAACGTCCTTCTCAAGGAGTTTGGTCAGTGGTCGGGCAATCTTAGAAAAGTCCTTAATGAACCGTCTATAGAATCCCGCATGACCAAGAAAACTACGAATGGCTTTAACGTTTGTAAGTTTAGGAAGGCCCGAAATAACATCAATTTTGGCCTTATCAACCTCTATACCTGCACGAGAGATTTTGTGCCCTAAGACAATGCCTTCCTTCACCATGAAGTGGCATTTTTCCCAGTTAAGAACAAGGTTTGATTCCTCGCACCTTTTGAGCACTTTTTCAAGATTAGCAAGACACGAATCGAAAGAGTCTCCAAAGACAGAAAAATTGTCCATGAAAACTTCCATGAAGTCCTCGATCATGTCATGAAAGATGGCGACCATACACCTTTGAAAGGTGATCGGGGCATTGCATAGCCTGAATGGCATTCGCCGATAAGCAAAGGTACCGAAAGGACAAGTAAATGTGGTTTTATCTTGGTCCTTCGAATCAATGGGGATTTGGAAGTAGCCTGAAAATCATCTAGGAAGCAATAGAACTCCCGTCCCGCTAAACGCTCAAGCATTTGATCGATAAATGGAAGCGGGAAGTGGTCCTTCCTAGTGGCGTCGTTCAAACGACTATAATCTATACAAACTCTCCATCCCGTGACGGTTCGAGTAGGAACAAGCTCGTCCCTCTCATTGAGAACAACAGTCGTGCCCCCCCTTTTTGGGCAAAACTTGAACAGGGCTTACCCACGGGCTGTCCGAGATGGGATAAATTAACCCGGCATCGAGCAATTTAACCACCTCTTTTTTAACGACCTCTTTCATATTCGGGTTTAGACGACGTTGCCTTTGTACCACGGGTTTAAAATCATCTTCCATTAGGATTCGATGAGTACAAAAGGCCGGATTGATGCCCGATATGTCCGAGGTTTTCCAAGCTATTGCCCTTTTGTGGGATTTAAGAACGGAAACCAACCGACCCTTTTGGTCGCCGGTAAGTGTCGAAGAAATAATAACCGGCAATTGGGACGTACCTTGAAGATAAGCATATTCCATGTGAGGTGGAAGCTCCTTAAGCTCCAAGGTGGGCGGTTCTTCGAGAGATGTTTTGATACGGAATTCATTTTTCAACCGGATAGTTTCAAATGATTCCGATTCTTTAAGCTCATCCTCTTTAAGCAATTCCTCCAACTCAACTTCCGGGTCAAAGTCATCGTTGACTTCACCCATCATGATTACATCCGACGTGTCTACACTTAACAATTCCTGTAAATCATGCTCAACATAATCATCAATAACATCAATAGCAAAACATTCATCATCGGTTGAAATAGGGTGTCTCATGGCTTTATTTATGTGACAAATCACCCTCTCATTCCCAACACCTAAGCTAAGTTGTTCTTTTTAAACGTGGATGATAGCATCCGCGGTGTTGAGGAATGGTCGACCTAAAATAATGGGCACCTTAGTGTCCTCTCTCATCTCTAAGATCATGAAATCAACTGGGAATACAAGTGACTCAACCTTTACCAATATGTCCTCGGCTATTCCAATGGGGGTATCAAAAGAGTGGTTCGCTAAGCGAATCCCCATTCTTGTAGGTTTCAAGTCTCCTAGGCCAAGTTTAAGATATAACGAATATGGCATAAGGTTAACACTAGCACCTAAGTCGGCAAGTGCATCGTACACTTCCGAATTACCCATAACACAAGGGATAAGAAAACTACCCGGTCTCCCAATTTTAGAGGCATCTTGCTCTTTTTCAAGATGGCCGAACATTCCTTATGGAGGAATGCGGCGGATACCTCATGGTACTTACCTTTCTTGGAGATTAGATCTTTGAGAAACTTCCCATAGTTAGGCATCCCCTGGAGTACTTCCGCGAGTGGCATGTTCACGCTAATCTGTTTAATCATGTTTGCAAATTTCTGATATTGACTAGCGAGCTTATCCTTCTTTAATGCTTTCGGGTAAGGAATTGGTGCTTTGTATTCCTTCAACGGCGGTAATTTAGTTATGATCTCCGGCGGATCATCTTCTTTTTTCTCTTCGTCAGGCGACTTTTCTAACTCGGGCTCTTCCTCCTTTTGCTCCTCATTAATAGGTACCTGCAAAACATTAGAAGAAACAATAGGAGAAGACTTCAAAGTCTCCTTGTTAATAACCAAACCACTTCGAGTGGTTATAGCATTCACGTGCTCATTCCTAGCAGGCACTTTGTGGTTGGGATTGGATTGCGTATTAGCTGGAAGAGCACCCGGTGGTCTCTCCGATAAAGATTGAGCAATACGCCCCACATCCCGTTCCAAGTTCTGAATCGAAGCCTGCTGATTTCTAACTTGCTGTTTTGTAGATTCCCCATCTTGCCTCAAAGCAGTGATACTTTCGTCCGTTTTCATAATAAAACCCCGTACCAATTCTTCCAAAGGAGGCATCTTATTTTCTGGCTGCTGAACTGGTGGCATAGGCTGCTGGAAATTCCTAGGTGGTGCTTACTGATTTCTGTTATTAAACTCAGGTGGCCTGTACGGATATACCTTCTGATTGCCCTGATAAACCTGATTACCACTCTGATAATTGTTACCACCCATGTTATTCGCCTGATTGAAAAACTGTCTCCCACCCAGAAATTCACTAAGGGCAAAATCACCCTTCTTAACATAACCCAGATAATTAACCTGTTCCTCCATTGATGCTTGATCACAATCTTTGGTCAGATGCGGTCCTTGACAAAATTCACAACCCACCTTCATAGCGTGCATCTCTTTAGTCATTGACTCTATCTGTCTCTTGAAAGTCGCAAGTTGAGCCTTAACTGCAGCAAGTTCATCACTAGTTTCGGTACTAGCGACGTGAGAAGAGCGAGAGACATCCATTTCTTGATGCCAATCATACGAATGCGTGGCAGTATCTGAGATGATTTCATAAGCGTCATCCGGAGTCTTTTTCATCAAAGAACCACCTGCAGCAATATCAAGTTCTTTCCTTGTCGACACATTAACACCTTTGTAGAAAATTTGGACCTTATTGAAGTTGTTCAACCCGTGTTGAGGACAATTTCGTAACATTTTTACAAACCGTGTCCAAGCATCATAAAGTGTCTCATGTGGCTTCTGAAGAAAAGGATTAATTTCGCTCTGCAGTTGAGCGGCCTTTGCAGCTGGAAAGAAACGTTGCAAAAATTTATCTTCCATTGTAGCCCAACTATCAATTTCACATTCAGGTAATGAGTCTAACCAATCCTTGGCGTCATCTTTCAAAGACCAAGGAAAAACCCTCAAATAGATAACTGTATCCGCGATATTTGCAATCTTGAACAAGTTGCAAATGCTTTTAAAGGAATGGAGATGCTCGAACGCATCCTCTTTCGGTGTACCTCTGAATTGGCATTGGTGAGTTATCATATTAAGAATCTGTCCCTTGACTTCAAAATCTGTAGTGACTGGTGGTTGCCTGATGAAATGTCCCGTTCTTATTGATTAAAAACGTTCCATATTAATTGATTTCGTTGCGAGGTTTTGACCTCTATATGAGACGTTTTTTCAAAGACTGCATTCATTTTTAAACAAACCATAACCTTTATTTCATCAATAAAGGTTTAAAAAGCTTTACGTAGATTATCAAATAATGATAATCTAAAATATCCTGTTTACACACGACCATTACATAATGGTTTACAATACAAATATGTTACAACAAAATAAGTTTCTTGAATGCAGTTTTTACACAATATCATACAAGCATGGACTCCAAATCTTGTCCTTATTTAAGTATGCGACAGCGGAAGCTCTTAATAATCACCTGAGAATAAACATGCTTAAAACGTCAACAAAAATGTTGGTGAGTTATAGGTTTAACCTATATATATCAAATCGTAACAATAGACCACAAGATTTCATATTTCAATACACATCCCATACATAGAGATAAAAATCATTCATATGGTGAACACCTGGTAACCGACAATAACAAGATGCATATATAAGAATATCCCCATCATTCCGGGACACCCTTCGGATATGATATAAATTTCGAAGTACTAAAGCATCCGGTACTTTGGATGGGGTTTGTTAAGCCCAATAGATCTATCTTTAGGATTCGCGTCAATTAGGGTGTCTGTTCCCTAATTCTTAGATTACCAGACTTAATAAAAAGGGGCATATTCGATTTCGATAATTCAACCACAGAATGTAGTTTCACGTACTTGTGTCTATTTTGTAAATCATTTATAAAACCTGCATGTATTCTCATCCCAAAAATATTAGATTTTAAAAGTGGGACTATAACTCACTTTCACAGATTTTTACTTCGTCGGGAAGTAAGATTTGGCCACTGGTTGATTCACGAACCTATAACAATATATACATATATATCAAAGTATGTTCAAAATATATTTACAACACTTTTAATATATTTTGATGTTTTAAGTTTATTAAGTCAGCTGTCCTCGTTAGTAACCTACAACTAGTTGTCCACAGTTAGATGTACAGAAATAAATCGATAAATATTATCTTGAATCAATCCACGATCCAGTGTATACGTATCTCAGTATTGATCACAACTCAAACTATATATATTTTGGAATCAACCTCAACCCTGTATAGCTAACTCCAACATTCACATATAGAGTGTCTATGGTTGTTCCGAAATATATATAGATGTGTCGACATGATAGGTCGAAACATTGTATACGTGTCTATGGTATCTCAAGATTACATAATATACAATACAAGTTGATTAAGTTATGGTTGGAATAGATTTGTTACCAATTTTCACGTAGCTAAAATGAGAAAAATTATCCAATCTTGTTTTACCCATAACTTCTTCATTTTAAATCCGTTTTGAATGAATCAAATTGCTATGGTTTCATATTGAACTGTATTTTATGAATCTAAACAGAAAAAGTATAGGTTTATAGTCGGAAAAATAAGTTACAAGTCGTTTTTGTAAAGGTAGTCATTTCAGTCGAAAGAACGACGTCTAGATGACCATTTTAGAAAACATACTTCCACTTTGAGTTTAACCATAATTTTTGGATATAGTTTCATGTTCATAATAAAAATCATTTTCTCAGAATAACAACTTTTAAATCAAAGTTTATCATAGTTTTTAATTAACTAACCCAAAACAGCCCGCGGTGTTACTACGACGGCGTAAATCCGGTTTTACGGTGTTTTTCGTGTTTCCAGGTTTTAAATCATTAAGTTAGCATATCATATAGATATAGAACATGTGTTTAGTTAATTTTAAAAGTCAAGTTAGAAGGATTAACTTTTGTTTGCGAACAAGTTTAGAATTAACTAAACTATGTTCTAGTGATTACGAGTTTAAACCTTCGAATAAGATAGTTTTATATATATGAATCGAATGATGTTATGAACATCATTACTACCTCAAGTTTAGTAGGTAAACCTACTGGAAGTGACAAGAAATGATCTAGCTTCAAAGGATCTTGGATGGCTTGAAAGTTCTTGAAGTAGGATCATGACACAAAAACAAGTTCAAGTAAGATTTTTGCTCGAATTAAGATAGTTTATAGTTATAGAAATTGAATCAAAGTTTGAATATGAATATTACCTTGAATAAGAAAGATAACCTACTGTATATAACAAAGGTTTCTTGATCTTAGATGATTACTTGGAATGGATTAGAAAGCTTGGAAGTAAATTAGTAAACTTGAAGGGATTTTTGAAGTATTCTTGAAGTGTTCTTCCTATGATGATTATAGCTTGATTCTTGAAGTGATTTTTGATGAAGATGATGATTAACTACTGGAAAAATACGTTCATAATAGTGTGGGTGTGTTGAGAGAGAATTAGAAAGAGATTTGGAAGTGAAATGGAGTGAATGATGAGTGTTAATTGGTGAGTGGTGAGTGGGGTTAAAAGGAGTTCTAGTTAGTTGACTAGCTCATGGTAGAAGTTAAAATTGATTAGTCATACATGACATAATCAAGAGTGGAATCCCATGCTAGTTCCTATTGGTATATACCCATAGTAAGTACGTTTTGAAGCTGTGTATAATACGGGTAAGAATACGACTAGAATTCTTGATGAAAGAAAAGAATGGGAAAGTAACTGTAACCATTTTCGTTAAGTATGAGTGTTTTGATATATGTCTTGAAGTCTTCCAAAAGTATTTTAATACATCTAAATACACTACATGTATATACATTTTAACGGAGTCGTTAAGTCATCGTTAGTCGTTACATGTAAGTGTTGTTTTGAAACCTTTAAGTTAACGATCTCAATTAATGTTGTTAACCCATTGTTTATTATATCTAATGAGATGTTAAATTATTATATTATCATGATATTATGATATATTAATATATCTTAATTTGATATATATACATTTAAATGTCGTTACAACGATAATCGTTACATATATGTCTCGTTTCGAAATCCTTAAGTTAGTAGTCTTGTTTATATGTATATAACTCATTGTTAATATACTTATGGAGATACTTACTTATCATAATCTCATGTTAACCATATGTATATCCATATATATATCGTCAAGTCGTTTTTACAAGTTTTAACGTTCGTGAATCGCCGGTCAACTTGGGTGGTCAATTGTCTATATGAAACATATTTCAATTAATCAAGTCTTAACAAGTTTGATTGCTTAACATGTTGGAAACATTTAATCATGTAAATATCAATCTCAATTAATATATATAAACATGGAAAAGTTCGGGTCACTACAGTACCTACCCGTTAAATAAATTTCGTCCCGAAATTTTAAGCTGTTGAAGGTGTTGACGAATCTTCTGGAAATAGATGCGGGTATTTCTTCTTCATCTGATCTTCACGCTCCCAGGTGAACTCGGGTCCTCTACGAGCATTCCATCGAACCTTAATAATTGGTATCTTGTTTTGCTTAAGTCTTTTAACCTCACGATCCATTATTTCGACGGGTTCTTCGATGAATTGGAGTTTTTCGTTGATTTGGATTTCATCTAACGGAATAGTGAGATCTTCTTTAGCAAAACATTTCTTCAAATTCGATACGTGGAAAGTGTTATGTACAGCCGCGAGTTGTTGAGGTAACTCAAGTCGGTAAGCTACTGGTCCGACACGATCAATAATCTTGAATGGTCCAATATACCTTGGATTTAATTTCCCTCGTTTACCAAATCGAACAACGCCTTTCCAAGGTGAAACTTTAAGCATGACCATCTCTCCAATTTCAAATTCTATATCTTTTCTTTTAATGTCAGCGTAGCTCTTTTGTCGACTTTGGGCGGTTTTCAACCGTTGTTGAATTTAGATGATCTTCTCGGTAGTTTCTTGTATAATCTCCGGACCCGTAATCTGTCTATCCCCCACCTCACTCCAACAAATCGGAGACCTGCACTTTCTACCATAAAGTGCTTCAAACGGCGCCATCTCAATGCTTGAATGGTAGCTGTTGTTGTAGGAAAATTCTGCTAACGGTAGATGTCGGTCCCAACTGTTTCCGAAATCAATAACACATGCTCGTAGCATGTCTTCAAGCGTTTGTATCGTCCTTTCACTCTGCCCATCAGTTTGTGGATGATAGGCAGTACTCATGTCTAAACGAGTTCCTAATGCTTGCTGTAATGTCTGCCAGAATCTTGAAATAAATCTGCCATCCCTATCAGAGATAATAGAGATTGGTATTCCATGTCTGGAGACGACTTCCTTCAAATACAGTCGTGCTAACTTCTCCATCTTGTCATCTTCTCTTATTGGTAGGAAGTGTGCTGATTTGGTGAGACGATCAACTATTACCCAAATAGTATCAAAACCACTTGCAGTCCTTGGCAATTTAGTGATGAAATCCATGGTAATGTTTTCCCATTTCCATTCCGGGATTTCGGGTTGTTGAAGTAGACCTGATGGTTTCTGATGCTCAGCTTTGACCTTAGAACACGTCAAACATTCTCCTACATATTTAGCAACATCGGCTTTCATACCCGGCCACCAAAAATGTTTCTTGAGATCCTTGTACATCTTCCCCGTTCCAGGATGTATTGAGTATCTGGTTTTATGAGCTTCTCTAAGTACCATTTCTCTCATATCTCCAAATCTTGGTACCCAAATCCTTTCAGCCCTATATAGGGTTCCGTCTTCCCGAATATTAAGATGCTTCTCCGATCCTTTGGGTATTTCATCCTTTAAATTTCCTTCTTTTAAAACTCCTTGTTGCGCCTCCTTTATTTGAGTAGTAAGGTTATTATGAATCATTATATTCATAGATTTTACTCGAATGGGTTCTCTGTCCTTCCTGCTCAAGGCATCGGCTACCACATTTGCCTTTCCCGGGTGGTAACGAATCTCAAAGTCGTAATCATTCAATAATTCAATCCACCTACGCTGCCTCATATTCAGTTGTTTCTGATTAAATATGTGTTGAAGACTTTTGTGGTCGGTATATATAATACTTTTGACCCCATATAAGTAGTGCCTCCAAGTCTTTAATGCAAAAACAACCGCGCCTAATTCCAAATCATGCGTCGTATAATTTTGTTCGTGAATCTTCAATTGTCTAGACGCATAAGCAATCACCTTCGTTCGTTGCATTAATACACAACCGAGACCTTGCTTTGATGCGTCACAATAAATCACAAAATCATCATTCCCTTCAGGCAATGACAATATAGGTGCCGTAGTTAGCTTTTTCTTCAATAACTGAAACGCTTTCTCTTGTTCATCATTCCATTCAAATTTCTTCCCTTTATGCGTTAATGCAGTCAAGGGTTTTGCTATTCTGGAAAAGTCTTGGATGAACCTTCTGTAGTAACCAGCTAGTCCTAAAAACTGGCGTATGTGTTTCGGAGTTTTCGGGGTTTCCCACTTTTCAACAGTTTCTATCTTTGCCGGATCCACCTTAATACCTTCTTTGTTCACTATGTGACCGAGGAATTGAACTTCTTCCAACCAAAATGCACACTTTGAAAACTTAGCGTACAATTCTTCCTTCCTCAATACTTCTAACACCTTTCTCAAATGTTCACCGTGTTCTTGGTCATTCTTTGAGTAAATAAGTATGTCATCAATGAAAACAATGACAAACTTGTCAAGGTATGGTCCACACACTCGGTTCATAAGGTCCATGAACACAGCTGGTGCATTAGTTAAACCAAACGGCATGACCATAAACTCGTAATGACCGTAACGTGTTCTGAAAGCAGTCTTTGGAATATCATCTTCTTTCACCCGCATTTGATGATACCCGGAACGTAAGTCAATCTTTGAATAAACAGACGAGCCTTGTAGTTGATCAAATAAGTCGTCGATTCTCGGTAGTGGGTAGCGGTTCTTGATGGTAAGTTTGTTCAACTCTCGGTAGTCGATACACAACCTGAATGTACCATCTTTCTTCTTGACAAACAAAACAGGAGCTCCCCACGGTGATGTGCTTGGTCGAATGAAACCACGCTCTAAAAGTTCTTGTAATTGGCTTTGCAGTTCTTTCATCTCGCTGGGTGCGAGTCTGTAAGGAGCACGAGCTATTGGTGCAGCTCCTGGTACAAGATCTATTTGAAATTCAACGGATCGATGTGGGGGTAATCCCGGTAATTCTTTCGGAAATACATCGGGAAATTCTTTTGCAATGGGAACATCATTGATGCTCTTTTCTTCAGTTTGTACTTTCTCGACGTGTGCTAGAACAGCATAGCAACCTTTTCTTATTAGTTTTTGTGCCTTCAAATTACTAATAAGATGTAGCTTCGTGTTGCCCTTTTCTCCGTACACCATTAAGGGTTTTCCTTTTTCTCGTATAATGCGAATTGCATTTTTGTAACAAACGATCTCTGCTTTCACTTCTTTCAACCAGTCCATACCGATTATCACATCAAAACTCCCTAACTCTACTGGTATCAAATCAATCTTAAATGTTTCGCTAACCAGTTTAATTTCTCGATTCCGACATATATTATCTGCTGAAATTAATTTACCATTTGCTAATTCGAGTAAAAATTTACTATCCAAAGGCGTCAATGGACAACTTAATTTAGCACAAAAATCTCTACTCATATAGCTTCTATCCGCACCCGAATCAAATAAAACGTAAGCAGATTTATTGTCAATAAGAAACGTACCCGTAACAAGCTCCGGGTCTTCCTGTGCCTCTGCCGCATTAATATTGAAAACTCTTCCGCGGCCTTGTCCATTCGTGTTCTCCTGGTTCGGGCAATTTCTAATAATGTGGCCCGGTTTTCCACATTTATAACAAACTACATTGGCATAACTTGCTCCGACACTACTTGCTCCGCCATTACTTGTTCCGACACCATTTGTTCCTTTCGTTCTGTTAACCCCTGGTCCGTAGACATCACACTTCGCCGCGCTATGACCATTTCTTTTACACTTGTTGCAAAATTTGGTGCAGAATCCCGAGTGATACTTTTCACACCTTTGGCATAGCTGCTTCTGATTGTTGTTGTTGTTGCGGTTATTATTGTTGTTAAGATGATTGTTGTGGTTGATGTTGTTGTTGTTGTTGTTGTTGTTGGGCCGTTTGTTGTAGTTGCGATTGATGTTGCGATTGTTAGGATAGTTGTTGCGATTATTGTTATAATTGCTGTTGTTATTGTATTGGTGATTCTTATCACCGTTTTCCTCCCACTTTCTTTTGACTTGCTTCACATTGGCCTCTTCAGCAGTCTGTTCTTTAATTCTTTCTTCAATCTGGTTCACTAGTTTGTGAGCCATTCTACATGCCTGTTGTATGGAGGCGGGCTCGTGTGAACTTATATCTTCTTGGATTCTTTCTGGTAATCCTTTCACAAACGCGTCGATCTTCTCTTCCTCATCTTCGAATGCTCCCGGACACAATAGGCACAATTCTGTGAATCGTCTTTCATACGTGGTAATATCAAATCCATGGGTTCGTAACCCTCTAAGTTCTGTCTTGAGCTTATTGACCTCGGTTCTGGGACGGTACTTCTCGTTCATCAAGTGCTTGAATGCTGACCACGGTAGTGCGTACGCATCATCTTGTCCCACTTGCTCTAGATAGGTATTCCACCATGTTAACGCAGAACCTGTGAAGGTATGCGTAGCGTACTTCACTTTGTCCTCTTCAGTACACTTACTTATGGCAAACACCGATTCAACCTTCTCGGTCCACCGTTTCAATCCGATCGGTCCCTCGGTTCCATCAAATTCCAAAGGTTTGCAGGCAGTGAATTCTTTGTAGGTGCATCCTACACGATTTCCTGTACTGCCAGATCCAAGGTTATTGTTGGTATATAGCGCAGCCTGTACTGCGGCTATGTTTGAAGCTAGAAAAGTACGGAATTCCTCTTCATTCATATTCACGGTGTGTCGAGTAGTCGGTGCCATTTCCTTCAAAATAGTTAAATGGAACAAGTTAATCATACAGAATATTAAGAGTAGTTAATAGTATTTCGTAGCATAATATGAACTCATTTATAAAAGCTTTTTCTTCATATTAGCGTTTTATAAGTTTAAATTCGGGTAGTACCTACCCGTTAAGTTCATACTTAGTAGCTAATATACAATTCAACTACTACAATTCTATATGAAAAACTGATTGTAATAATATTTCGCGTTCAAACTTTTATACAATATTTTACAAACTTACAATACCGCTTATTTTACATAAAGCATGAAATATAGCACACAATAACTTTGATACAACATAGTTGTGAAGACAATTCTAGCTAGTACACAAGTCGTTCAGCAAAGGCAATAAAGACACGTAATTCATACGTCCAGAAACAAGTCATGCATTCTGGTTTTACTAGGATTACTTCCCATCCTTGGTCTTGTGGAACATAACCGTTATGGCCGTTGATAAGACAGCGTGTTGTAACGTCGTCAAAGGGACGAGGGTTACGTAATGACCAACAGTCTCGTAATAACCTAAAAACCTCATTTCTTACCCCAATTACCGACTCCGTCACTTGAGGGAACGTTTTGTTTAATAGTTGTAGCCCGATGTTCTTGTTCTCACTTTGGTGAGAAGCGAACATTACTAACCCGTAAGCATAACATGCTTCTTTATGTTGCATGTTAGCCGCTTTTTCTAAATCACGAAGTCCTATATTTGGATATACTGAGTCAAAATAATTTCTTAACCCGTTGCGTAAAATAGCATTTGGGTTCCCCGCAATATATGCGTCAAAGTAAACACATCGTAACTTATGGATTTCCCAATGTGATATCCCCCATCTTTCGAATGAAAGCCTTTTATAAACCAAGGCATTCTTGGAACGTTCTTCGAATGTCTTACAAACTGATCTCGCCTTAAATAGTTGTGCTGAAGAATTCTGACCGACTTTAGACAAGATTTCATCAATCATGTCTCCGGGTAGGTCTCTTAAAATATTGGGTTGTCTATCCATTTTGTGTTTTTATACTGTAAAATAGACAAGAGTTAGATTCATAAAAAAAAAATACTTATTAGTACAAGCAATTTTTACATATATCATAAAGCATAAGCACACTATATTACATATATTACACCACACGAATACAACTATCTTATTCCGACTCGCTTGTTTCTTCTTCTTCGGTTTTGGTTCGTTTTGCCAAGTTTCTAGGGATATATGATGTTCCCCTAATACTAGCCGTAATTTTCCACATTGGTTTAGAAAAACCTGGTGGTTTAGAGGTTCCCGGGTCATTGTTACAACTTAAGGACTTCGGGGGTTGACGATACATATAAAGTTCATCGGGGTTGGAATTAGATTTCTCTATTTTTATGCCCTTTCCCTTATTATTTTCTTTTGCCTTTTTAAATTCAGTTGGGGTAATTTCTATAACATCATCGGAATTCTCGTCGGAATCCGATTCATCGGAGAATTGGTAATCCTCCCAATATTTTGCTTCCTTGGCGGAAACACCATTGACCATAATTAACCTTGGTCGGTTGGTTGAGGATTTTCTTTTACTTAACCGTTTTATTATTTCCCCCACCGGTTCTATTTCTTCTTCCGGTTCCGATTCTTCTTCCGGATCCGATTCTTCTTCCGGTTCCGACTCTTCTTCCGGTTCCTCTTCGGGAACTTGTGAATCAGTCCACGAATCATTCCAATTTACATTTGGCTCTTCATTATTATTAGGTGAGTCAATGGGACTTGTTCTAGAGGTAGACATCTATCACATAATATCAAACACGTTAAGAGATTATTATATCACATAATATTCATATGTTAAAAATATATAGTTTCCAACAAAAATGTTAAGCAATCATTTTTAAAGAAAACACGGTCGAAGTCCAGACTCACTAATGCATCCTAACAAACTCGATAAGACACACTAATGCAAATTTTCTGGTTCTCTAAGACCAACGATCTGATACCAACTGAAATGTCCCGTTCTTATTGATTAAAAACGTTCCATATTAATTGATTTCGTTGCGAGGTTTTGACCTCTATATGAGACGTTTTTTCAAAGACTGCATTCATTTTTAAACAAACCATAACCTTTATTTCATCAATAAAGGTTTAAAAAGCTTTACGTAGATTATCAAATAATGATAATCTAAAATATCCTGTTTACACACGACCATTACATAATGGTTTACAATACAAATATGTTACAACAAAATAAGTTTCTTGAATGCAGTTTTTACACAATATCATACAAGCATGGACTCCAAATCTTGTCCTTATTTAAGTATGCAGCGGAAGCTCTTAATAATCACCTGAGAATAAACATGCTTAAAACGTCAACAAAAATGTTGGTGAGTTATAGGTTTAACCTATATATATCAAATCGTAACAATAGACCACAAGATTTCATATTTCAATACACATCCCATACATAGAGATAAAAATCATTCATATGGTGAACACCTGGTAACCGACAATAACAAGATGCATATATAAGAATATCCCCATCATTCCGGGACACCCTTCGGATATGATATAAATTTCGAAGTACTAAAGCATCCGGTACTTTGGATGGGGTTTGTTAAGCCCAATAGATCTATCTTTAGGATTCGCGTCAATTAGGGTGTCTGTTCCCTAATTCTTAGATTACCAGACTTAATAAAAAGGGGCATATTCGATTTCGATAATTCAACCACAGAATGTAGTTTCACGTACTTGTGTCTATTTTGTAAATCATTTATAAAACCTGCATGTATTCTCATCCCAAAAATATTAGATTTTAAAAGTGGGACTATAACTCACTTTCACAGATTTTTACTTCGTCGGGAAGTAAGATTTGGCCACTGGTTGATTCACGAACCTATAACAATATATACATATATATCAAAGTATGTTCAAAATATATTTACAACACTTTTAATATATTTTGATGTTTTAAGTTTATTAAGTCAGCTGTCCTCGTTAGTAACCTACAACTAGTTGTCCACAGTTAGATGTACAGAAATAAATCGACAAATATTATCTTGAATCAATCCACGACCCAGTGTATACGTATCTCAGTATTGATCACAACTCAAACTATATATATTTTGGAATCAACCTCAACCCTGTATAGCTAACTCCAACATTCACATATAGAGTGTCTATGGTTGTTCCGAAATATATATAGATGTGTCGACATGATAGGTCGAAACATTGTATACGTGTCTATGGTATCTCAAGATTACATAATATACAATACAAGTTGATTAAGTTATGGTTGGAATAGATTTGTTACCAATTTTCACGTAGCTAAAATGAGAAAAATTATCCAATCTTGTTTTACCCATAACTTCTTCATTTTAAATCCGTTTTGAATGAATCAAATTGCTATGGTTTCATATTGAACTGTATTTTATGAATCTAAACAGAAAAAGTATAGGTTTATAGTCGGAAAAATAAGTTACAAGTCGTTTTTGTAAAGGTAGTCATTTCAGTCGAAAGAACGACGTCTAGATGACCATTTTAGAAAACATACTTCCACTTTGAGTTTAACCATAATTTTTGGATATAGTTTCATGTTCATAATAAAAATCATTTTCTCAGAATAACAACTTTTAAATCAAAGTTTATCATAGTTTTTAATTAACTAACCCAAAACAGCCCGCGGTGTTACTACGACGGCGTAAATCCGGTTTTACGGTGTTTTTCGTGTTTCCAGGTTTTAAATCATTAAGTTAGCATATCATATAGATATAGAACATGTGTTTAGTTAATTTTAAAAGTCAAGTTAGAAGGATTAACTTTTGTTTGCGAACAAGTTTAGAATTAACTAAACTATGTTCTAGTGATTACGAGTTTAAACCTTCGAATAAGATAGTTTTATATATATGAATCGAATGATGTTATGAACATCATTACTACCTCAAGTTTAGTAGGTAAACCTACTGGAAGTGACAAGAAATGATCTAGCTTCAAAGGATCTTGGATGGCTTGAAAGTTCTTGAAGTAGGATCATGACACAAAAACAAGTTCAAGTAAGATTTTTGCTCGAATTAAGATAGTTTATAGTTATAGAAATTGAATCAAAGTTTGAATATGAATATTACCTTGAATAAGAAAGATAACCTACTGTATATAACAAAGGTTTCTTGATCTTAGATGATTACTTGGAATGGATTAGAAAGCTTGGAAGTAAATTAGTAAACTTGAAGGGATTTTTGAAGTATTCTTGAAGTGTTCTTCCTATGATGATTATAGCTTGATTCTTGAAGTGATTTTTGATGAAGATGATGATTAACTACTGGAAAAATACGTTCATAATAGTGTGGGTGTGTTGAGAGAGAATTAGAAAGAGATTTGGAAGTGAAATGGAGTGAATGATGAGTGTTAATTGGTGAGTGGTGAGTGGGGTTAAAAGGAGTTCTAGTTAGTTGACTAGCTCATGGTAGAAGTTAAAATTGATTAGTCATACATGACATAATCAAGAGTGGAATCCCATGCTAGTTCCTATTGGTATATACCCATAGTAAGTACGTTTTGAAGCTGTGTATAATACGGGTAAGAATACGACTAGAATTCTTGATGAAAGAAAAGAATGGGAAAGTAACTGTAACCATTTTCGTTAAGTATGAGTGTTTTGATATATGTCTTGAAGTCTTCCAAAAGTATTTTAATACATCTAAATACACTACATGTATATACATTTTAACGGAGTCGTTAAGTCATCGTTAGTCGTTACATGTAAGTGTTGTTTTGAAACCTTTAAGTTAACGATCTCAATTAATGTTGTTAACCCATTGTTTATTATATCTAATGAGATGTTAAATTATTATATTATCATGATATTATGATATATTAATATATCTTAATATGATATATATACATTTAAATGTCGTTACAACGATAATCGTTACATATATGTCTCGTTTCGAAATCCTTAAGTTAGTAGTCTTGTTTATATGTATATAACTCATTGTTAATATACTTATGGAGATACTTACTTATCATAATCTCATGTTAACCATATGTATATCCATATATATATCGTCAAGTCGTTTTTACAAGTTTTAACGTTCGTGAATCGCCGGTCAACTTGGGTGGTCAATTGTCTATATGAAACATATTTCAATTAATCAAGTCTTAACAAGTTTGATTGCTTAACATGTTGGAAACATTTAATCATGTAAATATCAATCTCAATTAATATATATAAACATGGAAAAGTTCGGGTCACTACACCTGATGGCGTGTCCGTTGCCAGCCCTTGTGGCTTTCATCAAGGCTTCCATAGTCTGTCCTGCTGCTCCTTCAGCCATGTTAACTTCTTCCTTAATATACTCAAAATCCGAAATACAAAACGGTAACTCAGCAAAATCCTTGGCGATTTCCTGTTCTTCTTTAGCTTTGCTGCGTGTGTAGTAAACTCTAGACGGTTCCAGAGTTATTGGTACCTAACCTGCGATCACACCACAACAAAACCGCGTGTAAAATCAAACAAAAATAACAGAAAAGGAACTTTTGCAAGAATTGCTTCTCACAAAAGGATCGAATAATCAAAAGCTTAACCAAATTTCCAATAATTACACCTCTCCCCGGCAGTGGCGCCAAAAAATTGATGTGTAATTTCGTACTCTAAATTATTAGCTAAATACCTATCGATTATTACACAATACAGGCAACTGTAACTAGTTCGTGTAGTAATTAAACAAGTATTTGACCAATTCGTTCCACAGAGAGCAGGTAATTGAAAACTTGAACTATTAATTATTCTAAGATTTAAAAGGGGAGTTTTGTTGTAAAACTGATTAAACGCGAAAGTAAATTAAACTTAACTGAATAAGAAGCAAAGGTATCCACTTAGTACAATTCCCTAGGCTAGGATTGCTCGGTTAAACCCGTTAATTAAACAATTATAATGATGTGACACTGTATTTATCTGTTGATTCCTACAGTTTAAGACTAGCAACCTAAGTATAACTGTCGTTAACCTAGAGTTACTAACCAATTCACAATGATATTACTCAAGATTATAATCTAACTTAGGTTGGTTTGGTGTCCCTTACAACCTCACAATTATTGCAGCTAATTTCAAGCTCAACCACTATACGATTAATTTTATTATTAGTGTCCCTCATAAAATCTCACGTATTCCTAAATTATTCACGTTCAATAATCTATTAAAAGCTATTAATCAATTTAACTATCGTTAGTTAATCAATAACTTTCGTGATCTAACAATCAATAAGCTTTAATAACGGTGGATCTTAGCTAGACATAAAACTGTGTAATTAGAATTAATTGTTTTTAACCAAAAGATCGCAATCCATCACCTAGGTTCATGCATCTAAGCGAATACTAAATATTTAGCTACTCATGGCAAAGCAAATAACAAATAAATAAGAAGAACAAATAAGCATGAACATTGAATTGAATAAAGAACAAAATAATAAAAGTTAAATAAGAGATTAAACTAAGCAAACTTGATGTAATAAATTAAACCCTTGCAAAATAATGTAGAAAAGCTAATAAATTCGTAATTAATGTTGCTGTAGGCTAAAATTCGGAATAAAAACTGCATGCCTAAAATTGGGGTGAAAAACGAGTATTTATAGAAGTAGAGAAAATAGCTGGAACCGCCTCGTGTCACGATTCGCGACAACCCCATCGCGATACGCGACAAACCAGGACACGGTATACCTACTTGAAACGCGACAGATTGATCAGTTGGCCCTTTTTTCCATGTCATGTTCTGATGCACTTCATCACGTATCATGATGAACAAAACGCGATAAACCTCATCCTGAAGCGATGGAAACTGATTTTTTCACCCGAGGCACGTTTATCTTCAACTCTAACTTCGTTTTGGCTATCTCTTCAATAAAATCAATAATAATGAGCCAACGAACCATATCTTGACACCTTCTTCATTTTAAACTCAAATAAACCAATATCGTATTCAAAGTCTTCTAAATACCAAGAAATGGAACAAGATAACGCCCAAAATATATGTATGAAAATGGCGTTATCAGAAAGCAAAAGAAATGAAAAAGGAAAAAAAAGCCCAATGAAGGCAAACAAAGAAAAGAGTTCCAATGAGAACCATGCACTTTTAAAAACTCTAGTTAGAAAACAAAAGAGTCCAATGATGACCAGCTTGTATAAATTTGACTTAATAAACATTAGGACTACTTGTAATCCTTGGTCTGGTTCACACTAGTTCTTACGAAAAATAAATACTAACTTCTTATTAAGGCATATTTTTAACTTTGCAATTTTACTTTAATATCCATGATATAATTTATAAGGTTTACTTGAGGACAAGTAAAGGTTTAAATGTGGGAAATTTGATAACTCCTAAATTATACAGTTTTTAATAACATTTTGAGGAGTTATCTTAGTATTTTAGAGTCATTTTAATACCAAAACACACTAAAATGGGTAAAAAGGGGGGAAAATGTATTTCTAATGATTTTGTCAAAGTTATGTATCAAACAGGATCAAAAATAGAGAAAATTGCAGAAAGGCTAAGGAAGCCGCTGGCAAGGATTCAAGGAAGCCGCCGGCTTGGAGCTAAATATGTCAGAATGTTCCAAAATCTCCGTAAAATTGAAAGAACTTGTAGATCAAGCAAAAGACAAAGGAAGCCGTCGGCTTTATCCTGAAGCCGCCGACCTATTGAACACGGTTTCTTAACTTGTTGACCAAGTTCAAGTAAAAATGGAAACAAAATCAAGAAGATTTGGCGGATCTTTGAAGCTGCCGGCCTTCCCTGAAGCCGTCGGCTTAATTATGATGGTTAAAGATTTGAGCTTGCGGATTAAGTTAAACTTGCAAAAGGAGTCACCGACCTAAGGCAAGCCACCGGCTTCCCACTGAAGCCGCCGGCTTGGCCACTGTCCCTGAACATTATAAATAAAGGCCTCTGGTCTCAGTTTTCATATGTAGTTTTCAGAATTCAATAATTCTGGTTAGGTCATTTTTCTTTTTAGGGTTTTCTCTAAACCCTTAGGTTAGATTATTCATTGTAATCAAGATTCATCCAAGTTTTTAATTCAAGTTTCTTACATCTACCTTTTTAAGGTATGATTCTATCCTTACTTTATTGTTCTATTTATTTTATTTACTGTAGTTGTTTATGTTCGTCTTATGCTATGAACTAAAACATTCATAGTAGTTACGTGGACGAAAATGAACTTCATCTGGGAATCGGATGAAGCCGTCGGCCTCACCTTCCAAGCCACCGGCTTAATTGGAAGGAAGTCGTCGGCTTCGTGTGCTTTATCCGTACAGTTCCTGGTTCTTTTCCAAATCTGTATGGTCGAGTTTCTGTAATGCTGTTTGAATTATTTCGAATCTGTTTTGCTTAAATACACTTGTTTGCCATGCTTAATGATTAAATAACATGATTTTAGGATTGATTAGTACTTGATCCGATGATCTATTATTCGATCCATGCTACTTGTTTAGATCTAGTCCATCAAACTTGTTAAATTAGATTGCATGAAACTAAGTTAAAAAGCTTAATAATGATAAACTTATTTGATTTGAATTACGCTTATATAATAGAATTTGATATTGTTAGGCTTAATTGAAGAACCTTTATTTGGATTTGTTTAATTAAGGATTGCATGAGAACTTAGTAGTAATTGACTTTCAGCTAGTAACTTGAGTTGACCTACTTGATGTTTAATAGCTTATATGATTTGTCAGTCTATTTGCATATTGATCCTCATCACAAGATTAATGTGTATCATATAATTGAATTAAACATGAAGAATTAAGATGTTAGTTATTGTGACGATCGCTCCAAATCCATATGGACGAACACGTCATTCATCGATTTCATTGCGAGGTATTTGACCTCTATATGATACGTTTTGTAAACATTGCATTCTTTTGAAAAGGCACACCATAAATGAATATTTAAATCAAAGGTTTTCGACATCTGATGATTTCTACATATAGACAATCACTGTAATATAATAATTTACAATAATACTTCCGTTGATAATGCAGTCATAATAAGATATATGGTGATGATTTGGTGAATGCAACGTTTCCTTGAAAAATATGCCATGTATGACTCCATGCACATAGCTTGTCTAACATATAAGGAAATAGCGGAAGACTTCTAGGGAACCTGAGAATAAACATGCTAACAAGTGACAACACAAAGGTTGGTGAGTTCATAGTTTTAATGTTGCGCATAATCTGTATATAAAGGTGGATCACAAGATTTCAGTTGTTCAATCCAGAAATGTTTATCAAAATATTCTACGAAATTGAGCACCCTGGTAACTAAACTTAACGTATATATAATTTGTACCCTTTGTATAATCATCTTAATAATACACGCAAACCAACGTGTACGCTTCTCAAATAGCATACGTCCGTTAAAAGGCTAGTGCTCTAGCTCGGACGGGGATATCAAGCCCTATGGATCCATATATAACTACTCGCACCCACCAGTTCTTATAACTGGCAGTTACTAGTTACCAAAGCTAAGGGATTTTCGGTTCAAACTCAGTGTAGAATTTAGTATGTACTTGTATCCATTGCGTTTAAAATAAAGTGCATGTATTCTCAGCCCAAAAATATAGATTGCAAAAGCAATTAAAAAGGGAGCATATGAAACTCACCTTAGCAGCACATAAAGTCGTTCACCAAAATGTGATCGAAACTCGGATTGCCAAATAACCGTAGATCTCAACCTAGAGAACATATGTTGGTTAATAAATGTCTATCAAGCTAGGTCAGGTTATAGTGTATAACAATCCTAATGCTCGAGATCGACATACAAAAGTTATCCAATGTCATTTCAAAAAGTCAATTTTGACAGTTGTTTAACAAAACGAGACGTACCTTATATAAGGATTCATTTACTCGGTTGGTAATATTCAAAAATCCAAATTATCAATCTCGTAAATGAATTGTTTAAATCTTAATTGTAGATTCAAAAGCAATTTCAATTAACGTCAATTATAATTCAATTGATCATATCTTTTAATCCGTTCATCGAAATTATTCGATATCTAAATGAAAAGTTATTGATTTTTCGTCAGCTTTCCAAAAACATGTATATCATATACTTTTTACCAGTAATATATGTATTTAATTCGTGATTCATTATAACTGTTTAATGACGAAATTTAGCATACAAGCATATATAAATATATATATACTCGAGCACTAGACATGGATACACAATTAATATATAAAAGATAAAATATGAGTGCTTACGTATCAATATTGAGATTCAATATTGTAGGAAAGTACGTAGACGCAATAGAGATGATAAACACTAGATTTGATTCACAAATATACCCCCGAACATTACCCATAACCTCCTTGGCAATAACCCATAATTTCCTTAGCTCTATCCCGCTCGAAGACATATTTTAAAAGTGATACGCTCATGACCTCGTCGTAGTATTTTAGGTATATATACTACTAATAATAATATTATAATAAGATTAATAATAATAATATTAATCTTAATAATAATAATAATAATAATAATATAAAAAAATAATAATACGGAGGAATGAATCGAGCTTTTATAGTATGTGGCCTGCTACAGTACCTCATGCGATCACATGAGTTTTCAGTATTTTTGTCATGCGATCGCATGGCCACCTTATCCGTTTTTGTTTGCCAGTTCGTCGACATCAAATAGTGTTTACTGTAGCAATAGTGTTAGTGTAGCAAATAGTGTTTAATGTAGTAAATAGTGTTTACTGTAGCAAATCACTTTAGCAAAGTCGTTTCACTGTAGCACTGTAGCAAAATACGGTTTCACTGTAGCAAATAGTGGTACTGTAGCAAATAGTGTTTTACTGTAGCAAAGTCATTTTACTGTAGCAAATAGTATTTTACTGTAGGAAAGTCATTTTACTGTAGTAAATAGTGTTTTACTGTAGGAAAGTCGTTTTTACTTGTACATATATATATATATATATATATATACATACATATAATTGTTCATGAATCGTCGAGAGCAGTCAAATGTAATGAAACAGTTCTAAAATTTTGAGATTCAACTTCATACACTTTGCTTATCGTGTCGGAAACGTTAAATCATTTAAAGATAAAGTTTAAATTTGGTCAAAAATTTCCGGGTTGTCACAGTACCTACCCGTTAAAGAAATTTCGTCCCGAAATTTGAGTGAGGTCGTCATGGCTGACAATAAAAATGTTTTCATGACGAATATGAGTTGGTAAATAGAATTTTATCACCATTGAATAATACGGATAAAACAATCCGATTACTCGAAGCGTATGTGAGAAGTTATCGTAATAGAGTGAAATGGAGAATAGAGATTCCTCTTATCTCTTGATGTAGTAACGATTGATTTCTGGAATTTAAGGAATAGAAAATCTTCATAATTTAAATAAGATTTGATTCTTTGGAATTTAAGGAAATTAAGATTTCCTTTGATTAAATGCGTAATCTGCCTCGATTGCTATGTCTGATATTTTGCTATAAATTAACCTCTTCCGTTTCATTTATTCTCACCACTCCTATAATCTTCTTTCTTATTTCATACTTACAAAAGATTTGTGAAAATACTTCATCCAGTTCTGATTCTTGATATTTTCTTGGCTATCATATCATTCATTCTTCTTTTTCATCTGCACCAGAGAAAGTTATTTTCTTCTACCATTACCTTGGGGTTATAGTGTTTTTCATTCTCCCATGTCTTTATATTGCTATACGCATTGATATACACGGTTTGTAAATTTCGGGGTTGTTATCGGGCTTATATTCTCCTTTATATTTCGGAGCTTCATGCTTTCGTTTTCTCTTCCCGACTTTAAGTCAAGCGAATAATGGTTCAGAATTCGTAGGTATGAAATTTTGGATAAATAATACTAACGTTCTAAGAAAGAAATTGTAATGGCACGATCTTGATTTGTCAAATTACCAGAATATCTGGAAAAGACCGAATCATCAAGAAAAATATTTTCTTGATATGTTTAGAGATTAGAATGTAAGAGTCGTGTAACATGGAACATGATGAGGGTGGAATCTGTGAACCCTTATCACGTTCCATTAGAAACTCAGCATGACTTACTGTAATATAATCACGTTGATCAAGTGTCATTATATTATACTAATTCATGCTTCAGTTCCCAACACTACTTCAAAAACATTCGTATTTTAAATTCGAATTTTTCAGAATCTAGAAACTAAAACAGTTTCTTTTATGATATAACACAGATAGTGTGAAGAGATAAATAATCTCGGACAATGATAGTTATGAAGATATCTTCAGAAATATCGAAGATATTTATAATGAAAGATATGATAATATCTTAGAATTTCTAATATCAACGGATGGTGAAGAAGATTTGTCTGTGAAGGTTTAGAGTCAGGAGCAAGGTATTCGTTAATGACTTCAGCAGACACTGAATCATTTGGATTCTTTGAAGGTGGGTTCAGTCTTTGTGATTTATCCACAGCCTCCTTCATACTTTGCTCAATCCATTTTTCAGTTCCAAACCTTCTCTTTTTCTCAGCTTTACCACCATACTATTCTTTATCATCAAACTTTTGACTGTTAAGGTCATTTGTAGTTTTTGCTGCTTCATCAACATTTTTCCAAAATTCGGAGAACTAGTTTCGTAGTTTGGGGTGTTTTTCGGAAACTTCACATTCGAAGTATGTAAGTCCAGGAGGTAGACGTTATATGTACACATATAACTGTTGGCGTAGACGTGCTACAAGATTTCAAAATACTGATTGCTAATTCCCGATAGTTGGTATGGCAATTGCCGTTACAAGATATGGATGAGTACATGATACGGTTTCAATGAGTATAAGGATTTTTCGAAAGGTCAAAGATCAATGAAGTTGTTGGTAAATTTACTGCTAATGTGGTGGAACATGAAAGGTTCCCCAGTAACGAAAATGTATATGCCAAAATTACAAGTCTGAAAGGTCATCGTTGACTGGTTGAATGGTTGATAATACTGGATACTTTGAAAAGGAATTGCAAGGTTATTTTTGGTAAAAACAATGCTAAAGGATCTTGCATAGTTTTGAAGTCAAAGTATAGCTTTGAAAGATGTAGAGATCTAAGAATGATGTCACCGGTTCAGAGTTATGGCTTGGATTCTGATCCGTCGATATCAGAATATGTGATTGAATTTGTATGAAATAATTGTGTATCATTGTGAAGATAGTGAGTATAGTTAATAATTTTTGAATCAAAATTGAAGAATGTACAGTGTAACATATTAATTGTGAACTTAAATATTTCTCGAGTAGTACCTACCCGTTAAAGATTTCACAATTAATACGTTGTACAAAAGAATTTTTATTACCGTCTTTATGAAAATATATGTATGTATATTTTTTTTCAAATCTAATACAGATTTAATGAGTTAATATCATACTAAGCTCATTTGATTTTCGACTTGACTTAGAAATGATTAATCTCTAAAACATTAAAGATTACATAATCTTTGCGGAGTATTTCGCTAATGTAATCGATACTTCATTATTTATTCTTATTTCTCGGTGAAGGATGTTGATGCTTGTGGAATCTTTGTGAACCTTACAAGGCATAGATGATGTTTTCTGGAAAGTTTCGAGTACATCGAAAATGAAAATGTAAAATCAATTATGTAATTGAATAATACACTTGGTTTATTATGAAATGGAATTCATTAAGTTAAAACAGAGATTGTAGTTAACAATGGTTAAGTTGTTAAGGATGGATGTACATCATTGCATATTAGTAATATGAACTAACCGAGTAGTACCTACCAGTTAAGATTCACACGTAATAGCTTAGTACGAAAAGATTTATTTTGATTTCAAAATTCATATATATTAAATATACATAAAATTTCTTCAGGGGAAATGAGTTAATACTTCATCGGTTATTGTTGCTGGTATTTTCTTGATAACTATGGTGCGTATGACGTTGATGCTCGTGGGACAGATTGTGAAGTTGACGTTTGCGATGCGGATGTTGTTGGTGGTGGTAATGGTACTATTGGTGTTGTTCTCGGTGGTACTGTTGATGCCGGTGATGCTGCTGGTGCTTGTAACCTTTGCACCGTATTCTCCAAAGCCACTACCCTAGCGCGAAGCTCGTTGACTTCTTCTACTACACCGGGATGATTGGCGGTTCGGACTAGCGGATGAATAAGATCCAGAATTTGAGAGAGTATATGATCATGATGAGATATTCTGGAGATGAGAGAGAAAATGGTATTACGGACAGGTTCGCCGTTAAGTGCTTCAGGTTCTTCGCCAAGAGGGCAATGTGGTGGATGGAAGGGATCGCCTTCTTCTTGTCTCCAATAATTAAGTAGGCTACGAACCCATCCCCAATTCATCCAAAATAGATGATGGCTAATTGGTTGATCCATTCCGGTTACACACTCTTCGGAATTCAGCTGAATATCCATATCGGAATAGCTGTCAGAGTTTAAGGAATTTGAACTAGATACGGGATCCATCTTGTATAATTAGGGAGATGATTTTTTTATATGAATTAGATTATAGAATTTAGTTTGGTATTCTTCAATACATAATTTACGTATGTATATATAATACCAAATTCCATAAATCACGGAGAAATTTTCGGAAGATGTCAGGAAAAGTTTACAGTAACAGATACGCTAAGATATGAATTTTGTCTATACACTATTCATGCAATCAATGCAGTAAAACATGTCTAGACTAGGAATGATAAGCAGGTAATTTCTGACAAAAAATGATAAGCAAAACTTTTGACATGCAGACACGGTCGAAGTCCAGACTTACTAATGCATCCTAACAACTATCAGTTAGACACACTCATGCAAGACCTGGTTTGCTAGGACCAATGCTCTGATACCAACTGTGACGATCGCTCCAAATCTATATGGACGAACACGTCATTCATCGATTTCATTACGAGGTATTTGACCTCTATATGATACGTTTTGTAAACATTGCATTCTTTTGAAAAGGCACACCATAAATGAATATTTAAATCAAAGGTTTTCGACATCTGATGATTTCTACATATAAACAATCACCTTATATAATAGTTTACAACAGTACTTCCGTTGAAAATGCAGTCTAAATAAGGTACATGGTGATGAATTGGTGAATGCAACGTTTTCTTGAAAAATGTGCCATGTATGACTCCATGCACATAGCTTGTCTAACATATAAGCAAACAGCAGAAGACTTCTAGGGAACCTGAGAATAAACATGCTAACAAGTGTCAACACAAAGGTTGGTGAGTTCATAGTTTTAATGTTGCGCATAATCTGTATATAAAGGTGGATCACAAGATTTCAGTTGTTCAATCCAGAAACGTTTATCAAAATATTCTACGAAATTGAGCACCCTGGTAACTAAACTTAACGTATATATAATTTGTACCCTTTGTATAATCATCTTAATAATACACGCAAACCAACGTGTACGCTTCTCAAATAGCATATGTCCGTTAAAAGGCTAGTTGATGTGTGCAAGGGGTACTAGGAAATAGTATTATTTTTACAATAAAATACTATTAAATACGATACAATTTTACACAAGATATTTATTTATTTATAGAATGGATATACCTAAACCTTGCTACAACACTTATAGGCAGTGTACCTAATCGTACAGTAGTGTAGTTTTTAGTAAGTCCGGTTCGTTCCACAGGGAAAATTAAACAAGCTTAACGCTATATTAGTTTTAACTTATAAAAATACAAATATATATATATATATATATAAGTAATATTATTATTATAAAAGGGGGTTTTTACCGTTTAATGACCGGTTTGTCGATTTTAAAAATTTAGTCGCAGTTAAAACCTAATGTAAAATATTAAAAATAAATATAACTTAATTTTAAAGCGTAAGTAAATAACGATAATGAAATTGCGATAAATAAAAGTGCGATAATTAAAGAGTACGATAAAAAGTGCAATTAAATACAATAACAATAAATAAAAGTGCGATAATTAAAAGTGCAATTAAATATGAAATAAAAGAATTATGCTTATTTAAACTTCCGTAATCATGATGTTTGACGTGTTGATTTTAGTTTATTCCCATGAGTTAATTGTCCTTTGTCCTGGATTATTTAATATGTCCGTCTGGTTTTTGTCCATAACAGTCCATCAGTAATAAATATAAAGTGCGAGTGTCCTCGTCAAATTATTATTATATCCGAAGTCAAATATTCCAACTAATTAGGGATTTAAACTATAATTACACCAATTTTCCTTGTATATAATTCACCCCTGTTTTAATAAGTCCATTGACTATTAATCCATTCTCGTGTCCGGTTAAATGAACGATTATTAGTGTTTATAAATATCCCGCCCATCGTGTCCGATCGAGTGTATATGGTTATTTATAGGTACGTCCAATTGTAAATCTTTATATTAAATTAACAAACTATCATTTAATTAAACAAATATAAAGCTCATTAATATCCCATAGTCTAATTTCCACAAGTGTCGTTCTTTTGTCCAAACCCCAATTATGGTACAAAGCCCAATTACCCAATCTTATTAATTTAGCCCAACATCATGATTACTTCGTCTTAAATAAGCATAATAATAACTTAGCTACGAGACATTAAATTAAAAATAACATTAATCATAACTTACAGTGATTTAAAATAGCGTAGCGTTACACGAACAGAATTTCGACTTACACCCTTACAACATTCGCTAACATACCCTTATTAATAGAAATTAAAATTAAAATTAAAATTAAAATTAAAATATATATATATATATATATATATATATATATATATATATATATATATATATATATATATATATATATATATATATATATATATATATATATATATATATATATATATATATATATCTTACGTATGAGATAAAGAAGAAAAAGATGTGTTTAACATCGATCAAAACTGCGAAATTTATAGGCATGTGGGCTGAAAAGGTGTGCCATGCGATCGCATGGCTTTTGTGTCTCCAGGCCATGCGATCGCATGGGGGTAGGTAGCAGCTCACATATTTTTGTTTCTTTGTATGCCGACGGTTTTTATAAATAAATATAATATATAAATAATTATAAGAATTATTTAAATATTATATTATATCTATGTGCATAGTTGACTTGTAATTTTTAGTCCGTTGCGTCGAGCATTGAGAGTTGACTTTAGTCCCGGTTCCGGATTTTCGAACGTCCTTGCGTATAATTTAATATCTTGTACTTTGCATTTTGCGTCTTGTACTCTTGTAATTTTTAGATGTTTCTTATCAATAATTGGAACCACTTTGATTGTATTTTGTACTTTTGAGCTTTTTGGTCGTTTGCGTTTTCAATTTGTCGAATCTGTCTTTTGTCTTCACCTTTTATTATTTAAACGAATATCACTTGTAAATAGAACAATTGCAACTAAAAGCTTGTCTTTCTTGAGGGATAATGCTATGAAATATATGTTCATTTTTAGCATTATCAAATATTCCCACACTTGAGCATTGCTTGTCCTCAAGCAATATAGTCTTGAAATAAAAATACTAGAATCACTTCTTTATTCTTCACACTTTGTACATTAGTGATTTCTATACGGCGGTATAAACAATGGTAGTAACGTTGTGGTTTACAGTCCCACATGACTATGGAAATTTAGATCCTTTAAGGAAATTGGATCTTTATGAAAACATTTGATCTTTTGAAAATTAAATCTAGTTTTTACCCTAGATAAGTTTTCCAGAATAACCCTTCACCGGTATTTGCAAATTATTTTTGTGGGTTTGGTGGGTTTCAGATTTGAAAATTTTAGCTCAAAGCTTGTGGTTTTGTGTCACCCACTTGCTAAACTTGTATTGGGAAAGCAACACGTCCAGTATACTTGCTTCGTATATTACCTTTCGGTAAACTACCGTCCGGTTGTAAAGGAAAGCGTTGAACAAGCAACTGTTAAGGCAATGTCCCCTGCCATGCTTTTAATTATGGTATATAACGTGTCGGATGCAATTACTATCCTTTGTAGGAGCAATAGTAAAGCTCACCCTATAGTTTTTCGGTCTGGCACAAGGTCCTATCTTCGACCATACTATGCAACCACCGTTCTTACGGTTGACACCCGATTTGGTTCAGGTGACCTAATGAACTCTAGGTAAATTCATAGGATTTTACGTTCAATGGTAATGAACGCATTGAAAATAGGGTTTTCAGAAAATAAATCGGTTTTAATTTGATCAAAATATTTTCTCGTTCAAGCTCGAGTTTAGATATCATCGAATTTCATGAGTTTGTAATTCTCAATCTTTAAGATCAATCTCTAGGACTGAGTAATATCAGTCTTAAAAGCAGATTTTTGATCTTTAAGGAGATTATCCTTTTCTGGGGATCTGATTCATTAGTCTTATCCAGCTAATTTGCACGGCGTCCTCCCCATTGTACGAGACAGATCCTCTCATGGTTAGGATAAGTCTGACCACTTGGCCACCCTGTTTGATGCTGAGGTCCGTGGATTTCCCGCTGATTTTAGAGATGACTTTTCTAGATTTTTCGTCAACCTACAGCTGGTCTGGACGACAACTTCATGACCTAAATCAAGAAGCGCGTTTCTTTTTCGAAAGACTTTACTTCCTTTCAATGATGGAATTAATTCATCGTGTAGATCCATCTTTCTTTCAAATATATTACAGTAAATCGGGTAAAACGGTTAATTTTATCCAAAACAAAAGTATCTTCAATTATTTGTACAAAAATATGTGATATATGTTTTTAAATAACTTGGTAAATTTTTCCCACACTTGGCTTTTATTTTTCTTTTTATTGTCCTCTATTCCATTTTAAATGAATTCTAACATTTTGGGTTGTTTCTCAATTTATGTCCTTTCCGAGGTAACAATAATTTCGGTGTTAACACCTAGTTTTATCGTTCATAAATATGTATAAACATGATTTTGAGTTCATTTAATTGAAAATTTTGAAAATTTTACTAGAATTGGGTAGTCAGTATATAAGACTAGGGCTGTTCTTTATTATCAGAGAGCACTAGATTCTAATACAACTACTGCTTTACTAGTATTTTTAATGGTAACCAAGTGTATAAGTTAAAATTTTTAAAAATCCGAAAGAATTTAACCCCTTCCCACACTTAAGATCTTGCAATGCCCTCATTTGCAAGAAATCAGTAACAATTTAAATTATTGAGGGTGATTAGCGTAGAAAATTGATTAAATTTTACCAAAGTTTCTAAACATATTGGCGTTTGTTTGTTGAATGATAAATGGTGCACATCATTTGTTCATTCCGTCTTGTTGTTACATCACATTTGTTTTTCGTTTTGTCGTCAAAAGTATTAGCTTTTGCTGAACTTAATGCCAGTCTTTGAAAATGCGCTGTTTTACCCTGTTTTGTACAATCAACAATATATATACAATACAAATATAAACATGCATGGTAATTTGAAATGGGACTTAAAATCCCACTTTCAAATCAAATATGAAATATTAGTATTAAAATATTAAACATTACAATAAAAGTATCACAATATATTATGTTTAAACATAAACAAACAGAAATAATAAAAATAAAAGTCATAAAAATTACCAACAGGAACTATGTCAATCTGGATAGGGGTTCCAGTTCATGTCGTCGTCCGGGTTCCATGGTTGGTGATAGGTGTACTGGTATGCCTGGTTAGGGTCGAAGAGAGTATAAGGTGGTCTCATCTCGGGCTGGTGTTGAGGATAGTAAGCGGGTCGGGTCGGGACATAGTGATCCTGAGGTGACAGCCAGCTCATAATCTGACGCTGATGATAGTCCCATCTATCATGCTGTCGTTACCTGGAATGCTCGTAATCCTTCCGGGCTTGCCACTGCTCCATCCGACGAAATCTCTCCGCGTTTGTCATATCTACCTCATCTACACGCTGGTAGACATCAGTCATAGCCTCCTGAATGACATCCCTAATATCACTCGCTTCCTCTATCTCCTCATCTGAGCCTCTCTCTGCCTGAGGATGACTACCTTCATAGGGTATTGCCTGGTTGCGTCTACTCTTTAATACCTTAGCACCCGCATAAACCCTCAATCCTAAAAGCTCAACCTGCTCCCTACATTCCAAAAGTGGACCCCCTTGGTCCTTATCTACACCTAAATACTCTCCAATGAGAGTAACAAAAATACCTCCTCCAATTATCCCCCCTTCCTGTATTCCTTCAACCATCTTAGATAAATAAAAACCAACACAGTAGGGGATATTAACAAAGCCTCTTAGGTCTCGAATACACTTTAGGTAAAATAAATCATGTAAGGTCATTTTCTCCTTGTTGTGACCTCTCTGTGTAATCGAGTTAGCCAAAAATCTATGAATTATACGAAGCTCGGCTTTGTTAATATGTAAGTAGGTATGTGTTCCTCCCCGCCCAAAAACATTATAATCTGACATACACCTCCAGACGGCGTTCACATCAAAATTCCTATCTACCCTTTCACCACGATAAATCAAATTCATACAATCGGGTAGTAGTAATTCAGCGGGCGTATATTTCTACAAAGCCCTGGCCATGTCCAGCATGGACATCCTGTACATCCAACGGCCAAGTATAAACCTAAGAAAACTTCTATCATCTAATCTATCTACATCTACATTTAACGCTATAGTACTCATCAGCTCAACACACCATTCCTTATATACTGGTCTATGAATGGTGAATAAGCGTTCCCAATCAGTAAAAGAAGAACTGCCATACCTTTGGATCAAATGCTCCCTAACACGGTCAGCAAGTTGAACCCTTTCCAAAGGATTCCAATCAATTACCCTAGGCACCTCTACATCTTTCGTTATTAATTTGAATTTATTACTTTGATATGCCGGGTAATCTCTCCAGCTTCTGTCGAATCTCAGATTAGGATGCAATGTATGTTCAGGAATCGTTGGGTATTCTAGTGGCGGATGCATCGGTACTACTATGAATTCATTATCCAACTGTAGTGGATCATAATAAGGTACATGTTGATCAGGCTGATGTTATTGTTCCTGTTGTGGTTCTTGTTCGGGTTCTGGCTCGTATTGTGGTTCATATTCGGGTTTAGGTTCCTGTTGTGGTTGTCTAGATGATGATGAAGCACCAGCAGTATCGATTTTATGCAAAATACATTAAAAAAAAAAATTGTGCATCCAAGTATACATTAGTGTTAGCAAAATAACAACTTAAATTAACCACAATAACACGTTCAATCAAAATTAAACTTATACACATTTTCACATTTTTTACAATTTACACTTTTTCAAATAAGCACATATGAAAATGTATACAAAGTTCATAAGCATTTAACTCAAATAACATGTCAAAATAGTCATTACTAACAATTAAACAAGTTTCAAATGGCATTTACATCAAATTAATCAAGTTCATGAATTTTGTACTTTAAAAGTCCACTTTAATCTTCAAAAATCATGTTTAGGATCAATGTTTGGATCATTTAGCTACCTAAACATGTTACACTACTTAATTTAGCAATAATTCATGACAAAAATCGGCCATAACCTGTTTATATCAAAAAGCCCCAAATTGTTCAAGAACACAAACCCTAGATTCCTAAATTTTTTGAAGTTTTTGGCTTCAAATCATGTTAAATAGCATCAATCTAGGTTATACATGCATAAAATACTAACAATTTAACACTAATGACACTAGAAATTAACAAAATTGCATTAGGTAAAATATTGGTAATTATCACAAAAACTAGGAAATTTTAGAGTTTAGGGGTGTAATTTTTACCTTTTTGTTGAAGAATCCGAACCTAGGCATGATTAGAGCAAGAAATTTGACGAATTACGGTGAAAATTTGGTGAAATTTGGTGAGATTTTGAGAGATTTTCGTGTATGTGTGTGTGTATTGTGGTGAAGAGCAGACCAGTCGACTGCTTTTGTTCCTGAGCTGATTTCCAGGGCCATGCGATCACATGGCTGTAAAGGCCAAACTCCATGCGATCGCATGGAGTCCGGGAACAGTGACTTTTTCCTTTTCTTTTTTTTGTTTTTGTTTTTTTTTTAACCTTATACTTAATAAAACATAAAATTAATAAAATTTTTAAAAATTTGTTTCTTTTTAGGATGAGGGCGTTTCAGATCGTTGTCCTAGTCCGTCCCTCGACAAAATTTTAAAATTTGTCAATTTTTAAGCGCGGTTTTAAAAGCAAAGATTTTTGGGTTCTTTAATGTTTTTGGCATACTTTAATTCAATAAGGCTAAAAATAATGGTAATAAAAGTTCTCGTCCCTCCCTTGGGTAAAGCAATTTCGGCTCAACGACCTAGTCTTCAACTTACGACGAATTTTAAAAATCATATTTTTTACTTAGCAAAATAAAGTAAATTTTTTTTTTAAATTCACACAAAACATAAATTTAAAATGCATAAAAAAATTCATATTAAAAATTAAAAAATTCATACCAAACTTTTATTATATTTTTGTTTTTATACATACAAACTCATATTAAAAGTATTAATTTTTCAAATAACAAATATTTACAAACTTAATTATATATTGATTTTAAAAAGTTTATATGAATAATTTAATATTAATTTTAAAAACAAAGTAAAAATAAAATTAAAAATCTTTTTGGTCTTTTATCCCACTTTAATCAATCAAATATTATCAAAAACATACGCCCCTCTTTTTGGTAAAGTAATTTCGGTTTCATAACCTAGTTTAACTCATGACGAATTTTTGAAATATTTTAGGTTGATTGATTAAAGATATTTATACCTTAAGAATAAACGGTAAATTTTGCAGTGATGTAATAAATTTTTGTATGATATCAATAATTTCGGTCGCAAAACCTATAATTTTATTGAGTACCAATTTAATACTTTATAGCGAACGATTTAGCGTTTATTATCAAAAGGTTCAAAGCAATAAAAATAGAAATAAAAACTGTACATACTTACCTGTGAAATAGAATTCTTAGTGACCTGCTTTAGCCCACTCATAAGATAGTCGGACTAATTGGTTTTCCATAGCTACATAGGCGTAACCTCGAGCATTCAACGTTTTTTCTTCGAAACATATGAACGGTCCATCTCTGCATAAAGTAAAGAATTCGGTATTGGAATATGTCTGATTCGTCGAACATTTTCCTTCGTGTGACCATTTTCCGCATTTGTGACATCTTTCAAGGTGTCGTGCTCTTCTTTTCGCTGCGGATTTTGATTTTCCTTTACCTAACTGTAACTTATTATTTTCGTTTCTGGATTCTTTTCTTACTCCGTCCAATTTACCTCTGATTAATGATACTATTTCACTTGGAAGGGTGTCATTATTACGTTTAGTGATTAAAGCGTGTAGCATTAGACCATGGTTTAGTTCACAGGAAGTCTTCATCTCGTAAAACCTAAAAAAAATAAAAATTCAGAATGGGGGGAGAAGACTAGTTCTTTAGGGTCTGTTAGGGAAAGACCATTCGGATTCTATTCTCATGAAAACAGAACATCTAACTCTAACAGAAATACATATTATCCTTTAAAGACTTGATTCTCCCCACACTTAGTTAGCTGTGGTGTCGAAATTGTGATTAACTTCGTTGTCAACTTCCATTGGACTATCTATGTAATGTTTAACTCTGTGACCATTAACTTTAAACTCAATCCCATTTGAATTTATTAATTCTACCATTCCGTACGGGAAAACTCTTTTGACTATGAATGGTCCAGACCATCTTGATTTCAATTTTCCAGAAAATAGCTTGAATCGTGAATTGAAAAGAAGAACTATGTCTCCTTCTTTAAATTCTTTTGAACTTCTGATTCTTTTATCATGTCATTTCTTCATTCTTTCCTTATAGATTAACGAATTTTCGTATGCTTCATGTCTTAATTCTTCTAATTCGTTTAGTTGACTTAATCGTAGACGTCCAGCTTCATGTAAATCAAGATTACATGTCTTCAAAGCCCAAAATGCTTTGTGTTCAATTTCTACTGGAAGATGACATGCTTTTCCGTAAACGAGTCTAAAAGGTGTGGTACCAATTGGAGTTTTGTAGGCTGTTCTAAAAGCCCAGAGTACATCCTCCAATTTAATGGACCATTCCTTCGGATTTGATCCTACGGTTTTTTTCTAGAATACGTTTTAAAGCTCGGTTGGTATTTTCAACTTGTCTACTTGTTTGTGGATGATAAGCGGTGGAGATTTTATGAGTTACTCCATATCTTTTAAGAACTTTCTCAAGTTGATTATTACAAAAATGAGTACCCCGATCACTTATTAAAGCTTTCGGTGTTCCAAACCTTGCAAAAAGACGTTTTAAAAAGTTGACTACAACTCGTGCATCGTTAGTTGGAAGAGCTTGTGCTTCCGCCCATTTAGATACATAATCAATGGCAACGAGAATGTAGAGATTATTATGAGATTTTGGAAATGGACCCATAAAGTCAATACCCCAAATGTCAAATACTTCACATACTTGAATGACATTTTGTGTCATTTCATCACGTTGACTTATTTTTCCGGCCCTTTGACAAGCATCACAGGATTTGCAAAGAAGGTGTGCGTCTTTGAAAATGGTAGGACAATAGAATCCAGCATCATAAACTTTTCTTGCTGTGAGTTGAGGCCCATAATGCCCTCCTGTTGGTCCTGTGTGACAATGGTTTAAGATTTGACTAGCTTCGTCTCAAAATACACATCGGCGTATTATTCCATCGGGACAACTTTTAAACAAATGTGGATCTTCCCAGAAATAGTGTTTTATATCACTAAAGAATTTCTTTCATTTTTGATACGATAATCCTTTTTCAAGGAATCCACATACTAAGTAGTTTGCATAGTCTGCAAACTATGGAATTTCATTATAATCTATCTTCAATAGATATTCATCAGGAAAGTTGTCTTGTATGGCCGATTCATTTAGAACTTCTAATTCGGGATTTTCAAGACGAGAAAGATGATCAGCGGCGAGATTTTCTGCTCCCTTTTTGTCTCGAATTTCAATATCGAACTCTTGTAAGAGTAAGATCCAACGGATTAATCGTGGTTTGGCATCTTGTTTCGAAAATAGGTATCTAAGAGCAGAATGGTCGGTATAGACCACCGTTTTAGCTAGAACGAGATATGAACGAAATTTGTCAAAAGCAAAGACAATAGCAAGGAGTTCTTTTTCAGTAGTTGTATAGTTCGTTTGTGCTCTTTGTAATGTCTTACTAGCATAATAAATAGGTTGAAATTGTTTTTCAATCCTTTGTCCTAAAACGGCTCCCATTGCAAAATCACTTGCATCGCACATAAGTTCGAATGGTAGATTCCAATTTGGAGTTATCATGATCGGCGCATTAGTGAGTTTTTCTTTAAGAATATTAAAAGATTTGATGCATTCATCTGAAAAGATGAATGGAGCATCTTTTTCTAGGAGTTTATTCATAGGAGTGGCAATTTTAGAAAAATCTTTTATGAAACGTCGGTAAAAACTGGCATGCCCTAGAAAACTCCTAACTCCTCTAACATTGGTCGGATGTGGAAGTTTAGCAATTACATCTACTTTAGCTCTATCCACTTCAATTCCTTCCTTTGAAATTTTATGACCAAGAACAATGCCTTCTTTAACCATGAAATGGCATTTCTCCCAATTAAGTACTAGATTTGATTGTTCGCATCTAATAAGCATTCGTTCAAGATTAACTACACATGATTCAAATGTATCACCGAAGATTGAAAAGTCATCCATGAAAACTTCCATGCATTCTTCTATCATGTCGTGAAAAATCGCCATCATGCACCTTTGAGAGGTTGCAGGGGCGTTGCAAAGTCCAAATGGCATGCGTTTGTAAGCAAAAGTACCATAAGGGCACGTGAATGTGGTTTTCTCTTGATCCTCGGGTGCTATTGGAATTTGAAAATATTCGGAAAAACCATCAAGAAAACAATAGTAACTATTTCCGGCTAATCTTTCCAACATTTGATCAATGAAAGGTAAGGGAAAGTGATCTTTTCTGGTGGCGTCATTTAATTTTCTTTAATCAATACAAACACGCCATCCTGTTACAGTCCTAGTAGGAATAAGCTCATTTTTCTCATTTGTGATAACAGTCATGCCACCCTTCTTAGGCACGCATTGAACTGGGCTTACCCATGGACTATCATAAATTGGATAAATTAAACCTGCATCAAGCAGTTTAATAATTTCTTTCTTAACAACATCCTGTATATTAGGATTTAGTCTTCGTTGGCGTTGCACATACGTTTTATGACCTTCTTCCATAAGGATTTTATGTGTGCAATACTAAGGACTTATTCCTTTAATATCATGAATTTTCCATGCAATGGCTGGTTTATGAGCTTTTAGCACATAAATGAGTTGAGATTTTTCATTTTCAGTAAGAGAAGACGATATTATTACAGGTAATTCAGACTCACCATGTAAATAAGCGTATTCCAAATGGTTTGGAAGTGGCTTTAACTCTAATGTCGGTGGTTCTTCTATCGATGATTTGTATCGATATCTGTCTTCTTCTTTTAGCATTTGAATTTCTTCTGTTGTTGGTTCATATCCATTAGCCATAAGTGTAGCTAACATTTCAGTTTCATCAATTGGTTCAGTACTTTCTCCTAAAGAACATTCTTCTGTTCCTTGTAATTCTGGAAATTCTTCTAACAATTCTGCATGTGATTCTATAGTTTGAATATAATAACATGTATCATCTGCAGATTGCGGTTGTTGCATTGCTCTATCAACTGAAAAGGTAACACTCTCGTCCTCTATACTTAGGGTCAGTTTCATACCAAACACGTCTATTATTGCTTTGGCCGTGTTTAAGAATGGTCTTCCTAATATGAGAGGTACTCGAGAATCTTCTTCCATGTCCAGAATAACAAAATCTACTGGAAATACTAAAGTACCAACTTTAACTAGCATGTTCTCCATTATCCCTCTAGGATATTTTACTGATCGATCAACTAGTTGTATGCTTATTCGTGTTGGTTTCAATTCTCCAAGGCCTAGTTTAGTGTATAGTGAATACGGAATTAAATTTATACTAGCACCTAAGTCTGCCAATGCTTCTATTGAACTAAGACTACCCAGAAAACATGGAATTGTGAAACTTCCTGGATCAGATAGTTTTTCTGGTATCTTATTCAACAGCACTGCAGAGCAATTAGCATTCATAGTAACAGCCGAGAGTTCTTCCATTTTCTTTCTATTTGTGATTAGATCTTTCAGAAATTTAGCATATCTAGGCATTCCTGAAATCACATCAATGAAAGGAAGATTGACATTTATCTGTTTAAACATATCCAATAATTTGGATTTCTCGGCTTCAAGTCTCTCTTTTCTCATTTTACTCGGGTAAGGAAGTGGTGGTTGGTATGGTTTAACATAAGGTTTAGCCTTAACTGTGTTATCTTCATTAACCTTTTTCAACTACCGGTTCTTTTTCCTTATCTTGTTCAGATTGTGGTTCTTGTGGAGTAGGAATAGTTTCATTAGAAATTACAGGTATTTCTGGTGGTTTAAGTGTAATACCACTTCTTGTGGTAATGGTTTTAGCTGTTTCATTCCGGGGGTTAGCATTTGTATCACTAGGTAAACTTCCCGGTTTTCTTTCACCTATCAACCTTGCTAGGTTACTTACTTCTTGTTCCAGATTTTGAATAGAAGCTTGTTGATTTCTAAATGCTTGAGCATTTTGTTCATTCATTTGTTTCTGAGATGTGAAAAACTGCGTTTGAGAATCAACTAGCTTTGACATCATATCTTCTAAATTTGGCTTTTTATCATCGGTTTGTGGTGGTTTGTTTTGAAAATTAGGTCTTTGCTGATTGTAAGTATTGTTGGATACTTGTTGATTGCTAGGACCTTGTTGGTTGTTGTATGGAACATTTCGGTTATAATTCTGGTTTTGATTGTAGATTGGTCTTGGCGGTTGATAATTATTCTGATAATTATTTCCAGGCCTTTGGTTTATGTATGAAACATTCTCTCTTTGTTCTATTGTTAGTTCAATACTGAGACAATCTTTTGTTAAATGTGGTCCTCCACACTGCTCACAACTAATTCGTATTGAGTGGATATCTTTAGTCATCTTTTCCATTCGTCTCTCGACAGCATCTATCTTTGCAGAAATGGAATCTAAGTCATGGCTAGAATCGGCTCTAGCTGCTTTAGATGATCTAACGATATCTTTTTCTTGGTGCCACTCATGTGAGTGGGAAGCAGTGTTATCAATAATTTTGTAAGCATCAGTTGATGTTTTCTTCATAACGGAACCACCAGCTGCTATGTCTATGTTTTTTCTTGTAGTGATGTCGCATCCTTGGTAGAATATTTGTACTATTTGACAAGTGTCTAAACCTTGTTGCGGACATCCTCTTAATAACTTTCCAAATCTGGTCCACGCCTCATATAGAGTTTCATTTGGCTTCTGTGTGAACGTAACAATTTCTCCTTGAAGTCTCGCGGCTTTAGATGCCGGAAAGAATTGTTTGAGAAATTTTTCAACTAAAACGTCCCATGTATCAATCGCCCCTTCAGGTAACGATTCTAACCAATCTTTGGCTTCTCCCTTTAAAGTCCAGGGAAATAACATGAGATATATCTGTTCATCCTCAACTTCTCGAATTTTAAATAAAGTACAGATCCTATTAAATGTACTAAGATGTTCATTTGGATCTTTCTTCGGCGCACCACTAAATTGGCATTGATTAGTTACCATGTGTAGAATTTGTCCTTTGATTTCATAATCTGGCGCATTAATATCTGGTTGAGTAATTGCGTGACCTTGGCCAGTGCGTTTAGCTCTCATTCGGTCTTCCATACTTAGAGGTTCCAGATTCTCCATTATTGAATTTGTTGAATCTGAATCACTAGAGGATTCTGATTTAATGGTTGGTTCCTCGACAATCTCTGTTTGAATCATTGGTGGTTCCGGAGGAAAGATTAATGGTTCAGGATCTCTGAATTGTCCCTGAAGATTCTCCGGATTCTCAATTGTGAGGTCGGGTTCAAAAAATGGATTATCGGAAATTTGAATTGGAGTACTTGGTCGACTGGATGACGATTCTAAAGAAAAATCAACGGCGACAATATTTGCTAGATGTCTTGATCGAGTTACAGGTGGTGAACGTACAAAAGGTGGTGAACGTTTTGCTCGGTGCATTCACTGAATATTCTATTAGTTATAAGATGCATTCACTGATTTTGCCCACGTTTCGAATAGCCAAAAGATGCAGCAGAGGGGCAAGATTCGTTTGGTCTCAATATAATTGAGTACTGTTTGGCTCCAATAACCCTGTCCACGTACAAATCCAACTATTACTACAAACCAGAAAATTTTGATGTCTATCAATTTAACCACTTAAAATAATTTTTTCGTTTGAAATTTTAAAGAAATTTAGAGAAGATATAGAAAATTCTATGTCCTAAAAACTAGAGTGTCGAGAAATAAGAAAGAAAAAGAGCGCATCGAAAAACGTCGAAAAAAAATAAAAGGTCGAAAAATAAAAATAAGAATGTAGCGCGTCGAAACTTAAAAAGGAATTAAAAACTAAGAATTAAAAGTTGCGTCTAAAAATATTAAAGCTTAAAAGAAATTCTATATCCCAAATGGCAATAACTTAAAAAGGTACTAAAATATAAAAACAGCGTCGCAAAATTCTAAAGCACTTAAATCTTAGTCTAAAGAAAAAGCACTTAAGAGATTTTACGGCAAAGCCTAAAAATCTAGAAGTAAAAATAACTATGGCAAAAACTATGACTTGAAACTAAAAACGAGCGAAAAATACAAATATTACGCTAAAACAAATAAAAAGAAACAAAATATAAAAATATACTTAAAGTTGTAAAAAGTAAAATATTATTTTTATATTATTTATTTTATAAAACTATTAATTTTGTAATTTAAATAAACTAATTAAACTTAGTAAATAAAAACTAAAACTAAATAATATTAAAAACTAAACCCTAATTAGGGTTTTTAATTAATAATAATAATAATAATAATTAAACCCTAATTCGATGGATCAGATGTTTCAGACCTGTCTTTTCTAATCATGCGATCGCATGAAAACTCAGTTATACAGCCATGCGATCGCATGGGCCTCGGATCCAGTTCAGTTGTTGGGCTGCTACAGTGTAGTGGCCCGAATGTTTTTATTATTATTTTTTTTTAGTTTTCTATTTTATATATTTATATAATATATTTATATAAATTAAATAAAACTTATATTTTTATAAAATAAAAATAAAGAAACCTTATAGTTATATATATATATATATATATATATATATATATATATATATATATATATATATATATATATATATATATATAACAAACTATTAAAAATATATAAATATTTTATTTTTCTTTTTATATTTTCGAATATTTAAAACGTATTTTTACAAAAGCGTATTTTTATAAAAGTAAACTAAAAAAATTAATAAAAATCTTTTTTTTTATATAGCATTGCGCTTCCGGCGTTTAAACAAGAATCTCCCCGGCAGCGGCGCCAAAAATACTTGATGTGTGCGAGGGGTACTAGGAAATAGTATTATTTTTACAACGAAATACTATTAAATACGATACAATTTTACACAAGATATTTATTTATTTATAGAATGGATATACCTAAACCTTGCTACAACACTTATAGGCAGTGTACCTAATCGTACAGTAGTGTAGTTTTTAGTAAGTCCGGTTCGTTCCACATGGAAAATTAAACAAGCTTAACGCTATATTAGTTTTAACTTATAAAAATACAAATATATATATAAGTAATATTATTATTATAAAAGGGGGTTTTTACCGTTTAATGACCGGTTTGTCGATTTTAAAAATTTAGTCGCAGTTAAAACCTAATGTAAAATATTAAAAATAAATATAACTTAACTTTAAAGCGTAAGTAAATAACGATAATGAAATTACGATAAATAAAAGTGCGATAATTAAAGAGTACGATAAAAAGTGCAATTAAATACAATAACAATAAATAAAAGTGCGATAATTAAAAGTGCAATTAAATATGAAATAAAAGAATTATGTGTAGTGACCCGAACTTTTCCATGTTTATATATATATTAAATGAAATTGTTATTTACATGATTAAATGTTTCCAACATGTTAAGCAATCAAACTTGTTAAGACTTGATTAATTGAAATAGGTTTCATATAGACAATTGACCACCCAAGTTGACCGGTGATTCACGAACGTTAAAACTTGTAAAAACTATATGATGACATATATATGGATATATATATAGTTAACATGATATTATGATAAGTAAACATATCATTAAGTATATTAACAATGAACTACATATGTAAAAACAAGACTACTAACTTAATGATTTTGAAACGAGACATATATGTAACGATTATCGTTGTAACGACATTTAATGTATATATATCATATTAAGAGATATTCATACATCATAATATCATGATAATATAATAATTTAAAATCTCATTTAATATTATAAACATTGGGTTAACAACATTTAACAAGATCGTTAACCTAAAGGTTTCAAAACAACACTTACATGTAACGACTAACGATGACTTAACGACTCAGTTAAAGTGTATATACATGTAGTGTTTTAATATGTATTCATACACTTTTTAAAGACTTCAATACATTTATCAAAATACTTCTACTTAATAAAAATGCTTACAATTACATCCTCGTTCAGTTTCATCAACAATTCTACTCGTATGCAACCGTATTTGTACTGGTACAATACACAGCTTTTAGATGTATGTACTATTGGTATATACACTCCAATTATCAGCTCTTAGCAGCCCATGTGAGTCACCTAACACATGTGGGAACCATCATTTGGCAACTAGCATGAAATATCTCATAAAATTACAAAAATATGAGTAATCATTCATGACTTATTTACATGAAAATAAAATTACATATCCTTTATATCTAATCCATACACCAACGACCAAAAACACCTACAAACACTTTCATTCTTCAATTTTATTCATCTAATTAATCTCACTCAAGTTCTATCTTCAAGTTCTAAGTGTTCTTCATAAATTCACAAGTTCTAGTTTCATAAAATCAAGAATACTTCCAAGTTTGCTAGCTTACTTCCAATCTTGTAGAGTGATCATCCAACCTCAAGAAATCTTTCTTATTTACAGTAAGATATCTTTCTAATACAAGGTAATACTCATATTCAAACTTTTATTCAATTTCTATAACTATTACAATCTTATTTCGGGTGAAAATCTTACTTGAACTTGTTTTCGTGTCATGATTCTGCTTCAAGAACTTTCAAGCCATCCAAGGATCCTTTGAATCTAGATCTATTTTTCTAATTTCCAGTAGATTTATCCAGAAAACTTGGGGTAGCAATAATGTTCATAACATCATTCGATTCATACATATAAAGCTATCTTATTAGAAGGTTTAAACTTGTAATCATTAGAACATAGTTTAGTTAATTCTAAACTTGTTCGCAAACAAAAGTTAATCCTTTTAACTTTACTTTTAAAATCAACTAAACACATGTTCTATATCTATATGATATGCTAACTTAATGATTTAAAACCTGAAAACACGAAGAACACTATAAAACCGGACATACGCCGTCGTAGTAACACCGCGGGCTGTTTTGGGTTAGTTAATTAAAAACTATGATAAACTTTGATTTAAAAGTTGTTCTTCTGGGAAAATGATTTTTCTTATGAACATGAAACTATATCCAAAAATCATGATTAAACTCAAAGTGGAAGTATGTTTTCTAAAATGGTCATCTAGACGTCGCTCTTTCGACTGAAATAACTACCTTTACAAAAATGACTTGTAACTTATATTTATGACTGTAAACCTATAATTTTTCTGTTTAGATTCATAAAATAGAGTTCAATATGAAACCATAGCAATTTGATTCACTCAAAACGGATTTAAAATGAAGAAGTTATGGGTAAAACAAGATTGGATAATTTTTCTTGTTGTAGCAACGTGAAAATTGGTAACAAATCTATATTAATCATATCCTAGCTAATTTATATTGTATTATACATGTATTCTAATATATTATGTAATCTTGGGATACCATATACACGTATGCAAATGTTTTGACATATCATATCGACCCATGTGTATATATTATTTGGAACAACCATAGACACTCTATATGCAGTAATGTGGGAGTTAGCTATACAGAGTTGAGGTTGATTCCAAAAATATATATACTTTGAGTTGTGATCTAGCCTGAGACATGTATACACTGGGTCGTGGATTGATTCAAGATAATATATATAAATTTTTTTCTGTACATCTAACGTTGGACAACTAGTTGTAGGTTACTAACGAGGACAGCTGACTTAATAAACTTAAAACATCAAAATGTATTAAAAGTGTTGTAAATATATTTTGAATATACTTTGATATATATGTACATATTTGTTATAGGTTCGTGAATCGACCAGTGGCCAAGTCTTACTTCCCGACGAAGTAAAAATCTGTGAAAGTGAGTTATAGTCCCACTTTTAAAATCTAATATTTTTGGGATGAGAATACATGCAGGTTTTATAAATGATTTACAAAATAGACACAAGTACGTGAAACTACATTCTATGGTTGAATTATCGAAATCGAATATGCCCCTTTTTATTAAGTCTGGTAATCTAAGAATTAGGGAACAGACACCCTAATTGACGCGAATCCTAAAAATAGATCTATTGGGCCTAACAAACCCCATCCAAAGTACCGGATGCTTTAGTACTTCGAAATTTATATCATATCCGAAGGGTGTCCCGGAATGATGGGGATATTCTTATATATGCATCTTGTTAATGTCAGTTACCAGGTGTTCACCATATGAATGAATTTTATCTCTATGTATGGGATGTATATTGAAATATGAAATCTTGTGGTCTATTATTATGATTTGATAATATATAGGTTAAACCTATAACTCACCAACATTTTTGTTGACGTTTTAAGCATATTTATTCTCGGGTGATTATTAAGAGCTTCCGCTGTTGCATACTAAAATAAGGACAAGATTTGGAGTCCATGCTTGTATGATATTATGTAAAAACTGCATTCAAGAAACTTATTTTTGATGTAATATATTCTTATTGTAAACCATTATGTAATGGTCATGTGTAAACGGTACATTTTAGATTATCATTATTTGATAATCTACGTAATGCTTTTTAAACCTTTATCGATAAAATAAAGGTTATGGTTGTTTTAAAAATGAATGCAGTCTTTGAAAAACGTTTCATATAGATGTCAAAACCTCGCGACGAAATCAATTAATATGGAACGTTTATAATCAATATGAACGGGACATTTCATTATGCTTATTTAAACTTCCGTAATCATGATGTTTGACGTGTTGATTTTAGTTTATTCCCATGGGTTAATTGTCCTTTGTCTTGGATTATTTAATATGTCCGTCTAGTTTTTGTCCATAACAGTCCATCAGTAATAAATATAAAGTGCGAGTGTCCTCGTCAAATTATTATTATATCTGTAGTCAAATATTCCAACTAATTGGGGATTTAAACTATAATTACACCAATTTTCCTTGTATATAATTCACCTCTGTTTTAATAAGTCCATTGACTATTAATCCATTCCCGTGTACGGTTAAATGAACGATTATTAGTGCTTATAAATATCCCGCCCATCGTGTCTGATCGAGTGTATATGGTTATTTATAGGTACGTCCAATTGTAAATCTTTATATTAAATTAACAAACTATCATTTAATTAAACAAATATAAAGCCCATTAATAGCCCATAATCTAATTTCCACAAGTGTCGTTCTTTTGTCCAAACCCCAATTATGGTACAAAGCCCAATTACCCAATCTTAATAATTTAGCCCAACATCATGATTACTTCGTCTTAAATAAGCATAATAATAACTTAGCTACGAGACATTAAATTAAAAATAACATTAATCATAACTTACAGTGATTTAAAAATAGCGTAGCGTTACACGGACAGAATTTCGTCTTACACCCTTACAACATTCGCTAACATACCCTTATTATTAGAAATTAAAATTAAAATTAATATATATATATATATATATATATATATATATATATATATATATATATATATATATATATCTTACGTATGAGAGAAAGAAGAAAAAGATGTGTTTAACATCGATCAAGACAGCGAAATTTATAGGCATGTGGGCTGAAAAGGTGTGCCATGCGATCGCATGGCTTTTGTGCCTCCAGGCCATGCGATCGCATGGGGGTAGGTAGCAGCTCACATATTTTTGTTTCTTTGTATGCCGACGGTTTTTATAAATAAATATAATATATAAATAATTATAAGAATTATTTAAATATTATATTATATTTATGTGCATAGTTGACTTGTAATTTTTAGTCCGTTGCGTCGAGCATTGAGAGTTGACTTTGGTCCCGGTTCCGGATTTTCGAACGTCCTTGCGTATAATTTAATATCTTGTACTTTGCGTTTTGCGTCTTGTACTCTTGTAATTTTGAGACGTTTCTTATCAATAATTAGAACCACTTTGATTGTATTTTGTACTTTTGAGCTTTTTGGTCGTTTGCATCTTCAATTTGTCGAATCTGTCTTTTGTCTTCACCTTTTATTATTTAAACGAATATCACTTGTAAATAGAACAATTGCAACTAAAAGCTTGTCTTTCTTGAGGGATAATGCTATGAAATATATGTTCGTTTTTAGCATTATCACTAGTGCTCTAGCTCGGACGGGGATATCAAGCCCTATGGATCCATATACAACTACTCGCGCCCACCAGTTCTTATAAATGGCAGTTACTAGTTACCAAAGCTAAGGGATTTTCGGTTCAAACTCAGTGTAGAATTTAGTATGTACTTGTATCCATTGCGTTTAAAATAAAGTGCATGTATTCTCAGCCCAAAAATATAGATTGCAAAAGCAATTAAAAAGGGAGCATATGAAACTCACCTTAGCAGCATATAAAGTCGTTCACCAAAATGTGATCGAAACTCGGATTACCAAATAACCGTAGATCTCAACCTAGAGAACATATGTTGGTCAATAAATGTCTATCAAGCTAGGTCAGGTCATAGTGTATAACAATCCTAATGCTCGAGATCGACATACAAAAGTTATCCAATGTCATTTCAAAAAGTCAATTTTGACAGTTGTTTAACAAAACGAGACGTACCTTATATAAGGATTCATTTACTCGGTTGGTAATATTCAAAAATCTAAATTATCAATCTCGTAAACGAGTTGTTTAAATCTTAATTGTAGATTCAAAAGCAATTTCAATTAACGTCAATTATAATTCAGTTGATCATATCTTTTAATCCGTTCATCGAAATTATTCGATATCTAAATGAAAAGTTATTGATTTTTCGCCAGCTTTCCAAAAACATGTATATCATATACTTTTTACCAGTAATATATGTATTTAATTCGTGATTCATTATAACTATTTAACGACGAAATTTAGCATACAAGCATATATAAATATATATATACTCGAGCACTAGACATGGATACACAATTAATATATAAAAGATAAAATATGAGTGCTTACGTATCAATATTGAGATTCAATATTGTAGGAAAGTACGTAGACGCAACAGAGATGATAAACACTAAATTTGATTCACAAATATACCCCCGAACATTACCCATAACCTCCTTGGCAATAACCCATAATTTCCTTAGCACTATCCCGCTCGAAAACATATTTTGAAAGTGACACGCTCATGACCTCATCGTAGTATTTTAGGTATATATACGGTTTCACTGTAGCACTGTAGCAAAATACGGTTTCACTGTAGCAAAATAGTGTTCACTGTAGCAAATAGTGTTTTACTGTAGCAAAGTCATTTTACTGTAGCAAATAGTGTTTTACTGTAGGAAAGTCATTTTACTGTAGCAAATAGTGTTTTACTGTAGGAAAGTCGTTTTTACTTGTACAAATATATATATATACATACATATAATTGTTCATGAATCGTCGAGAGCAGTCAAATGTAATGAAACAGTTCTAAAATTTTGAGATTCAACTTCATAGACTTTGCTTATCGTGTCGGAAACGTTAAATCATTTAAAGATAAAGTTTAAATTTGGTCAAAAATTTCCGGGTTGTCACAGTTATGCACATCACATATCTAGCATATGCTTTAAGTCCTACTCGTTGAATGATATGCAACACTAGCTTAACCTATTAAGGGATAATAATTGGTCTATGATTGTTATTTTGCTTTGTGTTAATATACGTTATGAAACTTGCCTAATATGATTCCCGTATGAGTTGGTTGTTCATGTAACTGCTTTTGCTTTTACTTTTATTTATTTATTTTGAATCTTCAATTCCTTGCCTTACTTTATTGTTTTGTTTATCTTTAAAGCATCTCTTTCCTAAGAGATAAGAATCTATCCCATAAAAAGACATAAAAATATATCTTTAATTCTTTAATAAGAATTAAATAATAAGACAACTCTTATCCGCATCTATGCTCTCTTGGGATGATAACCTAAATTACTACATTTGATCGGTTTTTGTTGCTTGTTAGGGTGTTAAAGTGTAATAATAAAAGGTTTTATAAATTTAAAAGTTGAAGAATAAGTTAAGCACTACTGCACACACTTTTAACATATCAACTTTTTGGCGCCGCTGCCGAGGAGCGCGGTAAATGCGGAAATTGGATATACTTTGGTTATTGATATTTCTTGAAAAAGGGTGATGACTGTCTTCCTTTAGGGGAGGGTTTTTGGGGTTCCGATTTAAAGGCACCTGCTCAAACCTAGACGCTGACGGGTCACTTAAGTATTGAAAGATTCAATAGGCCGTGTATGTTTGATTATTCGTTGTTATGCGATAAAAGTTGTTAGTTAATATTTATGTTATTAATTATGTCATTAATATTTATTAATTTAAAGTTTACTAATATAATAATATACTTATTAAATATTACAAGAGGAATTAGAATAAACTCAAAACTTAATTATATATATCCTTTAAGGTCTAAAAGATTTTCGCCTAAAACATTTCTTTTTATGATTTTAGATCACATGAATACTCGATCCAAGAAACCAGTCTTACAAGATATGTTACCAAATCCCGATATATTATTTAAACCTTCTGAGGATTCGAATATTGTTAAAAAATTAAATTTCAATGAAGGAACTACTTCTAATGATGATTCATTATCTAGTCCACCGTCTAGTCCTGATTCTAATTTGGGATCTCTTTTTGGTTCAGAAATTAAAATGACTGATTCAATGGAAGCATTAATGAAAGCGGGTAGGGAAGGATTAGATCATGCTATTACTCAGCCTGTTATAAAAGAAAATATTGATATTAAAGGTCCTATTTTTCATTTGCTTAAGGATAACCAATTTAGGGGTACGGAAAAGGAAGATGTTAATGCTCACATTCGGAATTTTAAAGATATTTGTAATTTGTTTAACATTAATAATGTGGAAAGTAATGTCATCTATCTTCGTCTCTTCCCATGGTCACTAAAAGATGAAGCTGGGGAATGGTTAAACTCGTTACCTGAAGGAGATATTACTAGTTGGGATACGATGGTTGAAAAATTTCTCACTCGATTCTTTCCTGCATCCAAAACTGTCACCCTTCAAACTGAAATTGCTAATTTTCGTCAGAAAACTAATGAGTCTCTTTATTCTGCTTGGGTTCGATTTGGTCAAATGCTTAGAGGTTGTCCACAACATGGTTTGGATAAGTTTAAAAAGGTAACCACTTTCTATAAAGGTTGTGATATTGCTACAAGAAGATAGATTGATACATCTGCTGGAGGAAACATTATGAGTAAAACTGCCGAAGAAGCTGAAACATTGATTAATAAGTTGGCTCCTCATTCCCATGAATGGCATCAAGACTTAGATATTTCTCGTTCGATAAAATCTGTTAGTTATGATCCTGAAGATGACAGTGACGGTTCTGATGAGTCTGAATATGATTTTGATAAAGGACCTAGAGAGAATGACCCAGAATATAATGAGTTTAGAGAAACTGTTAAGGGTATAGCTGAAAGAGAACATCTAGGAAAAGAAGCAATTCGTGAATATGTAGCTTCTAGAGGAGCTGATATAATGTGGGAATATGAATTAACTGAGGAAGAATTGTCCAAAGAAATAGAAGAGATGAATGGTGGATACTCCGATTCCGATAAAACGAATATCGTTACTGAATCCAAATCCGTCAAGGAGAAGGATGTTGACTTAGATGAATATGTGGATAAAATAGTAGAAGAAATAACTCGTAAAGTTGAAGAATTTAATGATGTAACTGAGGAAGTTGTAAAGTTTGTTGAGTCACTAAAAGGAGATAAGCATTGGGAGTATATTCCCCCTCGTAATGATAGAACTCAAGAGGATAAGGTGTTTGGTAGGGAGAGAAATGTTAGTAAGATCCCATTAGATGCAATGAAAATTTCAATTTATGACTTTCCCATAATTCGTGCTGATCCAGGGGAATTTCATATCCTTTGTGAGATCAATGATTCCATGTTTATTCGTGCGTTAGCTGATAGTGGGTCTAGTGTGAATATCATGCCTTTTAGTATGTTTGGTTGATTGAAATTAACCATGCTAGAACCTATAGATGGAATTGTTTGGTATGCTAATAACAATATGATTCCATGTTTATTCGTGCGTTAGCTGATAGTGCGGTTGTCTTTTCCGTGCAACATTCCAGAACGCTAGGGAAAATTGCCACAAGCACGCCACATTAATGGCGTGCTGGTGGCGTGTTGGTGGCACCGAGGGTGGTTGATGGGCGCGTTAAAGATTGTCTAAAAGTAAGACCACTCCATATTATTCACTTCTTTCACAGAACGCTTCTCCCTCACATCAGCGTCATATCAGCACAAACACCTTTAACTCTATCATAAACTCCACCATCCAACTTTAACCCATTTTAATTATCATTTAAATACAAAATAAAAATATAAATAACATTTCTAAATTAATAAATAAAAATAAACATTACATTATTTAAACAAGGACATTACATTAAATAAAAAAACACTACATAAATAAATAAAATAAATTAATAAGACGAACATTATTATTATAATAAATAAAATTATTCGAAGAATTTTTGAAGAAGTTTTTGAACGGTATTTTTGAACAATTTTTATTTCTCGCTTAGGCAACAATGGGTTGATGGTTGTGTTGGGAATTTTAAACACTTTACTCATTCGTTTCATAATTGACCCTTAACGTTTTTCTTGTTGGTTCGAAAAATTTCTTGATGGGCTACCAAGATTTGAGAGCGAACCTCATTGGATGAGCAATGTGAAGAAGCGGCGTCGAACGAACCTTCACTTTTACGAATTTTTTGACTAGCTAGTCGACTGGGTGGATGACATATCTGGTTATCCTTAAATAATTCTGTTTGATTCGGGTTTGGATCAACCCTTAAAGGTTCCTCGTCTTGCAAATGATCAGTGGTTCCAGTTGTTGACGTCTTCGATTATTCATTACGCCTTCCGGCATATTAAATTTTGGGCACTCACGAAGTACTTTTCATGCTTCATCATGTGTAAAACTGACACCCTGACGTGATCGATATTATACATGCACAACTTCAATGACATCTGAGTCATTAGCTCCACTTCGCCATTCTTTTTTTTGAATTGTTTGTAAATAGCAGCAAAAAGTTTGACTTGTTTTGCCATGTCCCACCATTTGCCAGTTATTTGATCCTTGTTTCTTTTGCGATCATCGTCACGATTATAGTTGACCACAACCGTATTCCAAAATGATTCGTGAGTTTGCGCGGTTCCGATATGCGGATTTTTCGTAGCATCAAGTTAGCCTTCCGCCAAGATTTTTTTTCTTTTGGAGTCCAACGCATAAGTTGACATGTCGAACGTTCACTTGTTTCGCCTACAATTACTTTATTCTTACCTTTTCTTTTTGTTTTTTGTTGTTCGGTTTCGGGTTGTGTTTCGGGTACGATTTCAATAGTCGGTTGTGTTAAAGATTGTGGAATGTATGGTGTTTGTTTTGAATAAAATTGTTGTTATTGTTGGTATGAGAATGGTTGTTGTTGTTGTGAATAATATGGGTGGTGAAATGGTAGTTGTTATTGTGGTGGAATGAATTGTTGTTGATAAAATGCAATTTGATTTGGTGTGAATTGCGAAAAACTAGTTTGATTTGGTGAAGAATTGCTAGCTTGATTCGATGATGAATTTTTTAGTGACTGGATTGGATTATTGATGATGTGGTTGAAAAAATCATTATTGTTTGGTTGAGACATTTTTGTTGTATTAAATGAAATGGAAGAATAGATTGTATGAAATGGTTAAAACAGAGTATAGAGTGAGAAAAATGGTTATAAGAGTATGTATATTTAAAGGGTAAAATAATTGATTTATAAAAAAATAAAAATAAATAAAAAATCAAACGAGTATATTACCGTTTGAAAAACACACAAAATCGAAAAGTAATAGCAATTGGGTCCCACAAGGTTCGTTAGAGAGCCGTTGCAGGCTTAACAAACGGAGCAAATAACCAGTTGTTGCATACAATTATGAGAGAGTGGCGACAGGTGGCGAAGTGGGTGACGGGCTGTAGAGAGTGGCTTAATCCTAATAATAGGACCTTGTTTCGTTAAAGCTCGCAACATGAGGGTCGTTAGGAATTTGGTAAGTAATGTGCATAACACAAACAAGTAAATAAGCCGGTCCGGCCCAAAAGGAGTACAATATGTACATTCGCTCAGGGCCCAATATTTTTATCTATATACACAAAGTTACAAAATTTTAATATTAAGCCCAAGTAAATAAGCAGGCCCAGCCTAGAAGGGGTACTACATGTACATTTGTTCAGGCCCAATAATTTTAGGGGCCAATATTTTTATCTATATAAACAAAGTTACAAAATTTAAATACTAAGCCCAAAATGTTTAGAATGTATACATATATCAAGCCCAGTTAACTAACTTATTATTGATAATTATCCATGACTTTTGTTTTTAGTCTTTTTATATTTAGTTGTCCACCAATGTGGGATAGATTAACTTACAAGGAATCAATATTATAACATTTTAATATTATTGTAATATAATATCTCATGTATACATCAATATTTTTTTCTAACATTAATTCTACTAAATTAATATTTAGGAATTGACTAATGGATTTTAGACATAAACTTATGTGATTGAACCACCATCGATCTTAATTTCTGGGTCCGCCTCTAATATGATATATAGTCTCATGGATTATTATATAATTGTTAACGTCGTTAATTGTTATAATAGCTTCTATTATATTATTCGTTAGTCTTAGGGCATTTTTTTTCGTCTCGTTCGGGGCACTCAAAATCTCAGAACCGGCCCTGTAAATAAGAACTTCATTTTTTGATTTTCTATTTTTTTTAAATGAACTAGGTAATAACATTACAATACATATTACAAACACTTACATGCAATTGGATGTTGTTGTTGTTGTTATTATATTAACTTAATATACTCAGTTACTTAGTCTGTTCAAATTTGAAAGTTCACTACAAATTCACTTTTTCTTAAAAAAAAAAGGTACCGTTGTAACTAATTAGATCTCATTTTTCACTTAAATATTACTGATTGGCTAAAAGTGAAACTGAATGTTTATTTAGGACAAAAATAAAATTATGAACAACTTAAACGAATGAAGATATATAAATAAATGAAAATAAATGAATAAATGAGACTATCGTATCTCTTACCACGTCCACGTGATATCGACTATTAAGAAGTAGTGCATGTATAGACTTACATCATTACAATCATCGAAAATTCGTTCAAAACTAAAGCTAACAATGCTATTGAAAAATTATTCATCTTTTATTAGGGATATTTTTAAAAATAAATAGGTACACAATTGTTTGTACATCAATGATAAATATTCACTGTCCACAATAACTACTTTCTACAAATTTAATATACAACATACATATTGTTATTGTTATTGTTATTGTTATTAAATAAAAAACTCCTTAAAAATTGTTTTTACTCAAATTTATTATGTTTGTTTATTGTTGGGCCTCTTTCGGCTGCCTTATTATTGGGCTGTTGGGGGCACTTCTGTTTCTTATTCTTTTTACTATTTGTTAAATCTGTCAGAAAAAGATGGACTAGTTCATTAGAGAACCGATACCTATCGGTTATTAGATACACCGACCCACAACTTTGGATTTGAGTGCTTTTAGAAAATCAGGCCCATTATGAATCACACCAATTTTTGGGCCAAGGACCATTCCAGATGCCAGACTAGCCCCCTTGTGCATATATATGTACGTCAAGTGGGAGCATGTAAATTTTTACTCGTAATTTTGTTATATAAAATAAGAAATTTTTCTAATGACAATTATAAGGATTGTCATTAAGAGGTTAGGACATGCAAGTTGCACTTGTACATTAATAAAAATTAACCATTCTCTAGAAAATAACCACCTCATGTACCATCATTTTTTACATTAAATTTATTGTTAATGACAACCCTTGTTACTGTAAATTGTTCACTGCATATAAGTTTTAAGTACTTTAGCCACGTTACAAATTTTTAGCATGATATGAAAAACGAACACTTTTAGGTTTTATTCCCGAGTTTGTTTGAGAAGAAAAACAAATGAAATGAATGAAAAAAAAAAAAAAAAAAAGATGATCCTTTTAATTTTGGAGGAAGTCTTGGAAGAAAAATTACACTAAATAATACCTTCAATTTTTTTCTCTTCTTTTCAGCATATAAAAGAACTCTGAAACACATATTCTCTTTATATTCCTTTCACTTCATTTCAAATAAAAAATCGGGAACAAAAGCCTAACCATTATAATAGTTAGAGTATCATTAGTATATATTACCAGCTATATCCTTTTGTTTATATAAGTATATAATAGTCTGGAAAATTATTTGTTACTTTTCTCTTTAACAAGGATAGGGTGAATATCATTTATATTATACGGAGTAGTATTTTATAACAATTTTGATTTAGCAAAATGCCATACCAATAAGTTATACGAAAAAGAGAGATTGCATAAATAATTTTGGTGTCTCATTTATAACAGTTTTATATAAGCCAGATAACCTTAAATAAAGTAATTGTAACATGTATACTTTCAAGAAATCAAGATCACCTCTTAAGATCTGGACCCTTGTCAGAGATTTCTCCAAATATTTTAGCTTCCTATTTTAAATTATTCTTATATTCTTATTATCAGTTATTAATTATTTATTATTATTATTTATTATTTGATATTTGAAGCATGAGAAGGTGTAGGGACAAAAATGTCAGAAAAATAAAGTAATAAGTCTATATTTGAAAATGAGACAAAGCTGAAGAAGTTTCCATGTGAAGATGTTCTGTTACTTACAACAGAATTTCTTGGATTTATAGACTGAAATTTGACAGGCCCAATATATTTACAGTTACAAGTTGTAAAAAATCACATATTTATTATTTTGACTGGTTTATGTAAATATAAAATAAATTACTGTAGTTATGTGTATCTTTTAAAACATGTTTACATACAAATGTTACACTTGACTTGCTTTCACTTTTGTGACATTGTTTTCTCTGACTAATAATAATATGGTTTGACCAGTCAATAAACTGGACTGCTCATCCCAACACACATATATGTATCATGGATCATGTCCCCACAACATCCTTCCGATTGAAAGGCAACACTCTCTGGGTTTTGTGCCTTTTTTATTCCTGTAAATATGTAAGGTTTGAAGTTTGTTACTATCATTATTTTTATTTTTTTAAAGACAAGAAATGTTTATTAAAAGTATGGAATGTATACAGTTCAGCAGAATACATATTTTACAATCAACACAACACAAAATTTAAGAAATCACAGAGAGGAACTGACTTTTTTTTTTTTTTTTAACGGCAAAACAGTATATATTATATATATAAAAAACGACACATTTACAAGGAGTTCCAAATTACAAATGAACACCTACAATCATCTATATAGGTAAGAGACGAAAAAACGAGAGAAATAAGAAAGAGAGACCGAGATGTATAGACTCCACGAATGGCAGGAAAACGCCGTAGTCCGTTCATTATCATTAAGGGCGGGATTGGACTTGAGAAGAATTAACTTAACAAGCTGGAGTGAGAACGGGGTACAGTGTTGGCAATTCAACGACAAAGCACCTCGAACCACCCCAAATTCTCCCGACCAAAACGACTACTCCTGGAGTGGGGCAAAAAACCTGCGTGGAGTACAACATATTAACCTATCCCGGATCTTTTTGATGAGTAAGCTAGCGAGTCATAAGCACGTGGATTTTCTAACCATATATCCCATTCGATTTTAGGGCCTTTTTGTAGTGACCCGAACTTTTCCATGTTTATATATATTAATTGAGATTGATATTTACATGATTAAATGTTTCCAACATGTTAAGCAATTAAACTTGTTAAGACTTGATTAATTGAAATATGTTTCATATAGACAATTGACCACCCAAGTTGACCGGCGATTCACGAACGTTAAAACTTGTAAAAACGACATGACGATATATATATGGATATACATATGGTTAACATGAGATTATGATAAGTAAGTATCTCCATAAGTATATTAACAATGAGTTACATACATATAAACAAGACTACTAACTTAAAGATTTCGAAACGAGACATATATGTAACGATTATCGTTGTAACGACATTTAAATGAATATATATCATATTAAGATATATTAATATATCATAATATCATGATAATATAATAATTTAAAATCTCATTTGATATTATAAACATTGGGTTAACAACATTTAACAAGATCGTTAACCTAAAGGTTTCAAAACAACACTTACATGTAACGACTAACGATGACTTAACGACTCAGTTAAAATGTATATACATGTAGTGTTTTAATATGTATTTATACACCTTTGAAAGACTTCAATACACTTATCAAAATACTTCTACTTAACAAAAATGCTTACAATTACATCCTCGTTCAGTTTCATCAACAATTCTACTCGTATGCACCTGTATTCGTACTCGTACAATACACAGCTTTTAGATGTATGTACTATTGGTATATACACTCCAATGATCAGCTCTTAGCAGCCCATGTGAGTCACCTAACACATGTGGGAACCATCATTTGGCAACTAGCATGAAATATCTCATAAAATTACAAAAATATGAGTAATCATTCATGACTTATTTACATGAAAACAAAATTACATATCCTTTATATCTAATCCATACACCAACGACCAAAAACACCTACAAACACTTTCATTCTTCAATTTTTTTCATCTAATTAATCTCTCTCAAGTTCTATCTTCAAGTTCTAAGTGTTCTTCATATATTCTACAAGTTCTAGTTACATAAAATCAAGAATACTTTCAAGTTTGCTAGCTCACTTCCAATCTTGTAAGGTGATCATCCAACCTCAAGAAATCTTTATTTATTACAGTAGGTTATCATTCTAATACAAGGTAATAATCATATTCAAACTTTGGTTCAATTTCTATAACTATAACAATCTTATTTCAAGTGATGATCTTACTTGAACTTGTTTTCGTGTCATGATTCTGCTTCAAGAACTTCGAGCCATCCAAGGATCCGTTGAAGCTAGATCCATTTTTCTCTTTTCCAGTAGGTTTATCCAAGGAACTTAAGGTAGTAATGATGTTCATAACATCATTCGATTCATACATATAAAGCTATCTTATTCGAAGGTTTAAACTTGTAATCACTAGAACATAGTTTAGTTAATTCTAAACTTGTTCGCAAACAAAAGTTAATCCTTCTAACTCGACTTTTAAAATCAACTAAACACATGTTCTATATCTATATGATATGCTAACTTAATGATTTAAAACCTGGAAACACGAAAAACACCGTAAAACCGGATTTACGCCGTCGTAGTAACACCGCGGGCTGTTTTGGGTTAGTTAATTAAAAACTATGATAAACTTTGATTTAAAAGTTGTTATTCTGAGAAAATGATTTTTATTATGAACATGAAACTATATCCAAAAATTATGGTTAAACTCAAAGTGGAAGTATGTTTTCTAAAATGGTCATCTAGACGTCGTTCTTTCGACTGAAATGACTACCTTTACAAAAACGACTTGTAACTTATTTTTCCGACTATAAACCTATACTTTTTCTGTTTAGATTCATAAAATAGAGTTCAATATGAAACCATAGCAATTTGATTCACTCAAAACGGATTTAAAATGAAGAAGTTATGGGTAAAACAAGATTGGATAATTTTTCTCATTTTAGCTACGTGAAAATTGGTAACAAATCTATTCCAACCATAACTTAATCAACTTGTATTGTATATTATGTAATCTTGAGATACCATAGACACGTATACAATGTTTCGACCTATCATGTCGACACATCTATATATATTTCGAAACAACCATAGACACTCTATATGTGAATGTTGGAGTTAGCTATACAGGGTTGAGGTTGATTCCAAAATATATATAGTTTGAGTTGTGATCAATACTGAGATACGTATACACTGGGTCGTGGATTGATTCAAGATAATATTTATCAATTTATTTCTGTACATCTAACTGTGGACAACTAGTTGTAGGTTACTAACGAGGACAGCTGACTTAATAAACTTAAAACATCAAAATATATTAAAAGTGTTGTAAATATATTTTGAACATACTTTGATATATATATATATATATATATATATATATATATATATATATATATATATATATATATGTATATATTGTTATAGGTTCGTGAATCAACCAGTGGCCAAGTCTTACTTCCCGACGAAGTAAAAATCTGTAAAAGTGAGTTATAGTCCCACTTTTAAAATCTAATATTTTTGGGATGAGAATACATGCAGGTTTTATAAATGATTTACAAAATAGACACAAGTACGTGAAACTACATTCTATGGTTGAATTATCGAAATTGAATATGCCCCTTTTTATTAAGTCTGGTAATCTAAGAATTAGGGAACAGACACCCTAATTGAAGCGAATCCTAAAGATAGATCTATCGGGCCCAACAAGCCCCATCCAAAGTACCGGATGCTTTAGTACTTCGAAATTTATATCATATCCGAAGGGTGTCCCGGAATGATGGGGATATTCTTATATATGCATCTTGTTAATGTCGGTTACCAGGTGTTCACCATATGAATGATTTTTATCTCTATGTATGGGATGTGTATTGAAATATGAAATCTTGTGGTCTATTATTATTATGATTTGATATATATAGGTTAAACCTATAACTCACCAACATTTTTGTTGACGTTTTAAGCATGTTTATTCTCAGGTGATTATTAAGAGCTTCCGCTGTCGCATACTTAAATAAGGACGAGATTTGGAGTCCATGCTTGTATGATATTGTGTAAAAACTGCATTCAAGAAACTTATTTTGTTGTAACATATTTGTATTGTAAACCATTATGTAATGGTCGTGTGTAAACAGGATATTTTAGATTATCATTATTTGATAATCTACGTAAAGCTTTTTAAACCTTTATTGATGAAATAAAGGTTATGGTTTGTTTTAAAATGAATGCAGTCTTTGAAAAACGTCTCATATAGAGGTCAAAACCTCGCAACGAAATCAATTAATATTGAATGTTTTTAATCAATAAGAACGGGACATTTCAGTTGGTATCCGAGCGTTGGTCTTAGAGAACCAGAAAATTTGCATTAGTGTGTCTTATCGAGTTTGTTAGGATGCATTAGTGAGTCTGGACTTCGACCGTGTTTTCTTTAAAAATGATTGCTTAACATTTTTGTTGGAAACTATATATTTTTAACATATGAATATTATGTGATATATTAATCTCTTAACGTGTTTGATATTATGTGATAGATGTCTACCTCTAGAACAAGTCCCATTGACTCACCTAATAATAATGAAGAGTCAAATGTAAATTGGAATGATTCGTGGACTGATTCACAAGTTCCCGAGTCGGAACCGGAAGAAGAGTCGGAACCGGAAGAAGAATCAGAACCGGAAGAAGAATCGGAACCGGAAGAAGAAATAGAACCGGTGGGGGAAATAATAAAACGGTTAAGTAAAAGAGAATCCTCAACCAACCGACCAAGGTTAATTATGGTCAATGGTGTTTCCACCAAGGAAGCAAAATATTGGGAGGATTACCAATTCTCCGATGAATCGAATTCCGACGAGAATTCTGATGATGTTATAGAAATTACCCCAACTGAATTTAAAAAGGCAAAAGAAAATAATAAGGGAAAGGGCATAAAAATAGAGAAATCTAATTCCAATCCCGATGAACTTTATATGTATCGTCAACTCCCGAAGTCCTTAAGTTGTAACAATGACCCGGGAACCTCTAAACCACCAGGTTTTTCTAAACCAATGTGGACAACGACGGCTCGTATTAGGGGAACATCATATATCCCTAGAAACTTGGCAAAACGAACCAAAATCGAACAAGAAGAAACGAGCGAGTCGGAATAAGATAGTTATATTCGTGTGGTGTAATATATGTAATATAGTGTGCGTATGCTTTATGATATATGTAAAAATTGCTTGTATTAATAAGTATTTTTTTTATGAATCTAACTCTTGTCTATTTTACAGTATAAAAACACAAAATGGATAGACAACCCAATATTTTAAGAGACCTACCCGGAGACATGATTGATGAAATCTTGTCTAGAGTCGGTCAGAATTCCTCGGCATAACTATTTAAGGCGAGATCAGTTTGTAAGACATTCGAAGAACGTTCCAAGAATGCCTTGGTTTATAAAAGGATTTCGTTTGAAAGATGGGGGATATCACATTGGGAAACCCATAAGTTACGATGTGTTTACTTTGACGCATATATTGCGGGGAACCCAAATGCTATTTTACGCAATGGGTTAAGAAATTATTTTGACTCAATATATCCGAATATTGGACTTCGTGATTTAGAAAAAGCGGCTAACATGCAACATAAAGAAGCATGTTATGCTTACGGATTAGTATTGTTCGCTTCTCACCAAAGTGAGAACAAGAACATCGGGCTACAACTATTAAACAAAACGTTCCCACAAGTGATGGAGTCGGTAATTGGGGTAAGAAATGAGGTTTTTAGATTGTTACGGGATTGTTGGACATTACGTAACCCTCGTTCCTTTGACGACGTTACAACACGCTGTCTTATCAACGGCCATAACGGTTATGTTCCACAAGACCAAGGATGGGAAGTAATCCTAGTAAAACCAGAATGCATGACTTGTTTCTGGATGTATGAATTACGTGTCTTTATTGCCTTTGCTGAACGACTTGTGTACTAGCTAGAATTATCTTCACAACCATCTTGTATCAAATTTATTGTGTGCTATATTTCATGCTATATGTAAAATAAGCGGTATTGTAAATTTGTAAAATATTGTGTAAAAGTTTGAACGCGAAATATTATTATAATCAGTTTTTCATATAGAATTGTAGTAGTTGAATTGTATATTAGCTACTAAGTATGAACTTAACGGGTAGGTACTACCCGAATTTAAACTTATAAAATGCTAATATGAAGAAAAAGCTTTTATAAATGAGTTCATATTATGCTACGAAATACTATTAACTACTCTTAATATTCTGTATGATTAACTTGTTCCATTTGACTATTTTGAAGGAAATGGCACCGACTACTCGACACACCGTGAATATGAATGAAGAGGAATTCCGTACTTTTCTAGCTTCAAACATAGCCGCAGTACAGGCTGCGCTACATACCAACAATAACCTTGGATCTGGCAGTACAGGAAATCGTGTAGGATGTACCTACAAAGAATTCACTACCTGCAAACCTTTGGAATTTAATGGAACCGAAGGACCGGTCGGATTGAAACGGTGGACCGAGAAGGTTGAATCGGTGTTTGCCATAAGTAAGTGTACTGAAGAAGACAAAGTGAAGTACGCTACGCATACCTTCACAGGTTCTGCATTAACATGGTGGAATACCTATCTAGAGCAAGTGGGACAAGATGATGCGTACGCACTACCGTGGTCAGCATTCAAGCACTTGATGAACGAGAAGTACCGTCCCAGAACCGAGGTCAATAAGCTCAAGACAGAACTTAGAGGGTTACGAACCCAAGGATTTGATATTACCACGTACGAAAGACGATTCACAGAATTGTGCCTATTGTGTCCGGGAGCATTCGAAGATGAGGAAGAGAAGATCGACGCGTTTGTGAAAGGATTACCGGAAAGAATCCAAGAAGATATAAGTTCACACGAGCCCACCTCCATACAACAGGCATGTAGAATGGCTCACAAACTAGTGAACTAGATTGAAGAAAGAATTAAAGAACAGACTGCTGAAGAGGCCAATGTGAAGCAAGTCAAAAGAAAGTGGGAGGAAAACGGTGATAAGAATCACCAATACAACAACAACAGCAATTACAACAATAATCGCAACAATTATCCCAACAATCGCAACATCAATCGCAACTACAACAAACGGCCCAACAACAACAACAACAACAACAATAACAACAACATCAACTACAACAATCATCCCAACAACAATAACAACCGCAACAACAACAACAATCAGAAGCAGCTATGCCAAAGGTGTGAAAAGTATCACTCGGGGTTCTGCACCAAATTTTGTAACAAGTGTAAAAGAAATGGTCATAGCGCGGCGAAGTGTGAGGTCTACGGACCAGGGGTTAATAGAACGAAAGGAACAAATGGTGTCGGAACGAGTAATGGCGGAGCAAGTAGTGTCGGAGCAAGTTATGCCAATGTAGTTTGTTATAAATGTGGAAAACCGGGCCACATTATTAGAAATTGCCCGAACCAGGAGAACACGAATGGACAAGGCCGCGGAAGAGTTTTCAATATTAATGCGGCAGAGGCACAGGAAGACCCGGAGCTTGTTACGGGTACGTTTCTTATTGACAATAAATCTGCTTACGTTTTATTTGATTCGGGTGCGGATAGAAGCTATATGAGTAGAGATTTTTGTGCTAAATTAAGTTGTCCATTGACGCCTTTGGATAGTAAATTTTTACTCGAATTAGCAAATGGTAAATTAATTTCAGCAGATAATATATGCCGGAACCGAGAAATTAAACTGGTTAGCGAAACATTTAAGATTGATTTGATACCAGTAGAGTTAGGGAGTTTTGATGTGATAATCGGTATGGACTGGTTGAAAGAAGTGAAAGCAGAGATCATTTGTTACAAAAATGCAATTCGCATTATACGAGAAAAAGGAAAACCCTTAATGGTGTACGGAGAAAAGGGCAACACGAAGCTACATCTTATTAGTAATTTGAAGGCACAAAAACTAATAAGAAAAGGTTGCTATGCTGTTCTAGCACACGTCGAGAAAGTACAAACTGAATAAAAGAGCATCAATGATGTTCCCGTCGCAAAAGAATTTCCCGATGTATTTCCGAAAGAATTACCGGGATTACCCCCACATCGATCCGTTGAATTTCAAATAGATCTTGTACGAGGAGCTGCACCAATAGCTCGTGCTCCTTACAGAATCGCACCCAACGAGATGAAAGAACTACAAAGCCAATTACAAGAACTTTTAGAGCGTGGTTTCATTCGACCAAGTACATCACCGTGGGGAGCTCCTGTTTTGTTTGTCAAGAAGAAAGATGGTACATTCAGGTTGTGTATCGACTACCGAGAGTTGAACAAACTTACCATCAAGAACCGCTACCCACTACCGAGAATCGACGACTTATTTGATCAACTACAAGGCTCGTCTGTTTATTCAAAGATTGACTTACGTTCCGGGTATCATCAAATGCGGGTGAAAGAAGATGATATTCCAAAGACTGCTTTCAGAACACGTTACGGTCATTACGAGTTTATGGTCATGCCGTTTGGTTTAACTAATGCACCAGCTGTGTTCATGGACCTTATGAACCGAGTGTGTGGACCATACCTTGACAAGTTTGTCATTGTTTTCATTGATGACATACTTATTTACTCAAAGAATGACCAAGAACACGGTGAACATTTGAGAAAGGTGTTAGAAGTATTGAGGAAAGAAGAATTGTACGCTAAGTTTTCAAAGTGTGCATTTTGGTTGGAAGAAGTTCAATTCCTCGGTCACATAGTGAACAAAGAAGGTATTAAGGTGGATCCGGCAAAGATAGAAACTGTTGAAAAGGGGGAAACCCCGAAAACTCCGAAACACATACGCCAGTTTTTAGGACTAGCTGGTTACTACAGATGGTTCATCCAAGACTTTTCCAGAATAGCAAAACCCTTGACTGCATTAACGCATAAAGGGAAGAAATTTGAATGGAATGATGAACAAGAGAAAGCGTTTCAGTTATTGAAGAAAAAGCTAACTACGGCACCTATATTGTCATTGCCTGAAGGGAATGATGATTTTGTGATTTATTGTGACGCATCAAAGCAAGGTCTCGGTTGTGTATTAATGCAACGAACGAAGGTGATTGCTTATGCGTCTAGAAAATTGAAGATTCACGAACAAAATTATACGACGCATGATTTGGAATTAGGCGCGGTTGTTTTTGCATTAAAGACTTGGAGGCACTACTTATATGGGGTCAAAAGTATTATATATACCGACCACAAAAGTCTTCAACACATATTTAATCAGAAACAACTGAATATGAGGCAGCGTAGGTGGATTGAATTATTGAATGATTACGACTTTGAGATTCGTTACCACCCGGGGAAGGCAAATGTGGTAGCCGATGCCTTGAGCAAGAAGGACAGAGAACCCATTCGAGTAAAATCTATGAATATAATGATTCATAATAACCTTACTACTCAAATAAAGGAGGCGCAACAAGGAGTTTTAAAAGAGGGAAATTTAAAGGATGAAATACCCAAAGGATCGGAGAAGCATCTTAATATTCGGGAAGACGGAACCCGGTATAGGGATGAAAGGATTTGGGTACCAAAATTTGGAGATATGAGAGAAATGGTACTTAGAGAAGCTCATAAAACCAGATACTCAATACATCCTGGAACGGGGAAGATGTACAAGGATCTCAAGAAACATTTTTGGTGGCCGGGTATGAAAGCCGATGTTGCTAAATATGTAGGAGAATGTTTGACGTGTTCTAAGGTCAAAGCTGAGCATCAAAAACCATCAGGTCTACTTCAACAACCTGAAATCCCGGAATGGAAATGGGAAAACATTACCATGGATTTCATCACTAAATTGCCAAGGACTGCAAGTGGTTTTGATACTATTTGGGTAATAGTTGATCGTCTCACCAAATCAGCACACTTTCTGCCAATAAGAGAAGATGACAAGATGGAGAAGTTAGCACGACTGTATTTGAAGGAAGTCGTCTCCAGACATGGAATACCAATCTCTATTATCTCTGATAGGGATGGCAGATTTATTTCAAGATTCTGGCAGACATTACAGCAAGCATTAGGAACTCGTCTAGACATGAGTACTGCCTATCATCCACAAACCAATGGGCAGAGCGAAAGGACGATACAAACGCTTAAAGACATGCTACGAGCATGTGTTATTGATTTCGGAAACAGTTGGGATCGACATCTACCGTTAGCAGAATTTTCCTACAACAACAGCTATCATTCAAGCATTGAGATGGCGCCATTTGAAGCACTTTATGGTAGAAAGTGCAGGTCTCCGATTTGTTGGAGTGAAGTGGGGGATAGACAGATTACGGGTCCGGAGATTATACAAGAAACTACCGAGAAGATCATCCAAATTCAACAACGGTTGAAAACCGCCCAAAGTCGACAAAAGAGCTACGCTGACATTAAAAGAAAAGATATAGAATTTGAAATTGGAGAGATGGTCATGCTTAAAGTTGCACCTTGGAAAGGCGTTGTTCGATTTGGTAAACGAGGGAAATTAAATCCAAGGTATATTGGACCATTCAAGATTATTGATCGTGTCGGACCAGTAGCTTACCGACTTGAGTTACCTCAACAACTCGCGGCTGTACATAACACTTTCCACATCTCGAATTTGAAGAAATGTTTTGCTAAAGAAGATCTCACTATTCCGTTAGATGAAATCCAAATCAACGAAAAACTCCAATTCATCGAAGAACCCGTCGAAATAATGGATCGTGAGGTTAAAAGACTTAAGCAAAACAAGATACCAATTGTTAAGGTTCGATGGAATGCTCGTAGAGGACCCGAGTTCACCTGGGAGCGTGAAGATCAGATGAAGAAGAAATACCCGCATCTATTTCCAGAAGATTCGTCAACACCTTCAACAGCTTAAAATTTCGGGACGAAATTTATTTAACGGGTAGGTACTGTAGTGACCCGAACTTTTCCATGTTTATATATATTAATTGAGATTGATATTTACATGATTAAATGTTTCCAACATGTTAAGCAATTAAACTTGTTAAGACTTGATTAATTGAAATATGTTTCATATAGACAATTGACCACCCAAGTTGACCGGCGATTCACGAACGTTAAAACTTGTAAAAACGACATGACGATATATATATGGATGTACATATGGTTAACATGAGATTATGATAAGTAAGTATCTCCATAAGTATATTAACAATGAGTTACATACATATAAACAAGACTACTAACTTAAAGATTTCGAAACGAGACATATATGTAACGATTATCGTTGTAACGACATTTAAATGAATATATATCATATTAAGATATATTAATATATCATAATATCATGATAATATAATAATTTAAAATCTCATTTGATATTATAAACATTGGGTTAACAACATTTAACAAGATCGTTAACCTAAAGGTTTCAAAACAACACTTACATGTAACGACTAACGATGACTTAACGACTCAGTTAAAATGTATATACATGTAGTGTTTTAATATGTATTTATACACTTTTGAAAGACTTCAATACACTTATCAAAATACTTCTACTTAACAAAAATGCTTACAATTACATCCTCGTTCAGTTTCATCAACAATTCTACTCGTATGCACCCGTATTCGTACTCGTACAATACACAGCTTTTAGATGTATGTACTATTGGTATATACACTCCAATGATTAGCTCTTAGCAGCCCATGTGAGTCACCTAACACATGTGGGAACCATCATTTGGCAACTAGCATGAAATATCTCATAAAATTACAAAAATATGAGTAATCATTCATGACTTATTTACATGAAAACAAAATTACATATCCTTTATATCTAATCCATACACCAACGACCAAAAACACCTACAAACACTTTCATTCTTCAATTTTCTTCATCTAATTAATCTCTCTCAAGTTCTATCTTCAAGTTCTAAGTATTTTTCATATATTCTACAAGTTCTAGTTACATAAAATCAAGAATACTTTCAAGTTTGCTAGCTCACTTCCAATCTTGTAAGGTGATCATCCAACCTCAAGAAATCTTTATTTATTACAGTAGGTTATCATTCTAATACAAGGTAATAATCATATTCAAACTTTGGTTCAATTTATATAACTATAACAATCTTATTTCAAGTGATGATCTTACTTGAACTTGTTTTCGTGTCATGATTCTGCTTCAAGAACTTCGAGCCATCCAAGGATCCGTTGAAGCTAGATCCATTTTTCTCTTTTCCAGTAGGTTTATCCAAGGAACTTAAGGTAGTAATGATGTTCATAACATCATTCGATTCATACATATAAAGCTATCTTATTCGAAGGTTTAAACTTGTAATCACTAGAACATAGTTTAGTTAATTCTAAACTTGTTCGCAAACAAAAGTTAATCCTTCTAACTTGACTTTTAAAATCAACTAAACACATGTTCTATATCTATATGATATGCTAACTTAATGATTTAAAACCTGGAAACACGAAAAACACCGTAAAACCGGATTTACGCCGTCGTAGTAACACCGCGGGCTGTTTTGGGTTAGTTAATTAAAAACTATGATAAACTTTGATTTAAAAGTTGTTATTCTTAGAAAATGATTTTTATTATGAACATGAAACTATATCCAAAAATTATGGTTAAACTCAAAGTGGAAGTATGTTTTCTAAAATGGTCATCTAGACGTCGTTCTTTCGACTGAAATGACTACCTTTACAAAAACGACTTGTAACTTATTTTTCCGACTATAAACCTATACTTTTTCTGTTTAGATTCATAAAATAGAGTTCAATATGAAACCATAGCAATTTGATTCACTCAAAACGGATTTAAAATGAAGAAGTTATGGGTAAAACAAGATTGGATAATTTTTCTCATTTTAGCTACGTGAAAATTGGTAACAAATCTATTCCAACCATAACTTAATCAACTTGTATTGTATATTATGTAATATTGAGATACCATAGACACGTATACAATGTTTCGACCTATCATGTCGACACATCTATATATATTTCGGAACAACCATAGACACTCTATATGTGAATGTTGGAGTTAGCTATACAGGGTTGAGGTTGATTCCAAAATATATATAGTTTGAGTTGTGATCAATACTGAGATACGTATACACTGGGTCGTGGATTGATTCAAGATAATATTTATCAAATTTATTTCTGTACATCTAACTGTGGACAACTAGTTGTAGGTTACTAACGAGGACAGCTGACTTAATAAACTTAAAACATCAAAATATATTAAAAGTGTTGTAAATATATTTTGAACATACTTTGATATATATATATATGTATATATTGTTATAGGTTCGTGAATCAACCAGTGGCCAAGTCTTACTTCCCGACGAAGTAAAAATCTGTAAAAGTGAGTTATAGTCCCACTTTTAAAATCTAATATTTTTGGGATGAGAATACATGCAGGTTTTATAAATGATTTACAAAATAGACACAAGTACGTGAAACTACATTCTATGGTTGAATTATCGAAATCGAATATGCCCCTTTTTATTAAGTCTGGTAATCTAAGAATTAGGGAACAGACACCCTAATTGACGCGAATCCTAAAGATAGATCTATCGGGCCCAACAAGCCCCATCCAAAGTACCGGATGCTTTAGTACTTCGAAATTTATATCATATCCGAAGGGTGTCCCGGAATGATGGGGATATTCTTATATATGCATCTTGTTAATGTCGGTTACCAGGTGTTCACCATATGAATGATTTTTATCTCTATGTATGGGATGTGTATTGAAATATGAAATCTTGTGGTCTATTATTATTATGATTTGATATATATAGGTTAAACCTATAACTCACCAACATTTTTGTTGACGTTTTAAGCATGTTTATTCTCAGGTGATTATTAAGAGCTTCCGCTGTCGCATACTTAAATAAGGACGAGATTTGGAGTCCATGCTTGTATGATATTGTGTAAAAACTGCATTCAAGAAACTTATTTTGTTGTAACATATTTGTATTGTAAACCATTATGTAATGGTCGTGTGTAAACAGGATATTTTAGATTATTATTATTTGATAATCTACGTAAAGCTTTTTAAACCTTTATTGATGAAATAAAGGTTATGGTTTGTTTTAAAATGAATGCAGTCTTTGAAAAACGTCTCATATAGAGGTCAAAACCTCGCAACGAAATCAATTAATATGGAACGTTTTTAATCAATAAGAACGGGACATTTCACTTTTACCCGGTTGGAGAACCATTCAAAACAATTAAGTTGGATTTCTTTAAAAATCATAGTGCTTGTCGGTTTAGCTTTTGTGAAGGTGAAAGCGTTTCTATTCTTCCAAATCGAATAACCAGTAACCCATTCAGTAGCTTGCCACAATTGTTTACCAACATCGGTGGTAAAACTATGACCATTCCCGAGAAATGCTTCATTAATAGTCAAGTTAGGAAGGGAACCCAGATTCCACCAATCGAAGACCTTAATCCACACCTCTTTAGCAAAACTGCATGATATAATGGAGTGCTCCACCGTTTCTAGCCCGTTGTCACAGACCGGACATCGAACCGTACCCAAATCTACCCCGCGCTTATCAAGTTCCACATGCGTAGGTAACCGTTTGTGACGAATGCGCCAAATAAACAGTTCGACTTTTAGCGGGACAAGGTAGTTACGAAGCGTCATAATGCACGAGGGGTGTTTGGTAGGTTTGCCCGAACTAAGAGGTCGGTGAGCTTCTTAACCGAAAACGACCCGTCCTTGCCCCAAGACCATGACCATTCTTCACAACCTGAGCTACATGGAACAAAACAAGATAAAAGGTTAGTAAGGTTGGTGAGGTCCCCCACCAATCTCCCCGAGAGATCGCTTGACCAGCACCAGGAAGTATGGATATTAGTATCCACCCAGCGGATGCGGTCGAGGACGGTGGCATCTCTATTAGAATCTAGTCGGAAAAGTCTATTGAATTTATCTTTAAGTAAAAAATCCCCAACCCAAAAATCGCCCCAAAAACGAGTACTAGCTCCATCAACAATCCTTTTTTTAAACGAATGAGCAAAAGTTGAGTTATTAAAAGAGATGCTTTTACCCACATTGAGGATACCCGCCCAGGTGGAAGAAACCCGAGAAGAGGATGGAGACAGTAGGCCCCCGTCCTCCCCGTAGATGTTTTTTATAATTGACACCCAAAGCGAGTCTTTTTCATTATAAAATCGCCACCACCATTTTGACAACAAAGCACGATTTTTAAGAGCAAGAGGTGCAATGTACAACCCACCATGCTCACGAGGCAAAAGACATGAATCCCATTTAATCCATGCCATTTTTGATGCCTCAGAGGACCCGCCCCAAAAGAAACGTCTTCTCATACCCTCCAGTTTTTCAATGACACATGATGGGGATAGATATAATGAAAAAAATAAAGGGGTAGACTAGATAATACCGCTTTAATTAGAGTGAGCCTCCCACCATATGAAAGTGATCTTGCTTTCCAATCCGCTAGCCGCTTACCGAACTTCTCGAAAACCGGTTCCCAAGCTTTTGACTGTTTCATAGACGAACCAAGTGGAAGACCAAGATAGGTGATCGGGAAAGTGCCTGCTACACAGCCAAGCCATGCTGCCATATTCTCAGTTTCTGAATTGGATACCCCGAGACCGTACACACAACTCTTATGGAAATTAATTTTTAATCCCGAAGTCGCTTCAAAGCATTTGAGAATTTTAGTAAGGTTTTGCACGTTTCGTCTGTTCCATTCACCGAAGAATAAGGTATCATCCGCGTATTGCAGGTGCGTGACACGAGCATCCCCCCGCCCAATAGGAATACCCGAGAACCGGTCATGAGAGGCGGCCAATTTAGTGAGGTGGTTTAGACCTTCCGCGACCATAATGAAAAGATATGGGGATAGGGGATCCCCTTGTCTCACACCTTTCTGAAGAGGAAATTCTTTTGTTGGGGTCCCGTTGACTAAAATTGAGATAGAAGCGGATGAAAGACATGTGTGAATCCATTTCCGCCAACGATGACCAAACCCTATTAGTTCCATGATTTCTAACGAGAAGTCCCAGCTGATACTATCAAAGGCCTTCTCAAAATCAACTTTAAATAAGAAGCCTTTCCTTTTACGAACCTTAACGTCATGGAGAACTTCATTTGCGATTAGGACCCCATCAAGAATATACCGGTTTTTAATATAAGCACTTTGTTCGAAACCAATGACAGAAGATATCACTCTTTGAAGTCTTTTAGTCAGAACTTTTGATAGAATTTTATATATGCACCCGCTTAAGCTGATTGGTCGATAGTCCCCAAATCCTTGTGGATCGTTCTTTTTCGGTATTAGAGCGACAAAAGAAGAGTTACAACCTTTAGAGATTTCACCGACCTCCCAAAAATGAGCAAATACCGCAAGAAGGTCCTCTTTTATTACGTCCCAATGTGTTGTAAAAAATTTCAGAGTGAAGCCGTCGGGTCCCGGGGCCTTTTCACCACCACAATATTTAATGGCATCGTGTATTTCTGAGAGTGTGAATGGAACTTCAAGGCTCGATGCCTCGTCAATATTGAGCGTTTTTTCTAATGGACCTCGAATTTTGAAACTACGCTCATTTGTGTTGCTAAAATGATTTTTAAAATATGAGAAGGCAGCAAGCTTGATTTCATTTGGGTTCTCCGTCCATAAGCCATTTAGATTAATACCCCTGATGTTGTTTTTGTTTTGCCTCCTTTTAATACACGAGTGGAAATACTTGTTGTTTCCGTCCCCTTCAACAATCCATTTGATCCTAGCCTTTTGCTTTAATATGGCCGCTTTTTCCTTATCCTTAAGAGCCCACTTTTTTTTTGAGTTTAACCACGAAGCGATCTCCACATCCGAGAGGTCTCGAGTGCCAATGAGATTTTTCCAATCAGAGATTTCTTTGTGAAGGGTGTCGATTTCGACATTTAGACTGTTAAAATTTGGGTTGCATTTTCCTTTCAGCACCGTTTTGACATTCTTTAGTTTATCACGGAATACACAATCCGCCCTTGGGTTACGAGTGTCGGTATTCCATGCATCTTTTATCAAGTCGACACAATTCTCATCCTCGAACCAATTATTAAAGATCCTGGTCGGTTTTGGCCCAAAATCAATGTTCGCATCTTTCAAGATGATGGGGCAGTGATCGGAATAATCCCTGTCAAGAGTGCACGCAGTAATTCCAACCCAGGATGCATAACATGATTCCGAGACCAAGAACCTATCCAATTTACTGTATTTTAACCCGTCATCGCCGATTCTCGTAAACTTCATGCCCCCTAACGGAATTTCAATAAGATTCGCCTTGTCGATGAAATCATTGAACATCTTTGCTCTATTTTCGATAAACTCACAATTTTTCCTTTCAGACCTGCGCCTTACTTCATTAAAATCCCCGCAAATAGTCCAGTCATCAACATCAACCTGCATAATATTATCAAGACTTTCCCAGAACAATTGTTTCAAAGTATCATTATGTGGCCCATAGACATTCAGTATAATAGAGTCAACATTTTTGCCCGCCCAACGACCCCGAATCCCCAGGAAAAATTCTTTTTCAACCGCCCCGGATACACGAAATCTAGAAGGGTCCCATATCATTATTGACCCACCCGATAGTCCCATCGAAGGTTTAAATATATACTCGAAGTTTTTGTTACCCCATAGCGATTCAATCATAAAATCAGTGACATTTTTCCTTTTTGACTCTTGGATGGCAAAGATGTCCGGATTATGAAAATGAATTAATTTTTTTAACCAATTAAACTTTTCTTTTTCAAGTTTCCCGAGCCCACGTACATTTAGAGAGATTATCTTCATTTTAAATAATTAATTAAAAAAGAAAACGAAGTGGGAGAAGAGTTACTTCCCTGACGGTGGCTCGATCCATTCAAGCCCAATATCAATCCCGAATTCCTTTAACCCTGAGCTACCATTTGAGAGTTCACGATCGTTGCTTAGACTTGGCTTACAAGGAACCTTCACCTTACCATTACTATGTATGTCTTTAACCCTGTTGTTTATCTCGTCCACAACCGTCGAAACCTGCACCTGAATATTATTACAATCGCATATGTTTGGAGGTGCACTTTTCTCGCCCGCCTGATCCGCTTGAGAATTGGGTAGGAATATACGTATATCATCCTTATATAACGAAGGAGGTTGATATCCTGGAGGGACGTCACTGGAATTACACGATTTTTGTTTTTCAGAGTTAATTGGTGTCGTGTTTTGTTTCGAAGCAGTCGTTCCATTTTGTTCGGTATTTGTATTGCAAGGCACATAATCGCTACCAGCATAATTAGGGATAGGGGGAGGACCATCATCATCTTGGGCCGGACTTGGGTTGTTCTTCAGCATTGGCCCACCGGCACCCATGATTTTCACCTTCTGCCCATTTTCCACATCATTCCCCTTGACATATTTCGTGCCCTCTGTTGAATATGTGTGATCATTAGGAACCTCAACAGTTGGAGTCGGAGGGGAAATATTGTTTGCGTCTGAAACCGTGTCATTATCCATGAAATTACTTTCAGATACCCTGCACTTAGAGTGTAAATCCTCCACATTGTCCACATAATCTTTCCTTTTTAATCGGCTAAATAGCAATTCGTCGAAAAAATCTATATTCTCCTCGTCACTAACATTAGCTAAATCGATAGATTTAAAATCATCTGACTCGGATATTCCATCGCTACCATCCCCGCCTTCGCAATCATATTTAGTATTTATTTCGAATATACCATTCACTTCTTCCGAGAAATAAGTAAAAAAGATGGACGAATCTGAAGTAACACGAACAATGTCATGAACTAAGTGTGCGTCCGTAAGTTTCACCAGGACTTTTCCCACCACTAAGTTTTGATTACCCTTGAGCGAGCAATTAGCAAAATCTAGGGGTTGTCCCCACCACTCGGCAATAGCTTTGAACGTCTTTTCATTCCAAAACTGGACCGGGATGCCCGTAATATTTAACCATGTAATTCTCCCTTGGAAACTATGATTCGTGTTCCACTGTCGAATGTTCGTCATCCATTTGTGGATACAATGGTTTTTAGCATTAATAATTTGATTTACTTGTTCAACCGAATCGAATATGATCATTATTTCCATTCCCCCGAGGTATTTGACCTCAACGTTGTGTAGATTCTCCATGTCACATAAGAACATTATGTGCTCTAGGTACTCGAATTTGGTAATCGTACCGATAATAGCCTTATTAAGAAGATTCACATTAATATCTTTTTCATCAACCGATACCACTCTGAATTTACCATTATGGTCCCACCTGTTGAACCATCCGAACTCTTCCAGATTCTGTATGCCAAGAGGTTGTTTTCCTTTGTTACTAACCACGTCATTGTAACTCCTGCCATTAGTCCAACCCTCATTATGTTTCACAGTTTCCGGTTTAGAAGGGGGGTGGTCATTCACAGGATCGACCTTTGGTTACACTTTTTATCTAGCGCTTTAAAGGCCCTGAACCAACCATTCCCGAGATTAATGGAACCCAATTTTTTTAACAGGAAATCAACATCATCCACATCTTTGAATCTAGCAAAACCGAATCTACTACCATTCTTCAATCTCTTAAAATAAGGAATGAAAATATCAGTAACCTTACCATATCTGCTTAAGAAGGAACGAAGGTCAAGTTTTTCCCAATGTTCAGGGAATCCGAAACACATTATTGACATCACGTTATCATTGTCTGGTTGAAGAGGGCTTGCAGAGGCTGATCTGGTCCCTTTGTGATTCAAAGGGATATTGTTTGGATCTGTAGCCGGAATGGGACGTTTGGAATTCAAAGGATCGGCTTGGTTGAAATTGGATTTAGGGACCCACTGCTGGCTTTTATCTGATCGGTTATTGTTCCAGCCGTCGAATTGATGGATTAACTTTCTTGCTCTTGTTGATGGTGATGAAGACGATTGATTGTTTTTGCGCCGTCGCTGTACCAGATTCCAACCATCTTCAGTGGCGTTAATAGGGTTAGGGTTTGTCGATTGATCCGCTTGAGAACGCGTGGGTTTGTTTGGTTGATTATGGAATAGATTAGTCTTAACACGATTATAGTAGTGATTATTGATCGACTGCCGGTGATTTGCGGTTGCCGGCGTGAAAGGAGACGTCGGAATGGGTGGGATAGGGTGGGAGAGAAAACGAGACATCTTTTTTAAGGCTTTATTCCAGAGAGGAACTGACTTGAAAAACAAGCTGAGCAAGTCAAGGATTACAGTGCTGAATTTTCAACCACAAAGCAACCCAAGATCCACCCATTTAGATCCCTTATTCGCCGCTAATTGAGATAATGGATGCTACCGAACATGATAATCTAACTGAATTGATGAGAACGGTTACACAAGTATAATCTTCAAGCGATATCCCGCTGTTAAAATTTTGGCAAGATCATACTATAATGACCTTTTTTATTTTATTGAGAAGGATGGAATAATACAATTGAGTAATGCACTAGTGCCTGAAGATAGCAAAGTTAGCAACGGTTGGTTATTCGACTTCAAATCCAGAATATAATGTTTTATATGAAAATGTGGATGTTAACCAATGGTTATATGTATTTCTTTGTGGTTAAAATGTATTAAAAACAATTTAGCAAGAAGTTTGCCAAAACATAGTCGGGGTTATATGTTATACGGTTTTTATACTAGATAACGGTTATATATAATGTAATTTATACAGTAATAGCTAACTTTACAAGATTGATATGATAAAACATTTCCATTTCTATGTTTCATGAAAATTTCGCTTATACGATAAACTAACGATTGGTTCTTGTTTGGTTACTAGTAGTGTACTACTAGAGTACTAGTAATTACTCAATTAATTGATTATTAATTAATAATTAGTACAACAGTTATAATGGAAAACAAATATATTAATTTAAAATTTGATTTATAGAATAAAATACGGTATGCAAAAAACAAAGAGCCAAATTTGATAGGATCCAAGGAAGATTTGAGTGGAATGAATGATTGTTTGTTTATTTGGGTCTGACAGATAATGACAAGTTAGAATATTTGTTGGAATACCTTGAAATTCCCACCACCACATCACACCACTCCTAATATTATTTGTACTAATCTAATACGAGTCTCTTATTTTATTCCCGTTGTTTTACTCTTTTAACACGCTTTTGTATATACAATCCGGATTGAATCTTCCGTATGACATGCTCTTGTGATAGAAACATGTTCATTTTCCCAACATAAAGCAATTGTCGCATACATATACAAAAATGTTTTGAAAGATCTTTGTCAATTAAGAAGGTCGGCTGATATATATATATATATATATATATATATATATATATATATATATATATATATATATATATATATATATATATATATATATATATATATATATATAATACTAAATGATGATTTCATCATTTCACTAATTATCTTTTAATTTTACTTAATCATAATGTCTTTATTAATTAATTAAAAATAATTAATTAATCAATTCTAATTAAAAAAACACAAAATAAAAAAGGAAAGCTATTTATAAATGAATATGTATAAACGACTATATATATATATAATACTAAATGATGATTTCATCATTTCACTAATTATCTTTTAATTTTACTTAATCATAATGTCTTTATTAATTAATTAAAAATAATTAATTAATCAATTCTAATTAAAAAAACACAAAATAAAAAAGGAAAGCTATTTATAAATGAATATGTATAAACGACGCGTAACAGCTATCTATCTATATATATTAATTAATCAGGATGTCGTTATTAATTAGCTAAAAATAATTAATTAATTCTAATTAAAAACACAAAATAAAAAAAGCTATTTATTGATCAAATATGTATAATTTTTAGATAAGATATTAATTAAATTCAAAGTCTAAAATCAAAAATAACGTTTTACGGCTTCTAATAATGACGAGTAACAACTACCTATCTATGTATATTATATTATATTATATTATATTTATTTATATATTTGTATAGTATAGATAATAAATAAATGTCTTATATTTACGAGTAACAATTATTTTTTTATTTTTTTGAAAAGCAAGCTAATATTGAATCAATATGAAAGGTACACGAATGTTTCACGAGCCAAAACATAGCTCGAAGTAACACCAGGCATAGCCTGGGTGGCCAGGGTGCCCCGCAAACGTCCAGTTGACCAAGTCAAATGGCTGTTCATCTCATATAAGGCGAAGGTTCGATTCTTGAATCGGCCACCATTTGTGCTTGGCGCTGGAACAGGGGTTGGTTCCGACCACACTTGCCTGGGACTGCACACGACCCGGTAGGCAGTTGGCATCCAAAGGGTGCACGGGGTTAAAGGTTCCCCGCCGATCTAACCTTTTTTCATCTCATATAAAATATAGCTCGAAGTAACACGATATACACACAAAATTACACAAGATCTAATACCAAAGCTAAAATACACGAAAACTAAAGCAAACATGAGGTGCAAAGGATGCAACCCAAGTCATTCCTAACCCTTTGTGAAGTAGCAATTCGGATTGGCGAGCCAAATATGCCAATCGAGTTTTGTGCCCTTCAATCTATGCGAAATCCAATCGAAGGACTTGGATTAAATTTCATTTAGCATACATGGGACATTCCATTGTTTCCTTTGGAACACGAGTTTATTACGCGAACTCCAAATGAGATACGAGCATATCCAACGAGTTGCTTGCCAAATGAGATTGCCTTGCTTCGAACCTTGAACCCCGTTGTCTATCATGAAGAGGTCAGAGATACCGCGAGGTGTAACGTTACCTAGGTTCCACCATTTGAACACTCTCGACCAAACATCACTTACACATTTACAAAGCGCGATAGAATGGATGACCGTTTCTACGTCGTCGTCACAAACTGGACACCTGACACTATCTAGATCCACCCCTCTTTTGTCTAACTCTATTCTTACCGGTATTCTTTCCTTTGAAGCTCTCCACACGAATAGCTCGACTTTTCTTGGGACTAGTTTATTTCGTAGGGTCACTTGTGCCGCATTGTTTAGACCAAGCAATTTCTTATAAATTAATTTGGAAAGGATACTCACTGTAAAGAGGCCATCCGAAGAGAATGACCATCGCCAGCTGTGACGATCGCTCCAAATCCATATGGACGAACACGTCATTCATTGATTTCATTGTGAGGTATTTGACCTCTATATGATACGTTTTGTAAACATTGCATTCTTTTGAAAAGGCACACCATAAATGAATATTTAAATCAAAGGTTTTCGACATCTGATGATTTCTACATATAGACAATCATCGTATATAATAGTTTATAATAGTACTTCCGTTGACAATGCAGTCAAAATAAGGTACATGATGATAAATTGGTGAATGCAACATTTTCTTGAAAAATATGCCATATAAGACTCCATGTACATAGCTTTTCTATCATATAAGCAAACAGCGGAAGACTTCTAGGAAACCTGAGAATAAACATGCTAACAAGTTTCAACACAAAGGTTGGTGAGTTCATAGTTTTAATGTTTTGCATAATCTGTACATAAAGGTGGATCACAAGATTTCAGTTGTTTCATCCAGAAACGTTTATCAAAATATTCTACGAAATTGAGCACCCTGGTAACTAAACTTAACGTATATATAATTTGTACCCTTTGTATAATCATCTTAAAAATACACGCAAACCAACGTGTACGATTCTCAAATAGCATACGTCCGTTAAAAGGCTAGTGCTCTAGCTCGGACGGGGATATCAAGCCCTATGGATCCATATACAACTATTCGCGCCCACCAGTTCTTATAACCGGCAGTTACTAGTTACCAAAGTTAAGGGATTTTCAGTTCAAACTCAGTGTAGAATTTAGTATGTACTTGTATCCATTGCGTTTAAAATAAAGTGCATTTATTCTCAACCCAAAAATATATATTGCAAAAGCAATTAAAAAGAGAGCAAATGAAACTCACCTTAGCAGCATATAAAGTCGTTCACCAAAATGTGACTGAAACTCGGATTACCAAATAACCGTAGATCTCAACCTAGAGAATATATGTTGGTCAATAAATGTCTATCAAGCTAGGTCAGGTCATAGTGTATCACAATCCTAATGCTCGAAATTGACATACAAAAGTTATTCAAAGTTGTTTCAAAAAGTCAATTTTGACAATAGTTCAACAAACGAGACGTACCTTATATAAGGATTCATTTACTCGGTTGGTAATATTCAAAAATCCATTTTATCAATCTCGTAAACAAGTTGTTTAAGTATTAATTGCAGATTCAAAAAGCAATTTCAATTAATGTCAATTATAATTCAGTTGACCATATCTTTTGATTCGTTCCTCGAAACTATTCGATATCTAAATGAAAAGTTATTAATTTTTCGCCAGCTTTCCGAAAACATGTATATCATATACCTTTTACCCGTCATATATGTATTTAATTCGTGATTTATTATAAACTGTTTAACGACGAAATTTAGTATACAAGCATGTATAAATATATATACTCGAGCACTAGACATGTATACACTATTAATTTATAAAAGATAAAATATAAATGCTTACGTATCAATATTGTGATTCAATATTTCAGAAAAGTACGTAGACGTAACGGAGATGATAAACACTAGGTTAAATATACCCCCGAACATTACCCATAACCTCCTTGGCAATAACCCATAATTTCCTTAGTTCTATCCCGCTCGAAAAACCATTTTGAAAGTGATACGCTCAATACCTCGTCGTAGTATTTTATGTATAATATTAATACTACTAATAATAATAAGATTAATAATAATAATATTAATCTTAATAATAATAATAATAATAATAATAATAATAATATAAATATAAAAAATAATACAGAGGAATGTGGAGACCAGCTCGAGCTTTTATAGGATTCTGGCCTGCTACAGTACCTCATGCGATCGTATGAGGTTTCAGTGTTTTTGCCATGCGATCGCATGGCCGCCTTATCCTGTTTTTGTTTGCTAGTTCGTCGACATCAAATAGTGTTTTACTGTAACAAATAGTGTGTACTGTAGCAAATAGTGTTTACTGTAGCAAATAGTGTTTCACTGTAGCAAAGTTGTTTTCACTGTAGCACTGTAGCAAAATACGGTTTCGCTGTAGCAAATAGTGTTTACTGTAGCAAATAGTGTTTTACTGTAGGAAAGTCATTTTTACTTATATATATATATATATATACATACATATAATTGTTCATGAATCGTCGAGAGCAGTCAAATGTAATTTAATACATGAAACAGTTCTAAAATTTTGAGATTCAACTTCATAGACTTTGCTTATCGTGTCGGAAACATTAAATCATTTAAAGATAAAGTTTAAATTTGGTCAGAAATTTCCGGGTCATCACAGTACCTACCCGTTAAAGAAATTTCGTCCCGAAATTTAAGTGAGGTCATCATGGCTAAGAATAGAAATGTTTTCATGACGAATATGAGTTGATAAATAGAATTTTATCACCGTTGAATTATATGGATAAAACAATCCGATTTCTCGAAGCGTATGAGAGAAGTTATCGTAAAAGAGTGAAATGAAAGAATAGAGATTCGTCTTAACTTTTGACGTAGTTACGATTGATTTCCGGAATTTAAGGAATAGAAAATCTTCATAATCTAAATAAAATTTGATTCTTCGGAATTTGCGGAAATTAGGATTTTCTTTGATTAAATGCGTAATCTGCGTCGATTGCTATGTCTGATATTTCGCTATAAATTGACCTCTCCCGTTTCATTTATTTTCACCACTCCTATAATCTTCTTTCTTATTTCATACATCCAAATAGATTGTGAAAATGCTTAATCCAGTTCTGATTCTTGATATTTTCCTAGCTATCGTATCCTTCATTCTTCTTTTTCATCTGCCACCAGAGGAAGTTATTTTCTTCTACTATTACCTTAGGGTTATAGTGTTTTTCATTCTCCCGTGTCTTTATATTGCTATACGCATTGATATACACGGTTTGTAATTTCGGGGTTGTTATCGGGCTTTATATTCTCCATTATATTTCGGAGCTTCATGCTTTCGTTTTCTCTTCCCGACCTTAAGTCAATCGGATAATGGTCCAGAATTCGTAGGTATGAAGTTTCAGATGAACATAACTAATGTTCTAAGAAAGAAATGGTAATAGTACAGTCTGACTTGTCAAATTACCAGAATACCTCGAAAAAGACCGAATCATCAAGAAATATATTTTCTTGATATATTTAGAGATTATATAGAATGAAAGAGTTATGTAACATGGTTCATGATGAGGGTATGATCTGTGAACCTTTATCACGTTCCATTAAAAACTCAGCATGACTTACTGTAATATAATCACGTTGATCAAATGTCATTATATTATACTAACTCATGCTTCAGTTCCCAACACTACTTCAAAGACATTCATTTTTCGAAATTTTCAGAATTTAGAAACTGAAACAGTTTCTTTTATGATATAACACAGATAGCGCGAAGAGATGAATGATTTCAGATAAGAATAGTTATGAAAATATCTTCAGAAATATGGAGAAAATAGTGTTTTACTGTAGGAAAGTCATTTTTACTTGTACATATATATATATATATATATATATATATATATATATATATATATATATATATATATATATATATATATATACACACATACATACATATAATTGTTCATGAATCGTCGAGAGCATTCAAATATAATTTAATACATGAAACAGTTCTAAAATTTTGAGATTCAACTTCATAGACTTTGCTTATCGTGTCGGAAACATTAAATCATTTAAAGATAAAGTTTAAATTTGGTCAGAAATTTCCGGGTCATCACACCAGCTATCTTTCCTGTTTGAATCCAAAGAAACTGTTGCAACAATCTGTAGTAGCTAAACTAATTCGTCTCGAGTTCGTCCAGTGGGATCTCTGATCTAGTCCCCCACGAATTGATCTCCTGGTAAACGGGCTTGGACAGAAGCATTCCTCGATTTTTCGAGTCTGAATAGTCGAGGGAAAAGAGTGCAAAATTTCTCATTACCTACCCAGTTATCTTCCCAGAACAGCACGTCAGCTCCATTCCCAATCTTGCAGATAAACGAAGAATCAAAAGCTACCTGCAATTCCTTGATGGCTTGACCTGCGGATATAATATTGAACCAAGTTCCTGTACATCGAAGGTTAGAGATGGAATTTCCTGGGGAGAAACCACCATGTGAACCGTATAAACTTTTGATTAGTTTTACCCATAAAGTGTCGGGTTCAGTTAAAAACCTCCACCTCCAATTTCTGAGTAAAGCTAAATTTTTACCCTTTAAAGACCCAATATTCAACCCGCCCGACCCATAAGGAGATAAAACGTGATCTCATTTAACCCAAGACATGTAGGAACCCAACCCCGACCTGCCCCAAAAGAATTTCCTCCTCACACGCTCAAGTATTTTGATGACACAAGGCGGAGCACGATAGAGTGAGAAATAGTACAACGGGATAGTCGAAAGAACCGATTTTAAAAGGACTAGTCTTCCCCCATACGACATCGATTTCATCCTCCAATCTGAGAGTTTGGCCTTTATTTTATCTACTACCGGATTCCACGCATTCAATTTATTCATTTTTGCCCCAATCGGGATCCCTAAATAAATAAAAGGGAATGCATCTAACTTACAACCAATTCGATTTGACAAAATACTGGCCTCTTCATTTGTGGTACCAATACCAATTAAGGAACTTTTTTGGAAGTTCACTTTTAGTCCCGACGCTAACTCGAAGCACTTAAGTAATTTCATAAGATTAAAAATATTTTCTTTACTCCAATCCCCAAAGAAAATGGTATCGTCCACATATTGAAGATGCGAGATCAATACCTTTCAACACCAATCTCAACCCCTTTGAACATCCCATTTTCGATTGCGGCTTTTGTTAGGATGTATAGACCTTCCGCGGAAAGAATGAAAAGAAAAGGTGACAACGGATCTCTTTGTCTAACACCCCTTTCAAGTGAGAATTCTTTAGTAGGAGATCATTTTATTAGGATCGAAACCGAGGCCGATTTAATACAAGCGAATATCCATGTGATCCATCTTGTACCAAAACCTACACTTTTCATAACTTCCAATAGAAAATCCCAATTTAAGCTATCGAACGCCTTTTCAAAATCAACTTTAAAGATGAAACTTTTGCGTTTTTTGTCCACATGTAGATGAAAATGTTGTGAGTTCAAGTAATAGTGTGAGTCATGGAATATATATATATATATATATATATATATATATATATATATATATATATATATATATATATATATATATATATATATTGGGAGAGGATCTAGTGAGAATTTTTTTAGTGTGAGAACTCTAAAACTCCAAAATACACTGAAATTCGAGCATAAAAGAGGCGGGCGTGCAAAAAACAAGGAATTCGAGCACAAAAAAAACACGGGCGAGCCATTTTTTTTTGTTCGAATTACAAAAATGTAGAACAAAAAATTGTTCGAATTTCATTTTTTTGTTCGAATTTCACATGTTCTACAATTTTTTGTTCGAATTTCAAAAATGTAGAACAGAAAATTGTTCTAATTTCATATTTATGTTTGCCCGCCTTTTTTTTGTTCGAATTTCACCTTTTTTGTTTACCAACATTTTTTTTGTTCGAATTTCAGTGTATTTTAGAGTTCTCAGGGTTCTCAGGGTCAAAAAGTTCTCATTTGATCCCTTTACTATATATATATATATATATATATATATATATATATATATATATATATATATATATATATATATATATATATATATATATATACAAAAAAGTATTTTGCTTATGTCGCGGATTTTTACTAATCTAAGATGATGTGTCATTATTAGAATTAATTTCTTTTTTAATTATAATTTAATAATTATATACGTATAGATGTATGTATAGATTTCAATTAGGGTTTCCTCTCTTTATCGTCTTTTCTTCCACACCGTCAAATTCATGCGACATTAACGAAATCAAGTGAAGGTTATACCTTCACCTACAATTGTAAAAGAAACAGATTGGGTTACCTTCACTTATAATTGTAAAAGAACTAGATTGGGTAGACCTTCACCTTCAAATGGATACTCAACCCAAAAAATTACCCGTACGTTCCTCTCAAAAAATTAGGGCAAAAATTATTTGATGAAGATTTTAGTCAAATAATCGGTGGTTCTATTTCTCTTCTCCACGGTATTTAAATAGCCATCATCGATATGTAATTAGGGATTTTGTTGTATTTTTTCTTATTATTATTATTACATCTTCTTTTTATTTAAGTTTAGAATTAGGTGTTTTGATGGGCTATTTTGATTGACTGAATATGACGATATAAATAAGTTTAACTCTAGAGATATAATTTTGTTTAGGAGATTCCCAAATAATGTATCAATTTGATCCTGAAACCCTACAAACATTGGAAAATCTATTAACATGACGGTTCTTCACGTTTGATTCTTTATTTGGTTAACAAGGAGGATCAGGTAACCTACTGAAGATTATTAATGTATTATTTTTGGATTTAATTTCTTAATCATTATTTAGATCCTGCTTAGCAATTGTTTCCACACATTTATTTGTTTTGTCTTCGTTTATGATATTAAGATATTCATCTTCTGTGATTCTATTTGTGCAGCATGGTATGGACAGAAGGATAACAATCACATGATATTAAGAGGATGAGTACAAAGAAGTCGACATGGGAAAAAAGGTATTATTCAAATAATACGTTTTTAGTCGACATAATTGATAGACTGTTTGGATGGATAATTCCTAAAATTTTACATAGATTGTGAGTTTATGTATTCGAGCGAGACTATAATAGGACACTAATAGATCTCAAGGAATGTGAGTTTTGTGTTCTAATTTATTGTTTTTCTGTTCAGGTGTTGACACAGTTGATATTGTTGTTTTTAACTCGAGCCTTTTTGCATGGTTTAGTGCATGACTAAGTTAATTGTGCTTTTAGGCTAATGGTAAAGATTTTTTGTTCAACCCGCAGAAAGCAGAAGGGTAACAGAAGGTAATAAGATATTTTGAGTGCCCTGTTTTTTATAATTTCATAAATCGATGTGGCATATATCTTATACGTATATATTCTGATAACAGCTAAAATCACATTCAATATCAACTCAATTGCAAGGATGCTTTGCTTAAAATGAGGAATTTGAAACTTCAAAACGGGTGCACGTTACAAAAAAGAAAACATCTATCTAACACTCTTGATTTTATCAGGCTGATTGGTCAAGACTATAAGAAGAGTGAATCACATGTGATATATCTTTTATGTACTTTAACCTTCCTTTTTATCATATTTGGCATATTATTACTGATAATGGTTAAACGACTTGCTTATGGCCACAAACTAAGCAATTCAAGCTTAAAAACAACCAATCATTCTGTCACATCTACTATCATGAATCGCCAATGTGGATTCTGGATGCAAGTGAAAAATTATAAACGTAAGCTAGGAAGGGAAAGGTATTGGGGAAGCAGTGACTGCTTATGAACTGATTGAGCAGCTCGAGGTTTCATTTTCTTATAGGGACGTGGTGTTTATACTAGGGCTCAAAAAATCGTGTCTTTTTGAATAGTGACGGGGTTTGTAGGTGAAATGCCCCGTCCTAATCCATCTGGACGAAGTCATCAACATTTGATCCCAGAGCGATGATCGACTCCAAGTAATGTCCTTAAAATGAGCAAATGCACAACGAAAGATTTCTTTCATACCTGAGAATAAACATGCTTTCAAGTGTCAACCAAAAGGTCGGTGAGTTCATAGGTTTATCTTAAAATAATAAAATTCATCATTTTGATAGACCCCAAAATTTAAGTGCTGCATGGTACAAATGGGCCCAAATCCTATACCCACCTGTAATGTACATGCTATATTTTTTAAATACAGTACATCTTTCTCGTGTACGAAACCATTTTCATAAATCATAGTAACCGTACACATATCTTGTGCACAAAAATGACATACACATAACCTGTGTAAAAAATCATTCTCTCGATATATAACATTCACATCAACATGTGGCAATTATCATGACCACATAATTCAATGGTGGCAATTATCATGTCCACATAATTCAATGGTGGCAATTATCATGTCCACATAATTCAATGGTGGCAATTATCATTTCCACATAATTCAATAATAATCCGCAGAACTTCTGTCTGCATAATAATTCGTTTGAGAAATGTTTTGCTTGTGTCTATCTCGTCAAACATTTATAAAAATATTTCATGTATTCGCAGTTCAAAACATATTTCAAAAGCATTTAATAAAGCAGTTGTAAAAACAGCGCATGTATTCTCAGTTCCAAAAATGTAAAGAGTAAAAGGGAGCAAATGAACTCACCAAATGTATTTTGTAGTAAAAATACATATGACTATATTGAACAATGCAGGGTTGGCCTCGGATTCACGAACCTATATTATTTGGATATTTATTAATACACATAATCATAATCGAATAAATTTATATATATTTACTTTATTAATTATATCATTTTTATCTTAATAATATATGTATGTTTCGTATATTCATTTTGTATATGAAAATATTATTTTTGTTATGTTATATGTATTTAAATATATATAGTTTGTTTGTTAAAAAATATAGTAATTGTAATAACACTAATATAATATTAATAATGGTTAAAGTGATATTAATTATAATACTTAATATTACTAATAGAGGTAATAATGTTAATAATTCTATTAATGATAATAATAATGATATCGTAAAAATATTAGTTTTACTATTAATGATAGTTATGATGGTGATTTTATTAATTACATAATAATAATACTCGTGATAATATTCTTACTTATGTCAATATTAACACTCCTATTATTTTATAAAAATATATTGATACTATTATTTACTAAAATGATAATAATTTTTGATAATACTAATATTGATAATCATTGTAATAACACAATTGTTGATAATAGTAATAGTGCTAAAAATGGCCCTAGTGCTAATACTTATGAAAATTATAATAAGTTGTATTATTTTGATAATAATCGTAATAATAATAATCAATATCGTAGGAATGATAATAATACTAAAATGATAAAATTAATAGTAATAATAATAATAATAATATTAATACAAATGATAATGTCAATATTAATACTACTTAATAATAATACTGGTATTGATAATAATATTAGTAATATTTACAATAATAATAATATTAGTTATAATACTTATGACTATAATAATAATAAAAATGATAAGTATTATAATTCTAATAATAACAATATTAATAACATTCATAATAGTAATAATTATAATCATACTAACAACATTAACAATTAATAAGAATAATCACAACAAATAATAATAATAATAATAATAAATATTAAAAATAATGATAATAATAATAAATATATAAAGGCTACCTCAAAATAAGCTCCACAAAAAAATAAGTTCCTGAGCCTAGGTTCGAACCCCGGTCTATGGCTAACCCGAAAACACGCTTAACCAGTCAAGCTAGTTTGTTTACTTGATTGATATCAGATTTCATTAACTTATAAATCGTATTTTCTATTCCCTAATATTCTTCCTCTTCTTCAGCACTAACTGTATCGACCAGGGTTAATAATAATCAAACTAATTGATTTCTAAACAGGTTTAGATTTTTAAGTCTAGCATAAATAATACGTGATTGATCAATTTAATTAAAACAGAATACCAAATACAATAAATATTGCTGTAACAGTTTGGAAGAAAAAAAAACGTTTCCTAACTCAAACATCAAATTGACATTTTCGAATGTTTTAGACAACACTTTCTGCTTGAAAAAGGTTTTAAATCCTTGCTAGTAACTTTGTGAATACTTAATTTGTTCAGAAACAACAAAAAACAATCGAATTTCTTGAAGAACAGATTGGTTGACTTTTTAAATATGAACTTTGACTCCAAAATTCGTAATGAAAAGAAGGAATTAAAAGCTGAGATTTCACAGATAGTTTGTTTAAAAGATTCGTAACACAACAGCAATATTACTTTTTGAAAATTCGTTTCAAATCGATATATGGTCCAAAGGCTGAAGAACAGGGGTCGTAAAAAAAATAATGAGTTTTCTGTTTAATTCTTCAACTTATGGAAACTAAAGTGATTAAAGCTGATAATGGTGATGTTTAATCGAATGGTTTTTAACATATCCTCAGGCTATTGATTGATATATAGTATAGGTATGGATCGACAGATAGTCACGACAAGCAGGAAAAAAAATAAAAAAAATAAAAATAAAAAGTTGAAAGTGAGGTTGTATGAATTTCCTTTCTCAATTTAAAACTGGTTGAATTATAGCATAAGTAATCAACAACATCCATTAATCAGACAAAGTAAATACATAAATAAAAATAATAAAGAAGTAAAAGTTGATTGTGAGTGCTAACAACTTTTGTTTCTATTGTGGCTTAATTTTCCTAATTGTGGCCGAATCATAGACAAGTAGAAAAAAGATGATAGCGATGCTAAACCAACTTGACTTTTTAACTGATTAAATTTTCAGTAGTTTAGTTAATAATAATATATTAATAATAATAATAATAATAAATAATAATAATATTAATAATAATATTATTGATACAGATAAATAATAATACTAATATGGTAATATTAATAATAAAAAATAATGATCTCTTTAATGAAAATACTAGGTTTAATAATATTTAATATTTATACATTTTGTTATTATATATTTGTGTTTGCATTTTAGTTACAACATATATTATATATGTAAATATAAATATATTAATAATTTTTATAACTTTGAGTATTATACATCTATTTACTATATTGTATTATTTTATAATAGAAATAGATATTATAAATTTCATCACATAATGTTTATATCTTTTATATATGTATAATAATAATTATATGTAGTAATCATGTATGTTTATATATATATATATATATATATATATATATATATATATATATATATATATATATATATATATATATATATAGATTCTTTTAATAATAATTTTACTATATATCTTATTACATATTTAACTCTACTAATTATCTTGTATTTTATTATTTCACATTATTACATTTACACATATATACACATTTACTTACAACTAAATGTTCGTGAATCGTCGGGCACAGCTAAAAGTTTAAATAAATACATGATAATGTTCAAAGATTTTGAGATTCAATTAAATAGACATTGCTTATCGTGTCGATTTCATATAGAGATTAGGTTTAAATTTGGTCGGAAATTTCTGGGTCGTCACAGTACCTACCCGTTAAAGAAATTTCGTCCTAAAATTTGATCGTGGTCGTCATAGTTAACATTAAAAATGTTTTCATGATGAATTTGAGCTGATAAATAGAGTTTTATTACTGTTGAGTAATATGGATAAGATAGTTCGATTACTCGAAGAGTACGAGTGAAGCTATCACTAAATAGTAAAATGAGAAAGACATGTTTCATCATAATTTTTGACTAGTCATGGTTGAATTCCGGAATTCATGGGATTTTAAGAAAATCTTCGAAACCTAAAAGATTTGACTCTTCGGCAAGTAAGGAAATTAAGATCTCTATAATTAAATACGGTGATCTGTATCGATTACTCTGTCTGATATTTCCATTATAAATTAAACTTTTTCCATTCCATTATTTTCCACCACTCCCATTTTCTATACTTTCATTCTTAATTCATACATCCAAAAGATTATGAAAAATGCTTAATTCCGTTCTAATCCTTGATATTTTTCTAATTACCATTTCTGTCATCCTTCTTTTCAATCTTCCACTAGAAAAATCTGTTAACTTCAACTTTTACCTTGGGGTGATACCATTCTTAATTATACCGTGTCTTTATATTGCTATTCGTATTAATATCCACGGTTTGTAATTTCTGAGTCGTTGGGTTTTATATTTTCCTTTATACCTTGAAGTCCCCGCTTCCGTCTTCTATAATCATCGTCATTCACAGTTAATGCTCTCTCTTTTTGCTGCGATTTATACACCCTTTCTATTTCGGAGCTTCATGCTTTTGTTTTCTTTTCGCAAGTAATGGTCCAGAATTCATAAATATGGAGTTTCGAATGAACTCCATGTTCCAAACAAGAAAGAACGTGATCACATGATTTGATTTGTCAAATTACCAGAATCACTGAGAATATAACTATCAAGAACATATTTTCTTGATATGTTCAGAAGTTAAACAGAATGAAAGAGTTATGTAATATGACACATGATGATGTTATAATCTGTGAATCATCATGTTCCATTTAGAAACTCAACATGACTTACTGTAATATAATCACGTTGATCAAGTGTCATTATATTATACTAACTCATGCATCAGTTCCCAACATTACTTCAATAACATTCATATTTTAAATTCGAAAGTTTACAGAATATAGAAACTAACAGTTTCTATATGATGTAACACTGATAGCGCGAAGAGATTAATGATTTCAGATAAGAATAGTTATGAAAATATCTTCAGAAATATGGAGGATATTTATAATGAAAGATACGATGATATCTTGGAATTTATAATATCGAAGGATGGTGAAGAAAACTTGTCCGCAAGAGTTTGGAGTCAGAAGCAAGGTATTCGCTAAAGATTTCATCAGAAATAGAATCATCAGGATTCTTAATGTACAAGTTTAGTCCTTGTGATTTGTTCAGAGACTCCTTCGTAGTTTGCTCAATCAGTTTTTCAGTTTCAAACTTTTTCTGAGTTTTTCCAATATACTATTCTTTATCATCAAACTTCTGATGATTAAGGTCGTTTACTGTTTTTGTTGCTTCATTCAACTTTTCAAAATTCATAGTATTAATTCACAGACTGGGTGCTTTTCAGAATTTCAGAATGGAAGATCATAGTTCTAAGAGATAAATGTTATATGGATACATATAACTGTTGATGTGAAAACGTTGTGAGACTCACATTACAGATTTACTGATTCCCGGTAATTGGTATGGCAATTCTCGTTACAAGATGCGGATGGGTATAAGATAGGGTTTTTAATGAGCAAATATAATAGTTCTCCGGAGAGACTTAAGTCAATGAGTAATGATGTTGCTGGTAAGTTTACTGCTAATGTGGTGGAATATAAACGGTTCTCCGGTAATGATGACGAAAGGTAGACTTATATAACAAAGTTGTAATAAGACTTATTCGAATGAAAGGTCGATGTTAATTTGCTGGAGCTGTGACAAAATTAGCTAATTTGAAAAGAAATTGTAAAGTTATTTTTTTTTGCTAATAAATGCCAAAGGATCTGACGCGGCTACGTGTTAAACTTTTACTCAGTTGCCGAGAGTTTCTCAGGTGCAATACTATATACATAAATCTTTCCTTCCGTAGATGAAGTGCGGTTGGTTCATCCTCTCGATTGAGGTGTTTTCAAGAATCATGAAAGGTTTGAATGCATAATGTAATCGTGAAGATACAAATGAGGTTTAGGATGAAATCAAGTGGCAAACTTGAAGAAATGTTTAGTTTCATATGTTATAATCAGTATTTTAATTCATTTTAATTGTCCAATGTTTTTAGTCCACAGTCGATAGTCCACAGTTAACAGTCCAATAATTCATATATAGTTTAATTTATAATATTAGAATTAATTAATATGTATCGTGACCCGTGTACATGTCTCAGACTCGATCACAACTCAAATTATATATATTATTATAGAATCAACCTCAACCCTGTATAGAGAACTCGATCAAAACTGCATATAGAGTGTCTATGGTTATTCCAAATAATATATATAAATGCGTCGATATGATATGTCAAAACCTTGTATACGTGTCCCGATATTTAAAGTGCGTAAAATAAATACAGAAATTAAATAACGATAAATAAGGTGCGTAAAGTAAATAACAGAAATTAAATGGCGATAAATAAAATTGCGAGAATGTAAATTGCGATAATTAAATTACGATAATATAAAATGTAATCAGTTAGCTAGGAACAATTAGCTAGGAACAGTTAGCGTGGATTCTTAACAAAATTTCTCATAGTTAATTTGTTTGTTTCTAACAAATTTTATTTTGCCCAATGTTTTCTTCATTATGCCACTTGTTGGATTCTGATAGGTCAAAATTCAAATATGAAATTGAATGAAAAAGGTTATTCTGTGATGATCGGATTCGTATTTCTGTGGTTGTAAGTAGGATAGTAAAATGACTATTGAATCAGATTCAAAGAATGTACAATGTAACTTATTAATGTGAAATCTAAATATTTCTCGGGTATTACCTACCCGTTAAAATATTTTCACCATTAACAGTTTGTACAAAAGAATTTTTAATTACAATCCTTATGAAAATATATATACATATATATTTTCTTCAGATGTAATCATGGATTTAATGAGTCAATATGATATTAAACTCATTTGATTTACCGTTAGAACAAGAATATATAATCTTTAAAACATTAGAGATTACATAATCGTCATGTCGAACGAAGATAAATGAGGTAGAACGATACGTAGAACGAAGATCATACTTGAAGTACAGATGGTGAAATTGAGGCATGGATTGTTGATGATAGTGGTGCTGTTATTGATGGTACTGTTGGTGCCGGTGATGTTGCTGAAGCTGGTAAATTTTGCACCATATTCTCCAAATTTATTTTTCGAGCGCGAAATTTGTTGACTTCTTTTATTATTCCGGGATGATTGTCGGTTGGAACGAGCGAATGAATAAGGTTTAAAATTTTTGATAGAATATAATCTTGGCGAGATATTCGGGAAATGAGAGTGAAAATGGTGTTTCGGACTAGTTCGCCGGTAAGTGTTTCAGGTTCTTCACCAAGAGGTGAATTCGGTTGATAGAAAGGATCGCCTTCTTCGCGTCTCCATTGATTCAGTCGACTACGAACCCATCAAATGAATTGAAGATGACTAGTTGGTTGATCCATTTCGTTTACACTACTTTCGGAGCTTAGGTGAATATCCATGTCGGAATAGCTGTCGGAATAACTATCGGAATAGCTATCGGAATCTGAGGGACTCGAACTAGTTGAGGGATTCACCTCGTACGATCAGATGAAGGATTTTCGATAAGAAACAGATTATAGGATGTAGATTAGTACCCTGAAATACATAATTTACATATCCATATATAATACTAAAATCCCATAAGTTACGGAGGAATCTACGGAAGTTGTCAGGCAAAGTGTACAGTTACAGATATTCTAAGATATGAATTTTGTCTATACACTAAACATGCAATCAATGCAATAAGATGTGTCTAGACTAAGGATGATAAGCAAGTGATTCCCTAAGAATGATAAGCAGGTAATTTTCGACACGAAATGATAAGCAAAACTTTTGACATGCAGACACGGTCGAAGTCCAGACTCACTAATGCATCTAAACAACTATCAGTTAGACACACTAATGCAAGATCTGGTTCACTAAGACCACTGCTCTGATACCAACTGAAATGCCCCGTCCTAATCCATCTGGATGAAGTCATCAACATTTGATCCCAGAGCGATGATCGACTCCAAGTAATGTCCTTAAAATGAGCAAATGCACAGCGGAAGATTTCTTTCATACCTGAGAATAAACATGCTTTCAAGTGTCAACCAAAAAGTTGGTGAGTTCATAGGTTTATCTTAAAACAATAAAATTCATCATTTTGATAGACCACAAAATTTAAGTGCTGCATGGTACAAATGAGCCCGAATCTTATACCCACCTGTAATGTACATGCTATATTTTTAAATACAGTACATCTTTCTCGTGTACGAAACCATTTTCATAAATCATAGTAACCGTACACATATCTTGTGCACAAAAATAACATACACATAACCTGTGTAAAAAATCATTCTCTCGATATATAACATTCACATCAACAGGTGGCAATTATCATGTCCACATAATTCAATGGTAGCAATTATCATGTCCACATAATTCAATGGTGGCAATTATCATGTCCACATAATTCAATAATAATCCGCAGAACTTCTGTCTGCATAATAATTCGTTCGAGGAATGTTTTGCTTGTGTCTATCTCGTCAAACATTTATAAAAACATTTCATGTATTCGCAGTTCAAAACATATTTCAAAAGCATTTAATAAAGCAGTTGTAAAAACAGCGCATGTATTCTCAGTTCCAAAAATGTAAAGAGTAAAAGGGAGCAAATGAACTCACCAAATGTATTTTGTAGTAAAAATACATATGACTATATTGAACAATGCAGGGTTGGCCTCAGATTCACGAACCTATATTATTAGGATATTTATTAATACACATAATCGTAATCGAATAAATTTATATATATTTACTTTATTAATTATATCATTTTTATCTTAATAATATATGTATGTTTCGTATATTCATTTTGTATATGAAAATATTATTTTTGTTATGTTATATGTATTTAAATATATATAGTTTGTTTGTTAAAAAATATAGTAATTGTAATAACACTAATATAATATTAATAATGGTTAAAGTGATATTAATTATAATACTTAATATTACTAATAAAGGTAATAATGTTAATAATTCTATTAATGATAATAATAATGATATTGTAAAAATATTAGTTTTACTGTTAATGATAGTTATGATAGTGATTTTATTAATTACATAATAATAATACTCGTGATAATATTCTTACTTATGTCAATATTAACACTCCTATTATTTTATAAAAATATATTGATACTATTAATACAAATGATAATGTTGATAATAGTAATAGTGCTAAAAATGGCCCCAGTGCTAATACTTATGAAAATTATAATAAGTTGTATTATTTTGATAATAATCGTAATAATAATAATCAATATCGTAGTAATGATAATAATACTAAAATGATAAAATTAATAGTAATAATAATAATAATAATAATAATAATAATAATAATAATAATAATAATATTAATACAAATGATAATGTCAATATTAATACTACTTAATAATAATAATGGTATTGATAATAATATTAGTAATATTTACAATAATAATAATATTAGTTATAATACTTATGACTATGATAATAATAAAAATGATAAGTATTATAATTCTAATAATAACAATATTAATAACATTCATAATAGTAATAATTATAATCATACTAACAACATTAACAATTAATAAGAATAATCACAACAAATAATAATAATAATAAATATTAAAAATAATGATAATAATAATAAATATATAAAGGCTACCTCAAAATAAGTTCCTGAGCCTAGGTTCGAACCCCGGTCCATGGCTAACCCGAAAACACGCTTAACCAGTCAAGCTAGTTTGTTTACTTGATTGATATCAGATTCCATTAACTTATAAATCGTATTTTCTATTCCCTAATATTCTTCCTCTTCTTCAGCACTAACTGTATCGACCAGGGTTAATAATAATCAAACTAATTGATTTCTAAATAGGTTTAAATTTTTAAGTCGAGCAGAAATAATACGTGATTGATCAATTTAATTAAAACAGAATACCAAATACAATAAATATTGCTGTAACAGTTTGGAAGGAAAAAAAAACGTTTCCTAACTCAAACATCAAATCGACATTTTCGAATGTTTTAGACAACACTTTCTACTTGAAAAAGGTTTTAAATCCTTACTAGTAACTTTGTGAATACTTAATTTGTTCAGAAACAACAAACAGCAATCGAATTTCTTGAAGAACAGATTGGTTGACTTTTTAAATATGAACTTTGACTCCAAAATTCGTAATGAAAAGAAGGAATTAAAAGCTGAGATTTCACAGATAGTTTGTTTAAAAGATTCCTAACACAACAGCAATATTACTTTTTGAAAATTCGTTTCAAATCGATATATGGTCCAAAGGCTGAAGAACAGGGGTCAAAAAAATAATAATGAGTTTTCTGTTTAATTCTTCAACTTATGGAAACTAAAGTGATTAAAGCTAATAATGGTGATGTTTAATCGAATGGTTTTTAACATATCCTCAGGCTATTGATTGATATATAGTATAGGTATGGATCGACAGATAGTCACGACAAGCAGGAAAAAAAATAAAAAAAATAAAAATAAAAAGTTGAAAGTGAGGTTGTATGAATTTCCTTTCTCAATTTAAAACTGGTTGAATTATAGCATAAGTAATCGACAACATCCATTAATCAAACAAAGTAAATACATAAATAAAAATAATAAAGAAGTAAAAGTTGATTGTGAGTGCTAACAATTTTTGTTTCTATTGTGGCTTAATTTTCCTAATTGTGGCATAATCATAGACAAGTAGAAAAAAGATGATAGCGATGCTAAACCAACTTGACTTTTTAACTGATTAAATTTTCAGTAGTTTAGTTAATAATAATATATTAATAATAATATTAATAATAAATAATAATATTAATAATAATATTATTGATACAGATAAATAATAATACTAATATGGTAATATTAATAATAAAAAATAATGATCTCTTTAATGAAAATACTAGGTTTAATAATATTTAATATTTATACATTTTGTTATTATATATTTGTGTTTGCATTTTAGTTGCAACATATATTATATATGTAAATATAAATATATTAATAATTTTTATAACTTTGAGTATTATACATCTATTTACTATATTGTATTATTTTATAATAGAAATAGATATTATAAATTTCATCACATAATGTTTATATCTTATATATATATGTATAATAATAATTATATGTAGTAATCATGTATGTTTATATATATATATAGATTCTTTTAATAATAATTTTACTATATATCTTATTACATATTTAACTCTACTAATTATCTTGTATTTTATTATTTCACATTATTACATTTACACATATATACACATTTACTTACAACCAAATGTTCATGAATCGTCGGGCACAGCTAAAAGGGTAAATAAATACATGATAATGTTCAAAGATTTTGAGATTCAATTAAATAGACATTGCTTATCGTGTCGATTTCATATAGAGATTAGGTTTAAATTTGGCCGGAAATTTCCGGGTCGTCACAGTAGGTGGTGAGGTTTAAGTGAAATGGCCAGCGGCTGTTACATTCAAAGTTCAAATTTGATTTCTTTGTGTGTTTGTTGTTGCAAAATGGGCGGATCAAGTAGGTTGTCTAACTGGTCAATATAGGTAAATAAAATTCCATGTTTTGAGTTAGTTGATCATCTGTTTTAGAAAAAAATAATAATTTTGTATTAATAAGTAATCTATATAATAACTTACATAGGTAATTTTTTATTTTTTTATTAAAATGATTGTAAAAGCAGTCAATAAATGTGGTTTGGAATTGTTGTTGTTCTTTTTATAAGAATATATTAATAAAAATATTGCTTAATTAGTAATCTCAAAAAAAATTAATTGGAAAATTCTACTGGTGATTATCCATATTATCATTCCAACTTAATAAAATCGTTCATGGGATCGTCATTTTTAAGAATAACAGAGGGTTCAGGGAATTATGGTGTTTTGTGGACTTCTACCTCATGTGTACATATTAATGATAATCGGTATCATATCTTGCCTAAACATGCTATCCCATTGACAGAAAACCGAGAACCCAAAATCCAAAAAGAACTCGGGAGGAGTCTATTATGGACAACTCAGATATCTGTCATTTTATTTTAAAATTTCTGCACAAATTTGAATGTCCATACTGATAACATAATGTTATACTGGTATGATTATAGTGTAAACAGATTTATGATGAAAATGGCCGTGTTTATCTATAAAATATGCATCTGAGCTCTTTCTTTCTTTCTTTCTTTCTTTCTTCATTACATGCTTTTCAGGTTCAAGTGGTAAATGTTGGTTTGTTAAGGTATGTGTAGGTTCTTGTGCTTCACAATTGAGGTGTCAAAACGGGTTGGTTAGACACATTGGCTAATGGGTCAAATTTGCATTATAATCAGCTTGTCGCCAACACTACTTGCAGACCTCTTTTGCCTCCTCTTAGAGACATACATCATGCCACAGTTAAGGTACATTAATGAGCTAACCAGACCACTTTAACCTAAATTAATATTGATATCGTTCTAAGTAACCAGATATATGATAAATTCTTGAATCAATTTTCAGGAAAGCAAGGATACTCTTGGATACAATCTGGCAGCTATGTTGATCTTCAATCATACATTAATCAAGATTTAGTCACTAAAATAATTCTTTCACTGAACAATGTTGATCTTCAATCATAAGATGCAGGTTATTTTTCATGTTTTTAAACATACCTAGCAAATGGGTCAAGTAGGGTCAGTTTGGGTAACGAGTTAAAATGTTTTGAATCTTAATGATAATTGAAAGAGGGCTGTAGGTACTTATTTTAAATAAGGATAAACAAGTGTGAAACTCAACAAAAAACGTCTTCTACAAGGAAGTTTTGCTATATCTTTAGTCATACTTTACGGTTGTAATTTATGACTGATGTCATTGGTTATTCTTATATAATTCCTAACGTTTTAATTACTTTTGCTATTCACGTACTTAAATGATATAATTTGTTACGGTTTTTGCACGGCTTTTTACGCACTCGTGCAACGCACGGGCTCTAAAACCTATAGTGTGTGTGTGTCTATATATATATATATATATATATATATATATATATATATATATATATATAATAAATTTTTTAAAGTGATGTCATAAATATTGATTATTCAATCTTAAAAATATTCAAAACTAAAGAGAAAAATTTTTAAGTCCATCATGATGATGTTATTAAAATAATTAATTGTATTTAATAAAAATATTAATATATTAATTATATAATATATAAAGTAGTATATGTACAACCTTATGATAAAACACTCTCATTATCATATGTACAATATTTGAAGCATTATGTACAACCTTATGGTAAAACACCTCATGATCATATGTACAATATTTGAAGCATTATGTACAACCTTATGATAAAACACTCTCATGATCATATGTACAAATTTCAAAACACATTGTACAATCTTTTACAAAACATCCCATGACACATGTACAAACTTTAAAGCATCTTGTTAAACATTCAATTAATAATTGTATTTTAATTTTTAAAATACATTTCAAAATGCATTTGTTATTATTAATAATTATTATTAAAATTATAAATACTCAATTTTAAGT